>NC_056726.1:1945300551-1945590551 GCF_019279795.1 Protopterus annectens
TTCATTGTCTTCCACATTTTCACTTCACTAATGCCATTAATTTCCTAGAAGTCAGAAGAATCTAAGAACCTGGAGAATAATGTTGACTCCTTCTTGAATGTGCCCATTTGAATTCAGTTGATGCTCACAGAATATTTGAAAATAGGGTACTGGTTTAGATACGATTTAAGGAGGATTATTTTGCAGAAAGGTAGCAGATGGAAAAGCCTTCTTTTAAAGGTAGTGGAATTAAAACCAGTGACTGCTATCAGATATAATGAAGCAGGTATATTGTTATACAAGGACTAGGGGATGAGCAGGCAAGATAAACTGTTAGGTAAAATCTGCAGCTTATCAAAGAAATCATGGGCATACAGTCTTTATCTCCAATCGGAATGTGTTTCTCAGTTACTATGGTGCAGGATTCCTCTTAAGCACAAATTACTTCTTAGGTATATTACTTTTTTATGCTTATACACAGACCTTATTATACAGACTCTGTACAAACCTGCAATACAACAGCCATTTCTTACAAAAGAAATGTTGATGTACTGCAAGATGGTGAATGTGACAACTAATGAGAAATAAGACACAAAACAACAAAAGGGACCATCTGTGTTTCCTCACATTCATGAAATTGGACAATGTACTTGATGGCAATGTGTGCCTTTGAGTTCAGAAAGCTTTTAGACAAATAGGCAGTCTATTAATTTCCAATGCTATCGCTAGATAGCCTGTTTTAGGCACCACTCCATTATTGAGTTCTGAACATTAACATGAACACATCAAAATATGCATGTTTTACTTGTGCACTTTCAGGTTGCTAAGGTATAGAATTAAACTGAGACTTTTGGCAATAAACCTTACGAGAAAGGACAGCAATAAATGCAATAACAAGTTCCTGACCAAGTCAGCTGTGATAAAGTAACCCATTTATAATGACAGAAAGAAAGGAGGACTGATGCGGCTATCTTTATTGCAAAAAGATACAGTGGTGCTCTGTTTAAGGGGGAGGGGACAGCATGATGCAGTAGTAGTTACTGCTACTATCCTGTAGCTCCAGGGTCTGAGGTTCAGTTTTGCCCTCAGAATGTTGTCATGGTAAATTTGCATGTTCAAGACACGTTGCTTACTTTATTTGATTACAGTATAAAGAAACATTGCCCTTAAGTCTGTAGTATGGAGCTTTGCTGCTTGGGTCTATCTTGTAAAAGGTTTTAGCTCACTGGGGATTAACCAAGTTAAGAAAATGAAATGAATAAAAAAAAAAAAATCGTGCTGACATGAGATGCAGAAGCTTGAAAATGAATGCAAATGATTCTGACAGCTCAGAATAGGTTGATAATGACAGACCCTTAGAGAAAGATTTTAGATACAGCTACATTACATGGTTATTTTTCAGTCAAAAATTTTGGTTTTGCAAGAACATTCTTGAAACAGAAACCAAATGTTAAAGCTAAATGCTTTAATAAACATTTTTTCTTTCATTTAATTATATTTTAGGGGCAGGGAAAATACAGTGACGGATGCATTCTCCTAAATGCGTCTTGCTGCCATAGGAAACTACTTGATTGCATTTATGTAGATTTGACTATTCCGAACACAGCGCCACATATCTGAAGACGAATACTTTAATCACTTTGTTAATCCACCTACAAACTATCCAGTACCCACTTAGCTAACTTATAGGTGTAGTTAGTTATAGTTTATAGAAATAGATGGACATACAATTGTTTGTTGTTTACTTTCTCTATTTTCTGCAGCAGTGCAAGGAAATGCACACAGCCCCAGGTTTCATTCCCTTTACCCCCTTCCTGCCTCAGAAACAGGAATTCAGGAGACCCTCACATCCAATAAACTCCAAGCTACTGTCTCAGCTACCAACCCTCAGTCTCATTCTTACAATCACCCTGCCTTGCTTGCCCACAAACAAGGACTTTCTTCTCTAGGGAACCTGTCTGCCTTACCAACTATGATTAAGTGACCTAGATTAGAGTAATGTCAAAATAGGCACAAATTAGAATGGATTTTTCTGATGTTGCTATTCTGATCACTTTTTAAATGATCTTACTTAAGCACATCTTGATATTAGCACAAAAAAGTATGGCTCGCTGTTTAGGAGAAAGCTAAGTGTAATAATGTTTAGCAAAATAATCTGTATTTTCAGGACAAACTGTTTAGTTCATTTTAAGAACCATTTATTATAGACAGATAGACAGATAAAAGGCAAAGTAGTTTCACAACAAGTTCAGAAACCAAGATAAGGGGATTAAGACTTTGTTTCTGATGGTAAAATATTCCGAGATGGACCCTTAGTTATTAGTGCTTTGGATAAGTGGATGTAAATTGTGTATGGTATAGTCCTCCCGAAAAAGAAGGGACTGCGATTTCAGTTGGGTTCCTTGAAAAATAAACTGAAGAACATAGTTCAGCAGGTATAACAGGATTACTGTTTCTAAACAGAGGGAAAGATGGGGGCTGCTGCATTCATAATGTAGTTACTGAAGCCAGTTATATTTAGACTTGTGGTCCTTATCCAAGAAATAATTCTAGTGGAAGCGAGCCAAGGATCCACTAAAATACTAGCATACAGAAAGCTCAGTAGCTGTATCACTGGGATATTCCTAATGGCTGAATTCACTTTAACACGGGAGAGCTCTGCACAGAGATACATATGCACACACAGCACCACCTTATGGAAAAAAATGTTAACGATTCCTTAAGAGCATACTTTTAAGAGTAATTTTTATAAAGTAGGCATTTGCATGTTGCAGAATAAAAGCCATTCATTTGGCAGTTCATCATTTTGTTTCAGGGTAATAGCATGTAAGTTTAGTTTCTGCAGTAATCCACATTTTCTTAAGAATTAAAAAAAAATAAGAGATTCAAACTACAGCTAGAAATCAGAAATCTTAATTACGAGAACAAAAAGCCAGAAGTACTAATATTTTGCTTGAATCAATTTTTGTAGCAGCAGCTGCTGAAGCTTGGTTTTTATGATAAATATAAAGCATACACAGCAGAAATTTCTCATTCAAGAAACCACAAAAGTCTAAACCATAACGCTGTCTAATGCTCTGTGATAGAATGGTAGTGTGTTAGCGTAAGAAATATATTTATTTACGAGTGGGAAATGCATTTATCTTTTTGAGAGTAGGACAGTTAGGCACAAGTGAATCTTTGCATTGTAGCCAAAAACAGTTTTGGTTAGATGAAATTACTTCTCACAGCCACACAGTGTAAATGAGATCAAGGAAATCAGACAAGCTAGGACACAGCAATATCAACACCGATCCTCTATGGCATGCAGATAGGCAGATATGCCATGCAGAAATGAGGTTGTTTTGTGATTATTATGTGAGAGAAAATATAATAACAGAAATTAAACTGTTTTCAGTAACAAAAGTTTATGAAAGCATGGATCAAATTAACAGAGCTTCCATTAACATTGTTGTGCAACTCACAGAAATGTCGATCTGATGAAAGATAAGGATTGTTTGCCCACTTTGTTAGCCCATTTCTCTGCCAGTGCTGTGGAACAGAGGGATAAGGCTGTAATTATATTGCAGGTGAACTAAGCTAAATCAGCAGCTCAGGAGTCTAAGGCACAGGCATGGAGAATGGGCATGCCCACCCTGGAGGAGAAGGTGGGAGGTGTGTGCGTCCAGAACGCACAATGAGCTTCAATTTCCATGGTGGAGACCAGGGATACTGTTTCTGAGGATGGATGGTTAGCTTGCTGATGTCAGCCCTTTGAGGAAGTGAGGGGTGGTTAAACATTGATTACCTATTGGACTTCCCATCCAGGATTGTTGCTGGGCAAACACAAAGGACAGGGTTAAAGAAGAAAAAACCCACAGCAGCAACATGACACTGTCCTGGGATGCATGTCTCCAAACTAGTTCAACCTCTAGTGGAGAATGTCTGGGGGCATTAAGGAGGGGTAGGTAGGCCCAGTGAATAAGGAGAAGCACTGGGGTTACCTGATGGTCATTTTGTGGAGATAAAAAAAGTAGGCAAAAAAAAAAATGTTTTAGCCCATTTCCATACATGCTGAATAAGCTGTAGGTCCTACTTATTTTCCCAGTCTGCCCACAGAATTATATTATGTCTGTTCCATGCATTCTTGGATTCTGTCACAGTTTTGCCCTCCAACTACTTACAGAAAGCTATGTTAATCGACCATCTTTCCTTTGAGGAGAAACATTTTCTTTCCATCTTTTCTGAGTTTACTATAGTCTAATATGTTAGGGACCTACATTCTGCAGTGATTGCACTGTTAGACTGCTATGTTGGGGCCCAAAAGGACAAAACACATTGAATAGCAAACCTCTCTACTGGTGCAGACCCAGGAATGAGTACTACCATAGATCCTGCTGGGGGGTTCAAGTCCTGGAGCTTGATATAATGGACTCCAATGTTGTGGTCTAATGGTGCAAAAATCACAGGATTTAAGTCCCTAATACACTGGTACATTGTAACATGATTTTAAATATAGTTCCCCATCTTGTGTCCTCTAACTCTGTCCTTTTGTCATACCAATGTCATTTAATAACAAAGTAGCAAATACTATATGGATTCAACGGAGGTACTTGTTTCTGCCATAGCCCACATCTACCTTCATGCCTGTATGTATTCAGCTCTCTTTGTATCCTTTTATGAGGATTCTAGTAAACCTGATGAACAATTTGTGCTGCCTTCCATTGGATTGCATCTATCCTGTCTAGAGCTGTGTATAGATAAGTTCTGCAGAACTACAGACAGTAGTCTAGATGGGTGGGGTCTTAAAAAACGAACAATAAAGAGGGTTACCAATTTCTTATTCTTTACTGACAAAGTATGTACTTGTGTATCCCACTACTCCAGTAGCCCTCCTTGCTGCTTTGTCATATAGCATGCTTAATTTTAGATCTTCTGATATTATTAAGCCAGGTCCCTTTTTTGTTTTTCCTATTGCTAGTGTTGCTTCTCCAGTTCTGAATATTTCTGGGTTATTGCAGTCATACATGCATTGTTTTGCATTTTTTTCTGCTCATTCCTCCAGATTATCAAGCCCCTGCTGTGACTTTGCAACACCCACTAATTCCCAATAAATTAGGTAAAAGCCAGCTGGGATGCAGCTGTCATCCAGGTATATGTGAGGGACGCTATCTTTTCAGACCCTAACCCTTCCTCAGCACCTGATTTGCATGCTAACAGATGCAAGGGCCTACTGTGCCTTCCCGAAATCCACATTCCTGTTCCATTCACTACATGCCATGCACCTCTTTGTCCAATAGGTGTATGCAGTGCATTGTGCATGACCACCACCCCCCCAACAGATAAGCTGGCATTGACTGTTCTCCCCTACCCTTCCTCATCAGCTCCTCCAGCACCCATTCACTAGTCAGTCCCAGGTCACATGGGTCACAGTGAGGGCTTCACCCTTCTGAGCCACAAAGCCAACATCTTATTTTATAGTTTTTGCAATTAATTTAAGCCACTAGGTTTTAGACTACTGCTTTGATCTGACTTTTTTACATTTCCTTTCTGTATCAGCCCTACTACATATTTCTGTTTTGTATGTAAAAAATGTTTACTTTTCATCCATTCTGCTTTGTCAGTTATACAAACCTTTAACTTTAAAATGACTGGCATGAGCTTCTGTTCACTATTAACCTCTGTGCATTTTTTATCTAGACAGTGATTTACCCATTCTATCATCCTGTCACTTAATTCCAAATTTAATTTGTTCATTAACCTTTTATTTTTTTATTTATTTTATTATTTTATTTTTGAATGATCCCCGTGGTAGTGGTGCTGCGGTAGCGTTGTCGCCTCACAGCAAGATGTTGTCACATTCGATTCTCAGCTAGAGCGTCTTCTGTGTGGAGGCATGCATGAATGGGCGTGCCTTCATTGAAGGTTGTGCGTCAGGGCTGGTAACTCGGCACATAAAAATCTACTACTAAACATTAGCGGACCGGAGTTCCGACGACCCCTAACCGGGATAAGCTGAAAGACACAACATTTTATTTTTGAATGATAACATGCCAAATGCATTGGTAATGTCTATATTCTGAAAGCAATGAATAATAAAACACAGTTTAAAGTTACATCTGGACAATCACAAACTTACTAAAGATAAAAAGCAAAAAAAAAAAAAAGCCATCATACTATATAATAGTATTTTGCTTAATATTTAACTTTTTATGCAAAATTCCCATTCAGAAAGCACATTCATGTTTAAAACGCCACACAAAGTTATGTGCAGTTGTACACAACTTACCATCTGGCTCCGTGATAAATCCCTGAATAAAACATAGGGTCAAAGATCAACCTAAGAGCTAGAGAAGAGAGTGAAGGGTGATGGAGACCAACAGAGAACTACCATACACATCTCAGGAGAGGAATGTGGACTATCCTGCAGCTATACTTACGCTTATCGGAGGTAAGGGCAAGTACAAGCAAGCATATATGGCTGCAGCATTGTTCTTGGACACAAGCAGGTCATACCACTGTAGCTGGACATGGAGGACTACACTAAAGCACACATGCACTGAGGGCTTTTGTTGTATACTTCTACTTCAGCAGCACATACAGCCCCTCAGCAAAGTACCAGGGTTAGGGCCTTGATACAGATAAACTCCAATGAAACACAGAGGATGGCATGGCGCCAAATCTGCCATGTGTTGTTCCTCCATTCAGGAACAATTAATCTCTAGCTGTCCCCTTATTCTGGGTAGTCCTTCATCCAGATGGTAATCTGGACTCTCAAGAAGAGAGGCTGATGGGATGTCCAGTAGGCTAGATGATGGAACAAGTGCCACTGGGGATAAAACGATTCAGAAAAATATATATAAAATCAGGCAACAAATAATATAAAAAGTCTCTGATTATAAACACATTAAAATGCAGTTACAAGGCATCATCTACCACTATGTTATTTAGTCCTGGTAAGAAATAGAAATATAAGTGAAAAATTCAAAATTACTATGTATCCTGCATCTGCTCTGAAATATCACATCTCGTAGGCCCAAAACAGCCTGATCCAATCAAGCCAAATAAAATCTGTCTGTAATATTCTGTTAACTACGCCTACATACCACGTCATACCTAATTTTAAATTCTAACAATATCTTTTAATTCTAACTTTTACTGACCTTGCTGTCTACTGTGCATAAAAGCACCACAGCAACATACTTCTATAGATATTTTTGTTGGACTATAACGTAAGTAAACAAACTCAGCAACTCCCTTCTTGGCTCTGTGGTGTCTTAAGATAAGCATGGGCCGGGGAAGGGCTTCCATACTGTCCTCAGTCTATCTCTAGTGAAGTCTTGCCCATCTAAAGAAGCTTCTCTTTATCAAATTAGCCACGTCTATTAAAGAATTTGTCATTAAGTCTAAACACACTAAATGGTTTAGGCTCAAAGCCACGCTTTCTTCCGCAGGGACAGTTGTTCAAGTAACAAAGATGGAGGATTCCCTCTTGATACTGCTCTTCCTTCAGAGGAGGTTTTGAGTTCTATATCAGAACCTGCTTCTCCTGCATTGTCTATGCATATACTGATTTGAACGCCTTCTGCACTTCCTCTCCAGTCTGTTGTTGTGCTTTTCATGTTATTGATTATGCCAAGTTGAAAAGACTTATGTAAAGCTTCAGCCAAGGCAGACAGCTTCTATCCCTTCTTCTTTGGATAATTTAATTGGAGATGCAGTGAAAACAGTTTAGGATATTCCAGACACTGTGTCCCATGTTCGAGGAAGTTGAACAGGACCTTTTGCCTCTCCCCTCACTAGATTGTGCTATTTGGTGAAAGACTCCTAGGCTACACATGACCCTCTATGCAACCACCCCAAGAAGAAAGCCCTCCGCTCAGCCTCACTCTCTCTATCCCCCATCAAATAAACCAGGGCTGTGTATAAGGTAAGGAAGCAGACCACCTTTCCACTCTACACTTTGTGTCTCAGGACAATTAATTATCTCATATAGATGCTTTATTATTACAAGGGCAGGTTGGATGAAATATTGCATACTGAACATAGTCTTCTTGATGAATCTGTTAAAGAGAAGGTCATCAGTCAGGCTTTCACATCCTTCTTAGTCAGTAACCTCATGGTTTCAGTAGCATTTATCATCACAATGGGAACTGCAAAGGAAGTAGGATTTGGCACAGCTATGCTCCAGCATTCCATTCTATACCATTCCACAGTCATGGCAAATACTAAGCTAACAACTATAGATGTATCTTTTAAGGGATCTTCTTGTTTGGACCTGAAATTGACTAACACACCCAAGGAATGCAGGAAAAAGGATGATCCCTTCCAGCTGCTTGGGTCAACTTTTACTCAACACAGTGTTTTACTTTTCTAGTACTCAAAGGAGCCAGCAAAGCTATTTTTCATATACATTCTATGGAGTCTGCATTAACAGGAAGCTAGACCTTGTCTTTGCTCCTCACTCAGACACCAGCAGGATCATTAATCTGAAGACCATAGGCCTCACTACCCTCAGAGACATCAAATATCCTGGAAGGGTCTGCTATTTCTTACTGCCAGTCTCACCATCTTCCCTAAGAGGAAATCATTTGGAGATTCTGTCTAAACCTCTGTCAGTAATGCAAAATATCAAAATAATGGTGGATAAGAGACATTATCAGAAGTAGATGCTTCATATTAATCAAGTTCTGATGAAATTAGTCATGTCTACTCCTGCCAGGTGTCACACCATGAGAAAGTGCAAGTGATGTTGATGGTGCAATACTTTCCTTTAAAATGAGATCCCAGCAGGCCAGTGAAGACAAAGATTTTATTTTAAACCAATAACAAAAAAATAAAGGAAAAAAAAACTCCAACTTTGTAGTTACCTCTGCCTTTAATGTAATATACAGTGCCATCTACTTAACAGTTCAAAATTTCATATCTGCCATAATTAATAACTGAACCATTTTTATAGATCTTTAAAAAAGAAATAACACAGTATTTGCCAGTACCCACCTTTGACAGCCCCTTCTTTATCAAGGGGGACTGGGCCATGCAAATCAGGGGTGAATTTGTGAATACCCATCTAGTTGCCACTTGAAGAAAGATAATGTAATTATACTTTTTGATTTGCCAACGGGACTCTATTCCAAAAGTGGTTGGGCACTGTGTACAGGACCGACCTCACCAAGTTTTATTTATTAGCTGTGGAAAATTTATACCTCTAGTTCTGGTGTCTGAGGGCCTATTTGATTTGTAGTGGTAGAAGAGATCCAGGATCAATGGGTCCCTATTGGCACAGAAGACAAGGCAAGGCATAGAGCTCCCCTCAGTTGTCTATAAGATACAGAATAAACAGTGCTTCCAGTCTTTTCTGGTAGTTTGGAGTTTTCAAAGTTGGTGTTCTTCTTAGTTCGGACCCTATGGGGTCTTTCTAGTTGTTTGATATGTCTACTGAAATACATACCAAAGGGACATTGTAGTCAATAATTGGCCTAGTTAATGCTGAATATAGGGAAAATTGACATCTTTAGATCTGGATGATATTCATTTGGCAGTTAGTTGTGTTAAGTTGAATGACTTTCAGACTACTGTTGTTACATGATGATAAATGGAGATGAAAGGAGAGGGAATTATCACCCAAGGTCCAAGGTCTTTAACAACATTTTCATTTTAGAATGGGGTGCTGTCTATATTGTACTGGGGAGGGGGCTGTTTACCAAATGTGACAATATTGCATTTTTTAGCATTTAACCTGAGCCCTTTTTTAGTATACCATTTATTTACAAGTGCAAGTTCTTGCCTAACTTCTTTGGTATCAGAGGACAAACTGACAGTGACTCTCAACTTACAGTGATCTGCACACTTGGTCAGTCAGATGTCTTGGTTCATGGTCTGTAGCTCAGAAAAGTAAATGTCAAACAAAACAGGTCATAGCACTGAGCCATGTGGGGTACCACTGGTCACCTTCATATTCTCTTTTAATGCACCAGCTACCCTGCACCATGTGAGCTCTGTCTTATAGTCAGTTTGCTCTTCATTTCACTATACAGGGATCTATCTGTAATGCATTAAGCTAGTATGGGGGATGCTGTCAATTGACTTAGCCAAGTCAAAGTACTCTGTGTGGACAGTATGACCACTGTCAACAGCCTGTGTTACCCTTTTAAAGATGTTAATTAGATTCAATAAACATGATTTAACCTTGTCAAAACCAAACTGCTGTGGTCTAGCCTGATGAGACTTATAATATCATAGTTTATCAGATCAGTTATAATATGTTCCATGGCTTTGAAAATAAGACTTGTTAGGCTGATGAGCCTATAATATCTGGGGGTCGGTGGTGAGGCCACCTGTGTGGAATGGTATCATTACCGCTGTGTACCACACCTCAGGGACTACGCCAGTGACTAAACACAGGTTAAATAGTTTAAGGAGTTGCTCTGCCAAGGCATGTTTAGTACTGTTTATTAAACAGTAAGGTATATTGTCAGGTCCCATGGAGGAAGTATATTTAGTTCTTGGAGACAGAGCATTTAGTACATGGTTTTAGTAATTATGGGATGGGTCTGAGAGATTCAGGGATACGTGAGCTTTGGATAGTCATCTCTGGGGAAAAATTTATACTGAATTTGTTTACTAATATATTGGCTATGTCTGTCAGATCAGAGTAGGTGAATAAGTTCAAGGCACTGTTAGGTATTACTTAGTTTCCTAATGTAGCTAAAGAAGGGCTTGTAATTGACATTAGCTTCAGATGCTAACCTAAGTTTATGGGCTGATTTAGCAGATCTAATAGTATTTTTCAAGATTTTAGTTTATTTTCTAATGGTATCCTTGATATGATGATATTTTCATCTGTTATATACTTTATTGATATTTTTTCTTTTATTGCAATTTGTGTTGGTGGACCACCAGGGAAGTTTGTTATCAAATTTCTTACTACATTTAAATTTTGTTGGGACTGCTAGTTCCATGTATTTATCACTTCATTAGAGAATTTGATGAGATTAGTACACTTGAAATTCTTGAATTCTGATATACTGATTTCAATGGGTTTAGAGATTTGGAAGGTGAAGGTAACTATATTATGATTTGCCTTAAATGGGGAAATGATATAATAGGGAATATTACACAAAGAAGGTATATTTGAAAGGAGCAGGTCAAAATATTATGACCTCCAGTGGATTTGTTAACAATTTGGTCTAGGCAGTTTTTGTTTAGTAAACCTGAGAACATTTTGCATATCCTACATTGGAGGTATAGGCCCTCTAGTTTACTGATCGGTAGTTAAAGTGTACCAAAATAATGGAATTCTTGTTTCTAGGGATTTCATCAAGTACATTTTGGAATCTTACATGATTTTCAGGGGACACAGAGTGTGTCTTGTAACAGGCTAGGAACTGATAGTTGGTCCTGTTTAGTGTAACTTTGAGCTCAATGAGTTCCATTTGTGGGTCTCTGGGATCTATATAAAGGTGATATGGTGCCATAGCAAATATGGAGATGCCACCACAGTTGCCATCAGGTCTGAAGGCATGTTATGTGGAAATCCTAGGTATGGAATGAGTGTTTTTTAAACATTTAAACCAAGTTTCAATAATTACACAAATGTGAATATGTTCCAAATGCAGGTGAGCCTCAAGGTCAGGTAGTTTATTGCTGAGGCTTTGGGCATTACGCAGAGCCACCTTAACGCAATCCTGTTTTGGATTTAATATGTTATCTATGTTAGGATATCCATTAGCAGAACTCTGCCCAAAAAAGGCACCATGGAGGTAGAAAATGTTTTAGTCAATATATGGAAACCCTGGAACAAGAAGTGCAGGCTGTCCTTTGTGAAGCAAGTAGGGTTTTTGAGCATCACATTCAATGCTGACACATACTAGATCTGCAGGAATGACACCAACTATTTAGCCTATTATTAAAGCCAATTACCTCTTCTTTGTACTAGGGTATCATTCTTGGAGAAGGAAGGATTCCATTCACAACAAGAATCTTGCCTACGTTGGTACCATAGAAGTAATACTGACATGTCTGTCCGTATATCCCTCAGGGTTTGCAACTCAAGCTGTTTACCCCCTCATGAGCCACCACCATATTGTAGTCCTATTTGTAAGGTGAAAGGGTCTTATGGACCCCTTAGATATCAGAGATCCTGGCACCTGAAAGACAGCTTACCATTACCCTGTCTTTGTCCAGTGTAATGAGAGAAAACTCAGTGTGCTTCACTACAGAATCATCATCATCTTTCAGCTTTTCCCGTTAGGGGTCGCCACAGTGGATAATCTCTTTCCATTTCTTCCTATCCTCTGCATCTTGCTCTGTCACACCAACTGCCTGCATGTCCTCTCTCACCACGTCCATAAACCTTATCTTAGACCTTCCTCTTTTCCTCTTACCTGGCAGTTCCATCCTTAGCATCTTTTTCCCAATATACCCATCATCCCTCCTCAGCACATGTCCAAACCAACGCAATCTCGTCTCTCTTGCTTTGTCTCCAAACTGTCCAACATGAGCTGACCCTCTAATATACTGATTCCTAATCCTGTCCATCCTAGTCACACCGAGTGCAAATCTTAACATCTTTAACTCTGCCACATCCAGCTCTGACTCCTGCCTTTTTGTCAATGCCACTGTCTCCAACCCATATAACATAGCTGGTCTCACTACCCTCTTGTAGACCTTCCCTTTCACTCTTACTGGTACCCGTCTGTCACAAATCACTCCTGACACTCTCCTCCACCCATTCCACCCTGCCTGTACTCTCTTCTTCACCTCTCTTCCACATTTACCATTACTCTGAACTGTTGATCCCAAGTACTTAAACTCGTCCACCTTTACCAACTCTACTCCCTGCATCCTCACCATTCCTCTACCCTCCCTCTCATTTACACACATATGTTCTGTCTTAGCCCTGCTGACCTTCATTCCTCTGCTCTCTAGAGCATATCTCCACCTCTCCAGAGTCTCCTCAACCTGATTCCTACTCTCACTACAGATCACAATGTCATCTGCAAACATCATAGTCCATGGGGCCTCCTGTCTGATCTCATCTGTCAATCTGTCCATCACCACTGCAAATAAGAAAGGACTCAGAGCTGATCCTTGATGTAATCCCACCTCCACCTTAAACGGATCTGTCATTCCCACTGCAGTCCTCACCACTGTCACACTACCCTTGTACATATTCTGTACCACTCTTACATACTTCTCTGCCACTCCCGACTTCCTCATACAGTACCACAACTCTTCTCTAGGCACCCTGTCAAATGCTTTCTCCAGGTCTACAAAGACACAATGCAAATCCTTCTGACCTTCTCTGTATTTCTCCAATAACACTCTCAGAGAAAACATTGCATCTGTAGTGCTCTTTCCTGGCATGAAACCATACTGCTGATCACTAATCATCACCTCCCTTCTTAACCTAGCTTCTACTACTCTTTCCCATAACTTCAAGCTGTGACTGATCAATTTTATCCCTCTGTAGTTAATGCAGCTCTGCACATCACCCTTATTCTTAAAGATAGGTACCAAAACACTTTTTCTCCACTCCTCAGGCATCCTCTGAATTTCCAAAATTTCATTAAACAATCTAGTTAAAAATTCCACTGCCATTTCTCCTAAGCACCTCCATGCTTCCATTGGTATGTCATCTGGGCCAACAGCCTTTCCATTCTTCATCCTCTTCATAGCTGTCCTTACTTCCTCCTTGCTAATCTGTTTCACTTCCTGATTCACTATCCCCACATCATCCAACCTTCTCTCTCTCTCATTCTCTTCATTCATCAGCCTCTCAAAATACTCTTTCCATCTACTCAACACACTCTCCTCTCTTGTGAGTACCTTTCCCTCACTATCATTTATCACCCTTACTTGCTGCACATCTTTCCTAGCTCTGTCCCTCTCTCTAGCCAATTGGTACAGGTCCTTTTTCTCCCTCTTTAGTGTCCAATCTCTCATACAACTCTCCATACGCCTTATCCTTAGCTTTCACCACCTCTCTCTTTGCCATGCGCCTCATCTCCTTATACTCATGTCTACTTTCTTCATCTCTTTGACAATCACACTTCTTCTTCGCCAACCTCTTCCTCTGTATACTCTCCTGTACTTCCTCATTCCACCACCAGGTCTCCTTGTCCTCCTTCCTCCATCCAGATGTCACACCAAGCACCTTTCTAGCAGTCTCCCTTACTAGTTCTGCTGTAGTTACCCAGCTATTCGGTAACTCTCCACTGCCTCCCAGTGCCTGTCTTAACTCTTCCCTAAACTCCACTTCACAATCACCCTTTTTTAACTTCCACCAGTTAATCCTTGGCACTGCTTTCACACTCCTCCTCCTCTTCTTGATCACCAACGTCATCCTACAGACCACCATTCTATGCTGCTTAACTACACTTTCCCCTGCCACCACTTTACAGTCTGCAATCTCCTTCAGACTGGCCCTTCTACATAGGATATAATCCACCTGTGTGCATCTTCCTCCACTCTTGTACGTCACCCTATGCTCCTCCCTCTTCATAAAATACGTATTCATCACAGCCATGTCCATCCTTTTTGCAAAATCCACAATCATCTGACCTTCTGCATTCCTCTCCTTAACAACATACCTACCCATCACTTCCTCATCCCCTCTGTTCACTTCACCAACATGCCCATTAAAGTCTGCTCCAATCACTAGTCTCTCACCCTTGGGTACACTCACCACAACTTCATCCAACTCACTCCAAAATTTCTCTTTCTCATCCATCGCACACCCAACTTGTGGAGCATATGCACTAACAACATTCATCATTACACCATCAGTTTCGTGCTTCATAAACATCACTCTGTCAGACACTCTCTTCATGTCTAAAACACTCTTGGCATATTGTTCCTTTAGTATAACCCCTACCCCATTTCTCCTGCCATCCACACCATGATAAAACAATTTGAACCTGATTCCTAAACACCTGGCCTTTCTTCCCTTCCATCTGGTTTCTTGCACGCACAGTATATCAACCTTCCTTCTCTCCATCATATCAACTAGCTCTCTTCCTATACCAGTCATACTGCCAACATTCAAAGTTCCTACTCTCACTGCTACACTCCTAACCTTCCTCCTCTCTTCCTGCCTTCGGGCATGCCTTTGCCCTCCTCTTCTCCTTCGGCCAACAGTAGCCCAATTTCCGCCAGCACCCTGTTGGCTGACAGTACTGGTGGCGGTCGTTGTTAACCCGGGCCTCGACCGATCCGGTATGGAAATATGAAATTTCTGTGCCATAAATGTTGTGGCAGAATTTTTATGCCGGATGCCCTTCCTGACGCAACCCTCCCCATTTATCCGGGCTTGGGACCGGCACAAAGAAATGCACTGGATTATGCATCCCCAGTGGCTGGGTTGTGCTTCACTACAGAATCAATGATCACTAAACATTTCTATTTGCAGAATGGTCTGGTGTACTGGAGTTGAGATAATTTAACTTTTGGAGATATTTTGTTGAATGTGGAGGATTTTTGTCTATACACACTGAGCAGAGTGGAGGAGGGGCGTTGACTACAACTCTGATCTGCGATATATAAGTATCCTGTTTTTTTGGATTATTTATACTGATTATTGTTTCTAGCAATTTATATATAGCATTTTTTTATTGCCTGCTGCATGGTTTTTAGTGTATTTTATTGCTATTAACTAATCTGCACAGGTAACTGATTTACTTGCAGTTAAAAGCATTCTGTAGAGTCTCTTTGCTCCTTTATCTGTTTAAAAACTTTCATTTTGTGGCTTTCTGTTGTGTTTACTGTCTATAGTCTAATAGCTTTAGTATTGGTCCCTACTCTCCCTCCCTGTTCGTCTCTTGTTGTTATACTTGGTGGCTTTGCAGTTGCCCACCCCTACTGTAAATCTGATCTGGGACACACCTCCCAGTCTAGTGTCATTAGCTCATTCTACCTAATACAGAGAGAACATCTGAGAAGTCCTTCTGTTTCTCCTTTTTCCCTTTAAAAAAAAAAATTGCCTGAATCTCCTTGTGTTCTGACTGTGCTTCTCAAACATTTTGGAAATACAGAGTATATTTTAGAGCATTTATTATAACTGTAATTGCCTTAATATTGCTAGAACTCAAGTGCTCCAGTTTGCACTGCATCTGAATTGTTTGTGTGTTTTAGCTGCTTTTCTGTATATATAGACTTCTCTGTATATGTAGACTAGCTACTTATTCTGCTGTATTACTGCCTCTTAAATCGTTTTTCAGTTGTGCACTTGCCTTACTTCATTTAAAAAGTTTTAAATTGCTAATTTTGTAGAGTTTTAATTGCATTTACTGTTTAGGACTACACACTCAAGTGTGTTAGCCTTTTCTGTGTTTATTTACTGTATTATTGCATTGTTTAGCCTATTTCAACAACAAAAAAAATACTATGTTGTTTGCTTGTTTCCCACCTTTCCTAGCCAGTCCATATTCCAGGCTTTGCTTGTCTCAGGACTTTATTTTCTGTGTTCAGAGCTATCCAGACCTTGCTGTGGTAGAGGGATGTCCTACTGCTTACCAGTGGGAGTGGTGAGCATTGTACTGCCTATCTAACGCTAGAGGAGTGGTTTCCAGCTCTGAAATTCTAATTTTATTAGCCTTTTTGGGCTGATTTCTATCCTTTTCAACTTTCTTTCTGGCTTAAAAATGCGTATGCTTGCACATTTTTCACATCGTGCAGCACTGCGGGCTACAGTTAAACTATTCCAAGTGCCAGAAAGTCTGCTCTTCAAATTTCCCCTTAAAACTAGCTGGTTTCTCAGTAGTAGCACTAAAATCTGAACCCCTGTGACTAGCACTTGCTAGAACGTTCTGGAAATCACTAGGAAGCCTGAAACTGACACAAGCACTCAACACTCCTTGTCAATAAGGAGAAATTAATTGTAGGCACTAAACAGCCTATAATTGCAAAGTACCTTGCAAAGGTAAGGGAAAACAGCTCTTAAACCTTACAAAACAAAGCACCTAAACAGGCATGTCCAAGGGTCAGCTTCCGGTGATTTCTCCTGTCCCCCTGGTGAATCTGGGCATACTGGGGCAATGCGGCAACTGCCTCATGTACACAGACAATCCTCTAATCCTACCACCCAACACTACAACCTGCGAGAGATGCACTTACGTAGCCAGACTGGAAGCAAAGCTCTCTCCGGCCAAGATTGTGCTAGACAGTCAAAAGGAGAAGGTTAACACCTGCACTACACCTCAAGCAACTCATAGCCCTTCAAAACCCACGCCATCAAGACCCACACATAGCAACACTAAACCCACATATGTGGAGGCCCTTAAAATTAACCTGCCCAAGCAACAAGGACCTCCGAAGCTGAAATGCAAACAAACAGCAGTCACAACCAAAGTGACACATAGCTCACAACACCAGTGTGCCATCCAACAACAGCCCCTAAGGCAAGACAATGTACCTAACACTTTAGTCATAGGTGACTCTATAGTCAGACACACTGATGTCCCACTCACCAGGCTGAACAAGGAGAAAATTACAGTCAGCTGCCTGTCGGGTGCCAGGATCCGCCACATAACGCATGCACTCAAGTCACTCCACAACAAGTACAAATATGACTCTGTCAATGTCCATGCTGGAGTAAATGACTTGAAACGTACCTCCCTGGATTACATGAAAAGAGACATGGAAGAGCTCGTGGATCATGTGACCCAGGCAGGTATGACTCTAGCCCTGAATAGCATCCTACCTTCGCCCAGAATGATACCACAGTATAAGGACAAAATGATTGACTTCAACAATTGGCTAAGCTTCTGGTGTCATTCAAAGGGGTTCCAGTATCTGTCTGCCTGGGAAGACATGATCGATAAACCACAATGCTTTGCCAGAGATGGTCTGCACCTGTTACCCCTGGGATTCAGGTTACTGGCTAAAGCTCTTGCCAACGCTATCGTGCCTTTTTTAGGCAAGGTTCAAAGGATAAAACCACCACCGTAACAGATACAAGCATGCAAAATCTGAAGGTAATGCTACTCAATGCTAGAAGTCTAAACCTCAAAATGCACTCTCTCGAGGCACTCCTAAAAATGGAGAACAACAATATCTATGCAGTAACTGAGCCCTGGTTCAAGGCTCCAGAGAGCACCCCTGCAATATCAGGCTACAACTTTTACCACACTTTTCGGCCACAAAACCAAGACCGAAACTCTAAAGTTAGAGGAGTGTCCATATTCACCAAGGATATTAACACCTCCAGGCTAGTTGCCCAGCACAATGCATCTGAAATTCTCCAGGTGCAACTAACACTAGGTAAGACTGCAATCCAAACTGTAGCTTGCTACAGATCCACCACCATGCCCCACGATTCTCACTACACCTTTCTAAACATACTGGAAAATATTAAGATACAACCAAACACCCTAATACTGGGTGATTTCAACTACCCTGCCATTAATTGGGAAAACTACTCGGGTACCAACTCCTTTTCCCAACGGTTCTTGGAATTCATAAATTCCAATGCCCTGGATCAACTAATCCATTGTTCCACCAGGGGCTCCAGTATCCTAGACCTGGTCATTACCAACATGGGAGATAGATGCTCCACACCAGTGGTCACCCCCTCATTGGTCAGGTCTGACCATAAGCAAATCACCCTTGACATCTACATCCCACCCCCACCCCCCAGTAAAGAAACCTCCTTAAAAAACTTTTCCAAAGCCAACTTCATGGTACTGAAGTCAGAAGTGGCAAACTTCATGACACCCATGCAGACGGGATCTGAAAGTTCGACTGCAGAATCCTACACTAAGGTACTGTACGAGCACATCCACTCATGCATGAATCGTGCCATCCCAAATAGAACCAAGATGCTCTTCTCCAAAAAAAGGAAGTCAATCTGGTGGTGCCCTGCTATAAACAAACTATACAACAGAAGGAAGAAACTGTTCCAGAAAAGAGGAAAATCCCAGGATGTAAAAAACTCCCTTACCAACCTCAGTAAGAAGCTGAGATCCCTCATAAAATCCTCAAAAGCTAGTTATGAAAATAAAATTGCCAAAGATTCCAAAGACAACCACAAGGCATTCTATAGTTATGTCAAGAATCTAAATGGCAATGCTCAGATCTGCTCTGAGCTACAACATAGTGGCATTAAATATATTGATCCCAAGGATATTGCCAATATCCTGACAGATCGATTTAGTGCCAACTTCACCCCCTCTCACCCCTAAAGGGCCCATTTCAATACCAAAAGATTGCCAAATTCCGGTAATCATGGCCACACAGGTAGAAACCGCACTCTCCAAAGCTAAGAATACAGCATCCATTGGACCAGATGACATCCCAGGCTGTGTACTACATGAACTACAAAATGAACTGGTGCCTCACCTAAGTGTCATGTTTAATCATAGCCTCGCCTCAGGCTTAGTGCCTACTGAGTAGCGCACAGCTACAGTTATCCCACTCCACAAGGGGGGATCCACCTTGGATCCCGGGAACTACCGTCCCATCAGTCTGACAAGCCTGATCTGCAAGGGCATGGAACGCATTATCATGGAACTTATAAACAAAGACATTGGCAACTTTCAAACACTGGACCCTACCCAGTTTGGGTTTGTGAAGGCTGATCTTCTCTCCTAAATCTGATTGACTTCTTTGAATCAGTCTCCAGAACTGTGGGCAAGGGGAAGGTGGTCCACACAGCCTATCTGGACCTCGCCAAGGCCTTCAACACCATCCCCCACTCTGGAACCATAGATAAACTTACTAAGCTGGGCATAAATCCCTACGTCACTTGC
Source organism: Protopterus annectens (assembly GCF_019279795.1). Taxonomy (NCBI): domain Eukaryota; kingdom Metazoa; phylum Chordata; order Ceratodontiformes; family Protopteridae; genus Protopterus; species Protopterus annectens. The sequence continues at coordinate 1,945,320,258 of NC_056726.1, forward strand.
TGGGTTACCAACTGGCTTAATGACAGAACCCAGACTGTAAAAGTAGCCGACTCCAAATCCAGCTCCAGACAAGTGATAAGTGGAGTACCTCAGGGTTCAATCCTGGGACCACTCTTGTTTGGCATCTACTTCTCTGAAGTACAGGCCAACACTAAGGGACTCTGGCTAACAAAGTTTGCATATGACTGCAAACTGGGAGCCATTATCGAATCCCCAAATGATGTGGATATTCTACAAAAGGGCCTTACAGAAACAGATGCCTGGTGCCAGAGCCATGGGCTCAAGCTTAATGCCAAGAAATGTATAGTTATCCCCTTTGGAAAAAAAACATGTACCCATGAATTACCACATAGGTGGCAGTACACTAAACATCAAAAGTGTGATGACAGACTTAGGAACATAGGTGGACAGTGGTCTCACTTTCGATAACCACATCGCCATAACAGTCAGGAAATCCTTCTATGTGGCACACCTCATCAATAAGGGTTTTCATCCAGAAAAAAGGACGTCGCTGTCCCACTGTACTCATCTCGCATTAAACCCATCATAGAGTATAATGCCCTGTTCAGTATGTACCTCACAAGACATCTGCAACAGCTGGAAAGGCCAGAGAAATACCTCACTAAAAGAATCACAGGCCTAAAGCAGATGCCGTATGCTGACCGTCTAAAAAAACTCCAGCTATACTCTGTGGCATATCGTCTACTCAGAGGCCATGTCAATCCCTGAGCTGTTGGACATGCTCCACTTAAAGAAATCTCAATCTCTCAGAGCCACATGCTCCAGGGATCTAAACCTTGTCATCACAATGAGCAAAACATGCTGGAGGGATAGGTTCCTGACCCAGAGACCCCCCATACTCTGAAATCGACTACCCATACATGTCATGCAAAGCGCCTCATTGGCCCTCTTCAAAAGGAACCTTGATGATTGGTTGGGAGATAGGAAATTCACCCCGGGATCATGTCAGTCGCCCTGCTAGACAGGGGTCCAGAGAAGTAAATATTGTGGGAAGAAATATCCAGGGAATTGTTATGGCTAGGCTTGTATAGGCCCTAGGGGCGATAGCCTAGTACCAACCTATGAACTTATGAACCTATGTGTGCCTGAGGGTGATGTAGGGATGGATTTTCATTCATACCATCTCAGCATAACACATTTTAAGTATGAGCTGGTGAAGAATGTGGCAGTTGTGTGCCTTGTTCACAGTTCATGTATTTTTGAGAGTGTGAGGTCTCCATATTTGTTAAATATTTGCATCTCTCACAAACAGAATTTCTTATCTTGAGTAAGGGTTAATTACCTGTAAGCATAAGGCAGTTACTACATTGTCTAAGGATGCCAGGTGCTGTGGGGCTGGCAACAGAAGGGAAACAAGAAGACTGACCTTCCATGTTGGTACTTGACTGTACAATAAAAAGGTCAGGAGATAGGAAGTAGAGAGAGAAACTCAAGTATTAGCAATCTAATGACAGGAAATTCCACTTTAATCTTCTTGTTCTTACCAGTACAAAGAGATGAGACAAGACTGGTTGGCTCTTCCAAATACAATTTGTAGTAGGGGCAGATAAACAGCCAAGAAAAACACTGATTGGTTTGATGGGTCGCTGTATTCAGGATCTATGGAAAACAGTGAGAGGGAAGAAGTATTTAAAAAGCAGAATGACATTGCAAAATTATATTTTTGCACTTAATGACAACAACCAATAAAACAGAGAGAGAGGTTTATTGTCAAATTAATATAAGAGGAAGACAGCACAAGAAACACTGGGTTTGAAGAAGTTCATTCAGAAGGTGAGGCTTCACAGAGTTGATGATATTTTAGTGACCTTGTTTTGGCATAGGTAGGTGTGGTTCCCACTGTTGAGCAGGTTTCAGTTGGAATCTCCTCTCAGGCTGCTTATGAAGAGGTCTCTTCTGTTTTTCCCCTTTGTCAATGCACATCCAGATCTTTAGGCCATGAGATTAACAACTTGGTTACTCCACTTCCATTGATAGCAGGGTCCTCATGTCATCTTAGAAACCCTCTATCCAAAAAACCGAGGTTTTCAATCTGGTCTGTATGCTACAACCTGGATCCTTTTCAGTCCTTGTTTTCATTGTTCAGCAATATTTTCAATGCAGACCTCATATATTTTCCAGTATGGATGCAACTGGATGCCATATCCAGATTTCATGTTGGGTAGATTTACCATAAAGTATGCAAACTTTTACTCGAGTACCTTACTTGTATCATCCTGTAAAATAACCCATTCCACTCAAAAGTTTATATTTTATATTTATTTCATAAATACTCTTCCTCTATTTGAACCAGTGTCATCTGCAGGAATTTTTGACATGGAAGACCCTTTTCTTAGTTGTTGAGACCTTAGCCAGTGGGATCTTTGAGTAACAGACATGGTGTTTTAACCCTTGAAACTAATAGTTGACACCTGTTTTTTCACAGAGAAAGGTACATTATTTGTGCCACCGTAATCATTCTATTAAAATTCCATTCTTCTGCAGAGGTGATTAAACATGAGAAGAAAACACAATGCATTCTATTGATGTCCACAGACAGTTCTATTTTCATTTGGGCAAGACCAAGACCTTCAAGGTGGATTATTTCTGGTTTACAAAAACAATGATAAAACGTCACTGAGCTGTATCTAGCTCATTGGCTATATAGCTGTATATTTTTTTATTGTAAGTATGGGAAGGAGTTTCTGGGCTTTCCTAAGGCTCTTCAGTGAGCACCTACGCTGAACATTATGAAATGGACATTGTTTCTAAGTCCATATTTTTCTTGGAACTGCAGTAGTCAAGGGTGTGTTTCGGTAGGGCAGCCTCCAGGTGGATGGGCAAGGGACTTAATCCTAAAGGTGAAAAATGACTGAATCTCCTCAGCAGATACAAAAGTTATATACTGTAACATTAGATCTATCTGAAAAATTCATTCTGCATTAATCATCCCACCCTTCATCTCTTGTCTATGCCAGTGTGGTTTACTGATTCTATAATTTTTGATGTCTTTAGCTTGGTCTGAAGCTAGAAATGGAAGAGAAGGTTTCAGGGTGTCATGGGTAGGCGGAGATGCACGTGTAATCCTGGAAAGTTCCATCTGCTGAGCAGAGAGACTGAGTCCAAAGGATTAATGAAGACTGAATTCTCAAAGCAGACATAATGACATGATAAGTACATAATTTCCATGTATTTATGTGATAACTGTATTAGATGCAAGAATGTTAACAGATGCAAACATTTAGTTAACATTAGACCTGAGTATACTAAAAGGCACTTAATTACTTGCTATGCAAAATCTGTGGTACAAAGTTGCTTTCTTCATTTCATAGGTTTGTAGGTACGCACTAGGCAATCAGTCTACAGACCATTTCAAGTCTAGCCAAAAACCCTAGTCAGAATTTCCATCTAATCTCAAGGAGGGCAAAATAAGACAAGACAGGCCAGAACAGAATTTGAGGCTGCCCATCCATTTATCCAGGTTTACCCTGAAGGTGGAAAACATGCTACTCTGTTTGACATGTAGTGGGAATTTGTTCCGGAGGTGAAAGATATATTGGGATATGAACATATTGTGCCTGTGTGACTTATTTACCTGCTGATGAAGGTTAAGTTCCTTTAACCAATTATTTGGTGTACCATTAGTTTTGCAAAGGAATAGAAGATCAAATAGGGTTGGATCTGTCATGGAATGAAAGGCTAGATTTAGATCTCCATTGAGACTGAGTACAGACAAAGGGATGTCGGTTTCTCCTGATAATTAAGATTTTTGAGGTCACTGATATTCTAGTTGTGAATCTCTGAGGTCTTTCAAGTTGTGTGATATGTTTAGACAAATACATGCCAAAAGGTGCATTAATTATCAACAAGAGTACCCAGATCTCTCACAACTGTGTCTGATTGGAGGAGTGCATCTTCTATATGGTACTATGCTACATTTTTGTACATTTCATTTGAGACTATTGTTCTTGGACCAACTCTTAACACGGTCTAAGCTGTGAAGGAGAAATTGTGAGTCAGTTCAAACAACACACAATTTATAGTCATCTGCAAACGTAGGCAGAAGTGTTGGTCTGAAGGTCTGACACATATATGCCAAATAGGAGAGGGCCCAAAACTGAGCCCTGTGGTACACCACAAGCAACTTTTTTGCTTTCAGAAGTGGTACCTGGTACCCTAACCATATGGATTTTGTCAGACAGTTAGCTATCTATCACACAATATAAGGATTTACATTCAGATTTACAAGTCTATCAACAATGCCTGCATGGCAAATAGTGTCAAAGATCTTGGAAGGGCTAGATATGATGTATGTTACGAATAACCACAATCCACTGCTTCGGTTACTTTTTCAAAGAAATTAATGAGGTTAAGGAGGCAGAACCTTCATTTGATAAAGCCAAATTGATGAGGGCCCGGGGTTGAGAGATTTTCAAAGTCCAGATTAATGAAGTCTGAGATAATGTGTTCCATAGCTTTACATATGAGGCTAGGGAGACTAATAGGTCTATAGCTACTAGGGTCTGTGGCTCGACCACCCTTATATAATGGCATTACAATGTCTATTTTCCAGGCTTCGGGAATGTAACCAATGGAGAGGTTTAGATTAAAGAAGTTAAGTAGGGATTCAGAAATGCCATATCTGGAACTGATAATCAGGCAAACAGGTACATTTCTAAGGACCATGAATGAGGTATTCTTAGTTTTTTAAAGGCCTGAAAAAACTTGTTCCATAATAATTAAGGGGTGGCTGGGATTGTGGAATCTGTGGGAGAGCTATAGCTGTGGGTGGAGTAAAATTTGCAGTAAATTTGTTAGCTAGGACATTGTGTAGTATTGTACTGTTGAGTGTTAGTTCTTAACTTACATAGTTAATGAAAGGTTTGCACTTATTTTTGTTTTTAGTGGTTATTTTAAGTTCATACTCAAGCTATCAGCTTCCTAATGGTTCCCTTAAGCTCTTTGTTAGGTTGCTTATGTGTACTCTTAAGGTAGGTGGAATGAGACCTCTTATAAGCATTAAGTAGTTTATTTCTCGTTATATAATGTATTTATATGGGTATTCCACTACAGGTGTTTGTTTTTGAGTATCGGGACTGTTTTATCAATACAACTATTTAAATAATTTTGAGTAGAAAACAAAAGCATAGATAGGAGCTTTAGCAATAGGATCTTCAGAGGAGGATTACAGCAGAATTTATTTGTCATCAAGCAACTGATCATGGTTTGCTTTTGAGAAGCCTCTAAACATAGAGCTTGTAAAAACTGATGTACTGAGTAATACTGGAATTAAATGAAAACAACTAAAATGAGACTAGAACGAATGTCTTTATCTGTTAATTACCCAATGAAAACAACTGAAATGAGACTGGAATAAATGTCTTTATCTGTTAATTACCCAAACTTGTGCTGAAAAGGTGCCAGTCTTTCCTTTATGGGCCATTCTGCATCTGCTGTAGTTCAGATAAGAAAGGTGCCAGTCTTTCCTTTATGGGCCATTCTGCATCTGCTGTAGTTCAGATAAGAAAGCTTTATTATAAACAGTGAAGGTCAACAATATCTGAATAACATAATATTCTGGAATGCTGGATAACAGTAACAGTGCTGATAAATATATCCAAAGGTTCTGCATGTTGTTGTGTCTTTTGGCTTTTCCCGGTTAGGGGTCGCCACAGCGAAACTCCGGTCCGCTAAAGATTGGCAGTAGATTTTTACGTGCCGAGTTGCCAGCCCTGACACACAGCCTTCAACGAAGGTATGCCCATTCACGCATGTCTCCACACAGAAGACGCTCTAGCTGAGAATCGAACAGGACAACGTCTTACTGTGAGGCAACAACGCTACTGCAGCACCACCATGAATAACTCAAGATGTACCTCTCTGGACTATATGAAGAGAGACATAACTGAGATCTCAGACTGTGTGTCTCAGGCTGGCATGTCCCCAGCTTTAAGCAGCATTTTACTTTCACCTAGGATGATGCCTTAATAAAAACAGAAAATGACTGACTTCAATAATTGGCTTAGTTTCTCGTGTCATTCCAAGGGGATACAGTATCTGTCAGCCTAGGATGACATAAGTGACAGACCTCAATGCTTTGCCAGATATGGTCTTCATTTGTCACCCCTGAGATTTCAGCTATTGGCCAAGGCTCTTGCCACCCCTATAGTGCCTTTTTTAGGCAGTGTCTCAAGGACAAAATTCACAACTTAAGAACTCCATCTAAGAACAACCTCAAGGTTTTGCTGCTAAATGCTAGGAATCTTAACACGAAACTTCATTCACTGGAAGCAGTCCTCACTTTGGAAGACATAGACATTTGTGTAGTCACAGAGACCTGGTTCAAGGCTGTGAAGAGCACCCCAGCAATATCGGGCTACACCTCCTTCTACACACTGACACAACAAAATGAAGGTGTAAAACTAAAGAAGGCAGTATATCAATATTCATTAAAGATAAATACACCTCCAGATTCGTTAGACAGCATGATTCCCTGGGAGATACTTCAGGTGCAATTAACTGTTGGTAAGACACCTATTCAACTCATTGCCAGCTATAGGACCCCCTCCATGGACCAGGACACCCACTCTTCCTATTTTGATCTACTTGAGTCTATCAAGATACATCCGAACACCATGGTTTTGGGCGAATTTAACTACCCATCCTTTAACTGGGGAAATTACTCATGCTGAACTCACTTGCCCAAAGGTTCTTCAACTTCGTTAACTTCAATGCCCTGAACCAAATAGTTGATACCCCCACAAGGGGTGCCAACATCCTGGATCTGGTGCTTGCCAATAAGGGGGACCAATGTAGCATCCCCACTGTAAGGTCTTCCCTGGTGAGATCTAACCATAAATCAGTCTCATTCAAAGTTACTATGACACCTGATACCCCCATAGCACAAACTAAACTAAAAAAACTTTTCCAGAGCAGATTATAACCTCTTACAGGATGGTATAAATAGCTTCACTGCACCTCCTCCCTCAGATGGAACTGGCAACTATGCAGAGTTCTACACAAATGCTTTACACAAACACCTGAACAACTGCATTGACTTGGCCATACCTGATAAGACCAAAATAAGTTCCTAAAGGAAAAGCAAACCTGTCTGGTGGACAACTGCCATTAACAGGCTTTACAATAAGAGGAAGAAACTGCTGTCTAAGAGAAAGAGGGAGTGAGCCACAAACTGGAAATACTCCCTCCTCAGCATAAACAAGCAAATAACACTCCTTGTGAAGTCCTAAAAAGCTAACTATGAATCTAAATTAGCTTCCTCAACTAAGGACAACCACAAGTCAAGCTTTAGATACATCTGTAACCTAAAAGGAAAGGCTCAGATTTGTGCCGAACTGGTAGTTAATGATACCACATATACCGAGCCTGTGGACAATGCTAACCTGTTAGCCAACAGGTTCTGTGAAAACTTTACTCCACTTTCCCCACCACACATACACCAAGACATCCATACCACCTGTCCTCTACCCTGTATCTCTAAAGTGGAGATTGTGAACACCCTAAGGTCAAAAACACAGCATCCATGGGACCTGATAACATCCCAGGCTATGTCCTACATGGGCTCAAACAAGAATTAGCAATGCCACTGAGTACTCTTTTCAATCAGAGTCTAAGCACTGGCTTCATCCCAGCTACATGGAAAAAGGCCACAGTTATCCTCTTGTACAAAGGTGGTGCTTCCACTGACCCTAGGAACTACAGACCTATTAGCCTGGCTCTGCAAGGCAATGGAGAGAATCACCATGGACCTTATGTAACCTCCAAACACTTCACCCTACGCTTTTTGGATTTTTCAAAGGGAGATCCTGCCTGTTAAACCTGGTGGACTTCTTTGAGACAGTCATCAAGGCCCTGGACAAGGGGAAATCTGTGCATACAGCCTACCTAGACTTAGCCAAAGTGTTTGGCACTATCCCCCACTCAGGCATAATCAAGAAACTCACCCAGCTAGGTATCGACCCATATAGTATTAGATGAATCGCTAAATGACTCACTGATAGAACCCATATAGTTAAAATAAGGGAATCCACCTCCAGCAGCAGACCTGTAACCAGTGGTGTTCCATAGGGATCAGTCTTGGGACCTCTACTGTTTGGAATATATTTCTCCAAAGTGCAAGCTAAAACTAAAAGGTCTGTGGCTGACACAGTTTGCTGATGACTCAAACTGGGAGTGGTCACAGAATTTCCAAACAATGTCAACATCCTACAAGAGGGCCTTACACAAACAAATGACTGGTGCCAAAGTCATGGTCTTAAACTCAATGCAAAAAATTGTATATCATCCCTTTCAGTAAGAGTGATGTTCCTGCTCACTACCACATCAATAACAACACCCTAAGAATGCAATCCGTGATGAGAGACCTGGGCACACAGGTTGACAGCGACCTTACCTTTGATCACCATGTCTCCACAGTGGTAAGAAGGGCATTCTATACTGCTCATTTCATAAGTATGGGTATTGTCTCCAGGAAAAAAAGAAGTTATAACCTCACTGTACTCTTCCCTCATCAGGCCAATAACTGAGTACAACACCCCTTGTGGTATGTATTTTCCAAGCACCTACATCAATTGGAGATATCACAAAGGTTTCTCACAAGGAAAATTCAAAGTCTTCAGCATCTGTTCTAACAAGATTGTCTGAAATCATTGTCCTTTTATTCTGTTTCATACAGACTACTCAGAGGTGATCTATGCCTTGCATATAAGGCAATCTTTGATTCTGCTTTATTGGATATGTTGCATATCTATAAGTCAAATGGTACATGGGTTACTCACTCTAATGGCCTTAATCTGGTATGGGACATTAATAGAACCTGCTGGATGGACAGATTTGTCTCCCAGAGGTTGCCACACCTTTGGAAAAGACTCCTACTTCATGTCAAGCACAGCACCTCATTTGGCCTCTTCAAATGCAATCTGGACAATTGGATGGGTAACTGTAAAAGAAAAGAAAAAGTATTCTGGCACCACGGGTCTCAGTACAAACTTTATTTGCTAGTTTCCACAACTTTCACCTCTAGGGTATCTTTTGGCAAAACAGTCCACATAATAAAACATTTTTAAATACATGCACCAATCTATAAAAGATCACATGACCAGCAATCAAATAATAAACTAATTAAAACATCTAGTGCATACATTTAAATACTACATTTAAAAAAAACTTTTACAAAAAATATTAACTTACATATAAAAATTATTAACTTGCATACAAAAATATATATACACATATAAAAATCTCATATAAACTTTGTATATGTGTATATATATATATATATATATATATATATATATATATATATATATATATATGGATCTACTGCATTCTAACGAATTTGTGTTTCACCGAAACATAAATCCGCGAATGCATTTACACGAAAGTGCGTTTCAACGAAAACACACTTGTGTAAATCCATAACAAAAAAATAAAAAGTACAGTTTTGTACCTACCATAAATGTAGATGTTTGAGTGCTAATACAGCTGCAGTAATCAAATACGGGTTCTCTGCCATCAGGCGGGTCCTCGGTCGGCCGAATTCCAAAGTCTTGGTCCGGCGTCAGTTGTTGTTGCCTTCTTCCCTGACGTCAGTGCGACAGGGGTATATAAGTCACAGCCGACGCCATATTCTCCAGTCTTTCTTGCCCCAGATGTCAGGTGCCCCCAAAAGGAAGGCAATAGATAAATTATATATATATAAATACATACAAGCAATGCAATGTTATCACAAAAGAGTAGTTGCAAGCAAATACACCATAGGAGGATAACCCAAAATAGGTTGTATGAGGAGGTGTTAGCCACTAGTCCTATACCTAGAGGGGAAGGAGGGAGGGAAACCTGTACTGCAGCTGTATTAGCACTCGAACATCTACATTTATGGTAGGTACAAAACTGTACTATGTTCATCGTGCATACAGCTGCAGTAATCACATATGGATAGAATCCCAAAGCTACGCACAGGGTGGTAGGCACTAGGTAGAACTGGGATGAGCCAGAATGCCCTGCAATACAGCAGTAGCAAAGCCTGCTCTAGTTTTGGAATATAAAGGCAGGTGGTAGTGTCTTGTGAAGGTATGTACAGAACTCCAAGTGGCTGCCTCCAAGATATCTTTGGTAGGAACTCCTCTGAGGAAGGCTGTGGAGGTAGCTGTGGCCCTGCTGGAGTGTGGTCTGATGCCTACAGGGACATATTTCCCATAATAGGAGTAACAAAATGTATGCAGTGGCCTATCCATTTAGAGATTGTCTGTTTGGTAACAGGCTTCCCTTGAGCTCCTACAGCATAAGACACAAAAAGTTGTTCTGATTTCCTGAAAGGCTTAGTTCTGTCCAAATAGTAACGTAGCTGTCTATGGATGTCTAAGGAATGTAGCAGCCTTTCCCCTTTGTTTTGAGGATTGGGGTAAAAGGTAGGTAAGTGTATGGCTTGATTTAAAGCTACCCTGGATACCACTTTAGGCATAAATGACGGGTTGGTTCGAAGGGAAACCCTGTCCTGATGGAAGATAAGAAAGGGCTGCACAGCCATGAGGGCTTGAAGTTCCGAAACCCTACGAGCTGAGGTAATGGCCAGAAGGAAAGCTGTTTTCCAGGACAAGTATTGCAAATCTGTTGAGGCAGCTGGTTCAAAGGGAGGCAATGTTAATTTTTCTAGAATGTAATTAAGATCCCAGGCTGGCACTGGTTGTTTCCTTGGTGGTCTTATATTCTTAGCCCCTCTGAGGAATTGCCTTAAAAGTGGGTGAGAGAATAACGGTGGATCCGTGTTGAATTCTGCAGAAATGACTGAAGCATGGATTTTTATGGAGGAAAATGAAAGTCCACTGTTCAGCAGCTCAGCTAGATACTGTAATACCTGAGGCAAATTCAGTTTTCTAGGGTCCTGGCCTTTTTTCTCATTCCAAGAGCAAAACCGTTTCCATTTTGTGGAGTAAGTCTTCCTAATAGATGGCCTTCTGGCCTCCAGAATGACATCCTGCACCTCTTTGGAGAGTTGGATCTGCTGTGGTGTTAAGGAATTTTCCATGCAGCAAGATTGAGTGTTTTTAGCTGACTGTGAAGAGTTTTGTAGCTGTGCTGAGTCAGCAGAAGAGGCATTAGAGGTAGAGGCCAGGGAGGAGTATGTGTTAGGCTCCTTAGGATTGGGTACCAGTGTTTCCTTGGCCAATCTGGAGCAATCAGTATCATCTTCAGTCTGTCTGCTCTTGCTTTCAAGAGCACCTTGGATAGAAGAGGCAGAGGTGGGAAAGCGTACACTGCCCATGCTGTCCAACTGAATGAAAGGGCGTCCACCCTCCATGCCTTTGGATGAAAAGTCCTTGAACAAAACTTTTCCAATTGATGGTTCCTGTGGGAGGCAAAGAGATCTATGTCTGGCCTTCCCCATGCTTGGATTATCTTTGTAAACACCTGTGGATGCAGCTTCCATTCGTGTGGATCTGTCATATTTCTGCTTAGATTGTCTGCCAGCATGTTTCCCAAACCTGGCAAGTACTGTGCTTGAAGTTCGATTTGCCATTCTAGAGCCAAGTTCCAAAGTGTCATGGCTAGTCTGCACAGGGGATATGAATGTGTTCCTCCTTGTTTGTTTATGTACCACATTACTGTGGTGTTGTCTGTTCTTATCAGTAATTGTCCTGGATGCAGGAGGTCCTTGAATGCTGTAATTGCATTTATCACTGCCAGCATTTCTTTTTGATTGATGTGAAGGTGCTTTTCCTTTTGGGACCATTTGCCCTGAATGCACCCGCCTGTCATGTGCGCCCCCCAGGCGTAATCTGAGGTGTCTGTTGTGATGACTTGATTTGCTTGAGGCTTGCAGAATGGGAGGCCTGTGTTTGCTTGACATGCTTGGGCCCACCATAGAAATTCCTTTTGCAAACATGGAATTATTGGTATTATTGTTTCCAAATTGTGGCTGTGTTGAGACCATAGGCTTTTTAGGTACCATTGAAGTTTTCTCATATGCAACTTTGCACATGGGATTAAAAGAATGCAAGATGCCATGAAGCCCGGAGCCTGCAGGATTTTCCTTGCAGTAAACCTGGTACAACTTGCTAGTGTTTTGAAGTACTGAGTTAGTTGCCCTTGTTTTTCTGGCGTAAGATAGGCCATCTGGGTGTTTGTGTCCAAGTTGGCATCCAGGAAAGTTATTTTCTGAGATGGTGTCAGCCTGGATTTCTCTTTGTTGATTGTGTATCCCAGAGAATTCAGTAACCGTGTTGCATAAGCCAGATGTTCCAGAAGAGTGTGCTTGCTGTCCGCTTGGATCAGGCAGTCATCCAAATAAGGGTAAATTTGTATCCCTTGAAGTCTGCAGTAGGCAATTACTGATGCCAGGCATTTTGTGAATACTCTGGGTGCAGTAGATAAGCCTAATTGATAGTGGATTGAACCTGCAAGAAATCTGAGGTATCTTCTGCAGCTTTGTCTGATTGGGACATGCAGGTATGCCTCCTTGAGGTCCAATGCTACCAGCCAAAACTCCTTGCCCAGCATGGGAAGAAGCTGCTGTAATGTGAGCATCTTGAATTTTGGTACGAGTAGAAATGTATTTAGGATGGATAAGTCCAAAATGGGTCTCCAGTCAGCTCCTTTTCTTGGTACCAGGAAAAGTCTGGAATAAAAACCTTGACCTTGTTTGTGAGTAGGAACCTCTTGAATGGCTTTCATGTCCATCAGTTTTGTAATTTGTATTTGCGCCTCTGCCCTTTGATTGTGTGGCAGGTTTGGCATGCCTCTCATTTTTGGAAGAGTGTGAAAATGAAATCTGTAGCCTCTGTTTATAATCCATTTGTCTGTTGTGATAATCTGCCAATTTCTTGAAAATAGTGCCAGCTTTCCTCCCAAGGGGGCTGCCAGCTGAGATTTGCTTGGCATGAAAAGGAGGAAGTCATTGGGTTTGCTTTCTGTATTGTTGTGCACTGTCTTTGCCACCTCTTGGTGCTTGAGATTGCCATTGTCTGCCTCTATATGATCCTTGAGATTGTCCTCTGCCCCTTGAGTGCCTGTATCTACCTCTTTGGGGCTTGTCCGTGGCTGGAAAGGACCAGTTTTTTGAAGGCCAATTTCTGCTAAAACGAGGTGGCTGTACCTGTAGAAAAGCCTTGACAGTTTGCATAGATTTAGCTTTTTCTTCCATTTTCCGTAGTATCTCCTCAGCATTAGTACCAAATAGCACATCCTTTTGTAAAGGAGCATCTAGTAGTTTAGCTTTAACATGATCAGGCAAGCCTTGTTCCCTAAGCCAGGCATGTCTACGAATGACTGCTCCTGTAGCAGCAGCTCTACTTGAGGCCTCTAAGGCATCATAACCACATTGTAAGGTGTGTTTACCCACTTGTTCTGCACTATGCATCATATCCTGCAATTCCTTCAAATCTGGTTGTTCAGGTTGAGACATTTTGTTACTTAATTGTGATAACAGAAACTGCTGATATTTAAGCATATGGAATTGACAATTTAAGGCCCTCATGGCTAGGGTGGCCGAGGTGTATACCTTTTTCCCCCACCTTTCTAAGGATCTAGATTCTCTTTCAGAAGGTAGTGGATTCTTGGCAGTAGTGGCCTTCATTCCCTTGGGGCCATGAGAAATGGTTTCAGGGTCAGCATTATGGCTTTTGAAAAGAAATTGGTGAGAGTTAGGGACTCTGTAGTACCTATCAGGTTTGACTGGTGCAGGAGGCAGGGAATCCAGATTAAGACAAGCTCCGAGTAAACATCATCAATTATGTCCAGGACAGGAGGTATGGCCAGAGGTCTGTGTTGAGGTAACAAAAGAAATTCCCTAAGCCTTTTCTTGGAATCAGAAAAGTCTTGGCCTTCCCAATGGAAGTGCTCCCTCAAGGTGTGCAAGTTTTCCCCAAAAGAAAAATCCTCTGGGGGGGATACAGAAGGAATGGACTGTTCTGCATCAGAATCTTCATAAGGGGAGTACGAGTGTTCCTCCACATCAGAATGTTCTGAGAAAATGGAGCCCTGTTCAGAAGAGGGAGAGTCTTCCTCCACTCTGGGTCTCTTGTCTGGAGGGGGTTGGGAACCCCTGATATAGGAAATTAAATCCTCAGCCATTTTAAGCATCTGCTTTTTAGGCATGGGGCCTGGGGATGGGCCCTGTGCAACAGGCCTCTTGGGATGCATGGCTGATTTGGACTTAGTGAAGGCCTTAATAGAAAAGGAAGAAGAGGGTCTAAATACACCCTGGGTGGAAGTGGACCTGTCCACATTAGGAGGCTCAACACTCACAGTAGTTTCGGTGGTTGTAGTCTGAGTAAGGGCCGAGGTACCAGCGGTCTCGGGTACAGAAGACACCGCCAAGGAAGTGTCGTCGGTAGTCAGGGACTGCATAGGCGTCTCGCTGAGAACCGGACCACGTGTAGCCAGCTTTGGCGTGGTGTCGGTGGAGACCACGGACCTCACATGTCGGTCTTTGTCCTTGCGTTTTTTGGACAAAATGGTAGTCGGAGTATCCAATGACATTTTATAATCAAAGGCTTTACCAAAATAATGTTGGGCGAACTCCGCCTGACACTTAATAGTGCGTTTATTGAAAGTTGCACAGATGTGACAGCCCGAGACGTCGTGGTCTGGGCCTAAACAAGGTATGCAAAGGGAATGGAAATCCTTATGCGGTATTTGCTTCCCACAAGAAATACAATTGTTAACTTTGTCTGACATCGGTCTGAGGCAAGAAAAGTTTCCCCAATGGGGTACTTAGCTTTAAAGAAGACTACGGTTTCCAATTTTTCGTAAATTCAGGAGCTGGCCGACCGGCACTTGCGAACTGCTTCTGCTTCGGGCACCGCGCGGCAAAAAAGACTGGAGAATATGGCGTCGGCTGTGACTTATATACCCCTGTCGCACTGATGTCAGGGAAGAAGGCGACAACAACCGACGCCGGACCAAGACTTTGGAATTCGGCCGACCGAGGACTCGCCTGATGGCAGAGAACCCGTATGTGATTACTGCAGCTGTATGCACGATGAACATCTAATACTTAAAACACTTTTATGCAGGGGGGCAAGCCCCCCGCACCCCCACATGTGGGGGGCTGTGCACATACCTACTTTAATATTCTCACTCCGAGATCACACTACAGTGGGGAAAAGGGAATGTTCCCTCATCCGCACTGTACTAAGACCTCAACAACAGTCTGCTTAGTTGTACATCGACACTAAACGTTAATGTACAACTAAGTTAACATGCAAACTGCATGTTTTTTCTTTATTTACATAATTTAGTTTTTTGTTTTAACTACTCATTTACGCGAAAGTGCATTTTCGAAAACGCACTTTTGTGTAAATCCACTTATGAATTTCCTGTTTCGGTGAAATGGCATTCGCTGAAATCAAGTAGATTCATATATATATATATATATATATATATATATATATATATATATATATATATATATATCCCCTTCAGAGATCCAAAATCCCACTTAACTGAAATCCAAAAAACTGAGAAGAAAAACCCAACATCCTAGAAGACCACCCAGAACACTGGAAAAACACTAACGGTAACTAAACGATCGCCCAACCCACAAACACACTAAAACTGATGCACAGAAAACCCACCCATATGGAGAGCTGCACCCCCCACACCCCCCTAACTAAATATACCAACTCCGAGATCACACTACCATGGAGGTAAGGGGCAAAGGTCAGCATTCTGGTCAAGTGGTTACTTACAGTTAGTGATTTGTTGGTGTTCCAGATGGGGGGTCTTCTGGGATGTCATGATTTTCATCTCAGTGGGATTTCAGGTTTCTAAAGGGGACTCATATATATATATATATATATATATATATATATATATATATATATATATATGTGTGTGTGTGTGTGTGTGTATGTGTGTATAAAAAAATATTTTTGCTTTTATTTTGTAGGTCCTTAAGCACTGGTTTTATAGTAAAATTATCATTTAAAGCTGATGGTGACTGGCCCTTAAATCTAAGAATCCACTTATTTTCAACTATCGCTGTGTAATTTTTAAAATCATCTCCTCTAAGTTTTCTGTTACAGTCTATAGGATCAAAAATTTAAACTGATGTAAAGCATTAGTGTCTCTAATATGTTTACATAATGCACTTGTGTCCACTTGTCAACGTATATCAGAAATATGTTCACATTTCCAGTCTTTCAGTCTTCTATTAGTTTTACCAATATAAAAGGCTCTACATGATTGACAAATTGACATGTAAATAACATTAGCTGTATTACATGTACCGTAATAGTATAATTCAAATTGTATTTATTTAATGGTGTGAATAATGATTTAATCAGTATAAATGTACTTATGGGGGCTGACAATTACAACATTTATAGGTAATATTCCTCTTTTTCTTTATAACATAGAATGTTTTTTAACATATTAAACTTTTTATAGCCAAAGGAAAGATGTTCAGTTGTTATGTTTTTAAAATTGGGAATAAAACTCAGCATATGCCAGTGTTTCATAATAATCCTTTGGATATTTCTAGTATATTGATCACAGGTAATAGTACACCTAAAACTCTCTGTCTTGTGTAACCGTATTCGAACTGTGAGCTTTAGGCATATAGAACTCTGAAAAATGGGTTTAAATGTTGTTTGATTCTTTACATAAATATCTTCACCTATTACTTGGTGGCTTTGCAGTTGCCCGCCCCTACTGTAAATTTGATCTGGGACACTCCTCCTAGTCTAGTGTCATTACCTCATTCTATCTAATCCAGGGAGAACATTTGAGAAGGCCAGCCCAGTTAGTTGCTCTTCCTTTCCCCTTTCTACTTACAAAAAAAAATTTTTTTCTAAGCTTGTTTCCTGCCTTTCTTGTAAGTCGTCTAGTCCAGATACAGATTTGCAGTATCCAGGACTTTTTGTAAGCTTCTGAGCCCCCAAGCCTTTCTGTGTTGGAGGGAAGCCTTCTAGTTTAATTTTGTTTCTTAAAACTAGCTATTTTTCTAGTTTCAGCACTCAAATCTGTTTCTTTGAGCTCAGCACTTGCTCAGAACTCATTATAAGCACTAAATAAGCTACAAATTACTACAGCACTCAACTTTCCTCACTTGTCTAGAGGAAAACAATTTTTAGTACTTAATAAATAAGCACCTATCCAGGTATGTCTAAGAGTCAGCTCCCAGTGTTTTCTCCTGTCTACCTCATGAATCTGAGCATCTTGGGGCAATGAAGCATTTGCCTCATGTGTACAGACAACCCTCTTCTCACCACCCATCACTACAACCTGTGAGAGATGCACTTATATAGCCAAACTGGAAGCAAAGCTCTCTTCAAGACTGGACTAGACAGTCAAGAGGAGAAGATAAACACTTGCACCACACCACATTCATCACATAGTCCCTGAAAACCTACACCACCAAAACACACACATAAAAACACAAAGCACACACCTATATTTGTGGAGGCTCTCAAAGAAAATCTACCCAAGCAGCAGGGACCTCCAAAGCAGAAAAGCAAGTAACCTCCACACCCCAACACAACTCAAATGACACACAGCCCACAAACTCAATGTGCCACTCAACCACAGCCCATAAGGCATAACAACGTACCCAACACTCTAGTCATAGGTGACTCTATAGTCAGGCACACTGACGTTCCACTCACCAAGTTAAACAAGGAGAAAGTTACTGTCAGCTGCCTGTCAGGTGCCAGGATCCGTCACATAACGCATGCACTCATGTCACTCCACAACAAGTACAGATATGACTCTGTCATTGTCCATGTTGGTGTGAATGACCTGAGACGTACCTCCCTGGACTACATGAAAAGAGACATGGAGAAGCTGTCCAATCTTTTATCCCAGGCAGGTATGACCCTAGCCCTAAGTAGCATCCTGCCATCACCCAGAATGATACCACAGTACAAGGACAAAATGATTGACTTCAACAATTGGCTAAGCTTTTGTTGTCATTCTAAGGGGATCCAGTATCTGTCTGCCTGGGATGACATGATCAGCAAACCACGATGCTTTGCCAGAGATGGCCTGCATCTGTCGCCCTTGAAATTCCAGATACTGTCTAAGGCTCTTGCCACCCCTATAGTGCCTTTTTTAGGCAAGATTCAAATGACAAATTCACCACTGTAACAGGTACAAGCAAGCAAAATCTGAGGGTAATGCTACTTAATGCTAGAAGTCTAAACCTCAAAATGCACTCACTCAAGGCACTCCTTAAAATGGAGAACATCGACAGCTGTAAAGTGACAGAGACCTGGTTCAAGGCTCCAGAGAGCACCCTGCATTACCAGGCTATAATTCATACCACACCTTTCGGCCACCTAACCTGGACCGAAGCACTAAAGGCAGAGGCGTGTACATATTCATTAAGGATATCCACACTTCCAGGCTAGTTGCTCAGCATAATGCATCCAAGATTATCCAAGTGCAACTAACTCTGGGCAAGACTGCAATTCAAATTGCAGCTTCTACAGATCCCCCACCATGCCCCAGGAGTCCCACTCCTCATTTCTTGATACACTGGAAAATATTAGGGTACAACCTAACACCCTAATAATGAGCAATTTCAACTAACCCACCATTAACTGGGAAAACTACTCATGTACCAAATCTTGTGCTCAACGTTTTCTGGAATTCATAAATTCCAATGCCTTGGATCAACTTATCCACACCCCCACCAGGGGCAGAAATATCTTAGACATGGTCATTACCAACATGGGCAACTGGTGTTCCACACCAGAGGTCATTTCCTCGTTGGTCAGATCCGACCACAAGCGAATCACCCTGGCCATCCACATTCCACCCCCACCCCCCCATTAAGAAAACCACCGTAAAAAATTTCTCCAAAGCCAACTTCACGCTTCTTAAGACAGAAGTGGCAAACATTACGACACCCATGCTGATGGACAATAAAGGTATGACTGCTGAATCCTATACAATTGCACTTTATAAGCACTTACACGACTGCATGGATCATGCAATCCCTAACAGAACCAAGATTCTATCCTCCAAAAAAGGAAGCCAATCTGGTGGTCCCAAGCCATAAACAAACTCGAAAACAGAAGAAAGAAACTGTTGCAAAAAAGAGTAAAATCCCATGACTGGAGGAACTCCGTGGTCAGCCTCAGTAAGAAGCTGAGATCCCTCATAAAATCCTCCAAAGCTAGTTACGAAAAAAAAAATCGCCACTGATTCTAACGACAACCACAAAGCATTCTATAACTATGTCAAGAATCTCAATGGCAACACTCAGATCTGCTCTGAGTTACAGCACAATGGCACTAAATATACAGAACCAACTGATATTGCCAACACCCTGGCAGATAGGTTCAGTGCTAACTTTACCCCTCTCTCATCCCCTAAAGGGCCCATCTGTATACCGGAAGAATGCAAAGTTCCTGTAATCATGGCTGCACAGGTAAAAAACACACTCTCCAAAGCCAAGAACACAGCATACATGGGACCTGACAACATCCTAGGCTGCGTTCTACATGAACTACAGAACAAAACGGCACCCCATCTAAGTACCATGTTCAATCATAGCCTCATGTCAGGCTTTATGCCCACTGAATGGCGCACAGCAACAGTTATCCCACTCCACAAAGGGGGAGCCACCACAGACCCTGGGAACTACCATTAGCCTGACGAGCCTGATCTGCAAGGTTATGGAACGTATCATCATGGAACGTATAAACAATGACATTGGTAATCTCCAAACTCTGGACCCTACCCAGTTCAGGTTTGTAAAAGGCAGATCATGTCTCCTAAACCCGATAGACTTCTTTGAAGTGGTCACCAAAGCCGTAGATGAGGGTAAGGTGGTTCACACAGCCTATCTAGATCTCGCCAAGGCTTTCGACATCATCCCCCACTCTGGAATTATAGATAAACTCATTAACTAGGTATAAATCCCTATGTCACAAGATGGGTTGCCAACTGGCTCACTGACAGAACCCACACTGTGAAAGTAGCAGACTATAAATCCAACTTCAGACCAGTGACAAGTGGAGTACCACAGAGTTCAGTCCTAGGTCCTCTCCTGTTTGGTATCTACTTCTCTGAAGTACAGGCTAATACAGAAAGTCTTTGGCTAACAAAGTTTGCAGATGACTGCAAACTAGGAGCCATAATCAAAACTCCTAATGATGTGGACATCCTACAAAAGGGCCTCACTGAGACAGATGCCTGGTGTCAAAGCCATGGCCTCAAGCTCAATGCCAAAAAGTGCATTGTCATCCCTTTTGGTAAAAACTCTGTACCCATGCTAGAAGTCTAAACCTCAAAATGCACTCTCTTGAGGCACTCCTAAAAATGGAGAACATCAATATCTGTGCAATAACTGAGACCTGGTTCAAGGCTCCAGAAAGCACCTCTGCAATACCAGGCTACAACTCTTACCACACTTTTCAGCCACCAAACCAGGATTGAAACACTAAAGGTGGAGGAGTGTCCATATTCACCAAGGATATTCCCACCACCAGGTTAGTTGCCCAACACAATGCGTCTGAAATTCTCCAGGTGCAACTAACACCAGGTAAGACTGCAATCCAAATTGTAGCTTACTACAGATACCCCACCATGCCCCAAGATTCTCACTACACCTTTCTAAACATACTGGAAAATATTAACATACAACCAAACACCCTAATACTGGGTGATTTTAAACTACCTTGCCATTAACTGGGAAAACTACTCATGTGCCAACACCTTTGCCCAATGGTTCTTGGAATTCATAAACAATGCACTGGATCAACTCATACATATTGCCACCAGGGGCTTCAATATCCTAGACCTGGTCATTACCAACATGGGAAATCAATGCTCCACACCTATGGTCACCCCCTCGTTGGTCAGGTCTGACCATAAGCAAATCACCCTTAACATCCACATCCCACCCCACCCCCAGTAAGGAAACCTCCATAAAAAACTTCTCCAAAGCCAACTTCATGCTACTTAAGTCAGAAGTTACAAACTTCATGACACCCATGCAGACGGGAACTGAAAGTTTGACTGCTCAGACCTACACTAAGGCACTGTACGAGCACATCCACTCATGCATGAATCATGCCATCCCAAATAGAACCAAGATGCTCTCCTCCAAACAAAGGAAGCCAATCTGGTGGTCCCCTGCCATAAACAAACTTTACAACAAAAGGAAGAAACTGTTGCAGAAAAGAGGAAAATCCCAGGATTCAAAAAACTCTCTTACCAGCCTCAGCAAGAAGCTGAGATCCCTCATAAAATCCTCCAAAGCTAGTTGCGAAAATAAAATTGCCAAAGATTCCAAAGACAACCACAAGGCATTCAATAACTATGTTAAGAATCTAAATGGCAATACACAGATCTGCTCTGAGCTACAACAGAATGGCATTAAATATACTGATCCCAAGGATATTGTCAATCTCCTGGCAGACTGATTCAGTGCCAACTTCACCCCCCTCTCACCCCCTAAATGGCCCATCTCAATACCAGAAGATTGCCAAATTCCGGTAATAACGGCCACACAGGTAAAAAAACGCACTTTCCAAAGCTAAGAATACAGCATCCATGGGACCAGATGACATCCCGGGCTGTGTACTACATGAACTACAAAATGAACTGGCACATCACGTAAGTATCATATTTAATCATAACCTCACCTCAGGTTTCGTGCCCACTGAGTGGTGCATAGCTACAGTTATCCCACTCCACAAGGGGGGATCCACCTTGGATCCTAGTCTACCGCCCCATCAGTCTGATGAGCCTGATCTGCAAGGGCATGGAACGTATTATCATGAAACTTATAAACAAAGACATTGGCAACCTTAAAACACTGGACCCCACCCAGTTTGGGTCAGTGAAGGGCCGATCTTCTCTCCTGAACCTGACTGGCTTCTTCGAATCAGTCTCCAGAGCCGTGGATGAGGGTAAGGCAATCCACACCACCTATCTGGACCTCGCCAAGGCCTTTGAAACCATCCCCCACTCTGCAATCACAGATAAACTTACTAAGCTGGGCATTAATCCCTACATCACTTGATGGGTTGCCAATTGGCTTACTGACAGAACCCACACTGTAAAAGTAGCTGACTACAAATCCAGCTCCAGACAAGTGACAAGTAGAGTACCTCAGGGTTCAGTCCTGGGACCTCTCTTGTTTGGCATCTACTTTTCTGAAGCATAGGCCAAAACTAAGGGACTCTGGCTAACAAAGTTCGCAGATGACTGCAAACTGGGAGCCATTATTGAATCCCCAAAGGCCTTACAGAAACAGATGCTTGGTGCCAGAGCCATGGGCTTAAGCTCAATGCCAAGAAATGTATAGTTATCCCCTTTGGGAAAAAACATGTACCCGTGAATTACCACATAGGTGGCAGTACACTAAACACCGAAAGTGTGATAAGATACTTAGGGACATAGGTGGACAGCCGTCTCACCTTCAATAACCACATCACCACAACAGTCAGGAAATCCTTCTATGTGGCACACCTCATCACTAAGGACTTTTCATCCAGAAAAAAGGAGGTCATTGTCCCACTGTACTCATCCCTCATTAGACCCATTATAGAATACAACACCCCATTTGGTATGTACCACTCAAGACATCTGCAACAACAGGAAAGGCCACAGAAATACCTCACTAAAAGAATCACAGGCCTAAAGCATATGCCCTATGCTGACCTCCTTAAAAAACTCCAGCTATACTCTGTCGCATATCGTCTAATCCAAGGCAATCTCTGCTTAACATACAAGGCAATGTCAAATCCAGAGCTGTTGGACATGCTACATTTAAAGAAATCCCAATCCCTCAAAGCCACATG
The DNA here is from genome assembly GCF_019279795.1 of Protopterus annectens. Taxonomy (NCBI): domain Eukaryota; kingdom Metazoa; phylum Chordata; order Ceratodontiformes; family Protopteridae; genus Protopterus; species Protopterus annectens. The sequence continues at coordinate 1,945,343,036 of NC_056726.1, forward strand.
CACCAGGAAACTAAACCTTGTCATCACAATAAACAAAACATGCTGTAGGGATAGGTTCCTGACCCAGAGACTCCCCAGACTCTGGTATAGACTGCCCATACATGTCAAGCAGAGCACCTCTTGGGCCCTATTCAAAAGAAACATTGATGATTGGATGGGAGAAAGGAAATTCACCCTGGGGATCACGTCAGTCGACCTGCTAGACAGGGGTCCAGGAAAGTAAACAGTGAGGGAAGAAATAGCCAAGGAATTGTTATGGCTAGGCTTGTATAGGCCCTAGGGCCGATAACCTAGTACCAATCTATGAACTACCACATAGGCGGTAGTCTACTTAACACCAAAAGTGTGATAAAAGACCTTGGGACACAGGTGGACAGTAGTCTCTCCTTTGATAATCACATCACCACAGTGGTCAGGAAATCCTTCTACATAGCACACCTCATCACAAAAGGTTTCTGATCCAGGAAAAAAGAGGTCATTGTTCCCCTCTACTCATCACTCATTAGACCCATTATAGAGTACAACACCCCTTTTGGTATGTACCTCACAAGACATCTACAACAACTGCAAAGGCCACAGAAATACCTCACAAAAAGGATTACCGACCTTGAACAGATGCCCTACACAAACCATCTCAAGGAAATCCAGCTTTACTGTGTCACATATCACCTACTCAGAGGCGATCTCTGCCTAACATACAAAGCTATGTCAAACCCAGAGCTGTTGGACATGCTCCACTTAACGAAATCCCAATCCCTCTGAGCTACACGCTCTGGGGACCTAAACCTTGTCACCACAATAAACAGAATATGCTGAAGGGATATATTCCTGTCCCAGAGACTTACCATACTCTGGAACAAACTTCCTATCTATATCAAACAAAGCTCCTCATTAGCACTCTTCAAGAAAAATCTTGATGACTGGATGGTAGATCGGAAATTCATCCCAGGGATCACTTCTGTGGCTCTGCTTGCAGGGGCATAGGAAAATAATTTTCTTAGGTGGCAAAAGCCAGGGTACCATTTGGCTAGGCTTATATAGGCCCTAGGGCCAATAGCCTAGTCCCTACCTACGAACCTATTTGCAACAGCCCATTTATATAGTTGTTCTAAGAATTGTGGCATATCCTTGATTATTGTGCTAGATCAAGTCAGCAATGCTTTTAATTTATTTTCCAAATAACAAGAAATAGGCTCAGTAATCCAGCTTTGTGAGGATACTATGGGTCTTAAAGTGGGCAAATTCAAAGACTTATGAATTTTGGGAATTCCATGTAAAACAGGAATTTTGGGAGTTGGTGCATAAAAATATTCCAATAATTCAAGACTAATTTCCTCACTGATATGCATCTCATAAACTGAGCTATTGACATTCATTACTATATTATCCACTTGCCTCCTATCTATAAATAAATATTTATCAGTGCTAAGCAATTTATACATTTTAGAATCATAATATAGTTTATCTAAAACAACTATTCCACCCATTTATCTGCTGCCTTTATTACAATATCTGGATTAGCTGACAATGTTTTCAAAGCAGATGTTCTTCATGTTTCACTGTTGCAGTCATCACATTTGGGTTATCTGCCTGCAGGTAGCCCTCAGTCTGCCTGAATATCAGAGCCTTGGGATTTCTGCATCGGATGCTGTTGCTTCTTCCATGATGTCAGGGCATCAGGGGTATAAAACATGCAGTTGATGCCATTACATCAGTCTTTCTTGCCTTGCCATGCCCGAAGCAGAAGCAGTTCACAAGTGTCGGTCGGCCGCCTCCTGAAATTTTCGTTTTTTGAGTTTCAGACCCGAAATCTTCTAAATGATAAGTACCCCATTGGGGATCCTTTTTTCTTGCTCTGATGTCAGAAAAAATTAATAATTGTCTTGCCTGTGGAAAGCAAGTACCTCACAGGGATTTTCATTCTTACTGTGTCACCTGTTTAGGCCCAGACCATGACGTCCCTCGCTGTCGGTTTTGTGCCTTGTTCAACGTCCGAACTATTTGTCGTTGGGCAATTTCTGTATCTAAATTCTTTCGCTCTCGATCTCCATACTCCGAAAAGGCTTAGATAAGACATCCGACTACCGATCTTCCAAAAAAATGTAAGGATAAAGACAGACAGACAGCATAGGTCCAAAACTGCCAACGATGCTACCGTTAAGCTAGTCACCAATCCGCCGGTACTCAGTGAGGCTCTTTTGCAGCCTCTGATACCCTCTTCTACAGATTCGCAGGCCTCTACTGAGACCCATTCGGAGTCCGGTATGCCACGAGATGCTTCTTTGACTATGGAACCTATGGATGTCTCTACCTTGGATGGGTCTGGAGCCACTGTGCGGCACAGGCTTCTGAGGGTGTATTCAGGCCTTCTGGTTTTCATATTAAACCGATGACTTCATTTCAAACCAAAAATACCAAATTCCTCAGGCCTAAAGTTCGCACAACACCTAGGAAACCGATGACCAAAGCGCATTCTCAGGCCCACATGCCACAAAAACAAATACTTAGAATGGCTAAAGACCTCATTACCTTAATTAGGGGAAATCAGCCTTCCTCCTCAAAGAGACCAAGAACTGATTTTCCTTCTGATTCTTCTGATCAGGAATTTGATAACTCTGATCCTTCTGATTACCAGGACATACCCTTATCTACATATGAGGGTTCTGATTCAGAGGATGCCATTCCCTCTGCTTCCCCTCCAGAATATTTTTATTTTGGTGAAACCCTATATACCCTTAGAGAGCTTTTCCGCTGGGAGAGCCAAGACTACTCTCAGTCCAAAAAGAGACTCAGGGAATTTTTAAACTTGCCTCAGCACAGGCCTCTAGCTATCCCTCCTGTTCTGGAAATTGTAGATGATGTCTTCTTGGACTCCAGCCTTTCCCCTGATACTTTGCTTCCAGCTCCCAGGAAACCTGACAGGTACTATAGAGTACCTGACTCCCACAAATTCCTTTTTAAGAATCCTACTGCAGATCCAGAGACCATTTCCCAGGGACCTAAAGGCATTAAGGCTACAACTGCCAAAAATCCTACCCCTTCAGACAGGGATTCTAGGGCTTTAGACAGATGGGGTAAGAAGATATGCACCTCTGCTACTCTTGCCATTAGGGCTTTAAATTGGCAGGTTCATATGTTAAAGTATCAGCAGCATATTATGGAGCTAATTAAACAGAAAATGATGTTGATTCCTGACTGTGCAGAACACAAAGATTTACAAGAGTTAATGCATTCTGCTAACTAAGTTGGTAAACATACTTTGCAATGTGGGTTTGATACTTTAGAAGAATCTTGCAGAGCTGCTGTCACTAGGTCTGTTCTTAGAAGGTATGCTTGGCTTAATGAACAAAACTCGCCAGATCATGTCAAAGCAAAATTACTAGATGCTCCTTTAAACCAAGAGCGTCTATTTGGCAATAAAGCAGAAGAAGTCCTGAAAAGGATGCAGGAGAAAGCTAAATCTATGCAAACTGTTAAAGATTTCTTACAAGTACAGCCACCTAGATTCAGTAGGCATTGGCCTTCAAAAAAATGGTCTTTTCCAGTCCCTTTCAGGCCTTCTCAGTCCAAGCTCAGGGGGCAGCAGAGCACCAGGACTTCAGTCTCAGATTATGCACAGATCTAATCAATGGAGTGCTCCCACATCCAGAAGAGGGAGTAGTAAGCCACCATCCTATGATAAAATTGCACAATGACTTATCCTTATCTCTTCCAAGCCTTGCCCAAGTACTTGCACCTTTAGGAGGGAAACTTGCCCTGCATGCCAAAAACTGGGAATACATTACCCAAGACAGATGGGTCTTAAACATTATTTCCCAGGGATACAGATTCCACTTCCACTCACTCCCAACCCTAAGCGGATGGCCCCAGTGCCCAAAAGCAAGTACCTTACCTTCTCAGTATCAAGGCTATTCAACCTGTCCCAGAAGAACAAAGGGGACAAGGCTTTTATTCCAGACTGTTTCTGGTTCCCAGAAAAGAAAACTCTTGGCATCCTATCTTGAATCTGTCTATTCTCAACACCTTTCTGGTGGTTCCAAAATTCAAAATGCTAACTCACCAACAGCTGCTTCCTATGCTAACCAAGGACTCCTGGCTAGCAACCCTAGACTTAAAAGAAGCTTATTTGCACATCCCCATAAGGGAATCTTGCAGGAAATACCTACGCTTCAGAGCAGGCTCTATGCACTATCAGTTCTCTGCACTTCCCTTTGGCTTACCTACTGTGCCCAGGGTAGTCACAAAGTGCCTAGCTCCAGCCATTGCATATTGTAGGCAGAGAATTCAAATTTACCCATACTTGGATGATGGCCTGATTCAGGCGGACAGCCAGGACTTGCTACTACAGCATCTGGCATTTGTAAAGAGACTTCTAACTTCACTGGGTACACCATCAACAAAGAGAAATCTCAGCTGGTATCCAGCCAACAAACTGTATTCCTGGGAGCAAGCTTGAACACAACTTCCCAGATGGCATTCCTCACTCCAGAGAAAAAAGTTTATTTGACAAACTACTTCAATCTACTAGCAACTAAAACCTGGCTATCTGCAAGAAAAATACTGCAAGCCCTGGGGTTCATGGCCTCTTGCATTCTATTAATTCCATATGCAAGACTGCATATGAGGAAACTTCAATGGTGCCTAAAAATTCTCTGGTGTCAACATTCTCAGGACCTGGAAACAATGATTCCTATCATTCCTTGCCTAAGGACGGAGTTCCTTTGGTGGGCAGAGGCCTGCAACCACAACAAGGGACTCATTTTCACTCTACCCCCTGCTGCCCAAACCCTAACAACAGACACATCAGACTATGCATGTGGGGCTCACATGGCAGAGCAGTGCCTTCAGAGCAAATGGAACCCAAAGCAAATGCACCTGCATATCAATCAAAAAGAAATGTTAGCTGTACAGAATGCTCTGACAGCCTCAAAGGCCTTATTCTTCCAGGACAACTATTGGTAAAGACAGACAACACCACAGTTATGTGGTACATAAACAAGCAGGTGGAACCCATTCCTACCGACTCTGCATATTAGCCATGGCTCTGTGGAACACAGCCTTGAGCAACCAAGTGCTCAATTTCTGCCAGACAAACTAAATTCACTGGCAGACGACTTAAGCAGAAATCTCATGGACCCACACAAGTGGAAAGTGGAACCCGAAATATTCCAGCATTTGAGGAACAGGTGGGGGACACTAGAGGTGGACCTTTTTACTTCCCCTCAGAACTATCGAGCAAATACTGCACCAGAATTCTCCACAGCCAAGCTTGGAAAGTGGATGCCCTGTCCTTCAACTGGGAAAACCTATCAGTCTATGCCTTTCTCCCTCTGCCCCTCCTCTCGAAGGTTCTACTAAAGATCAAACAGAACAAGCCAAGGACAATCCTGATTGCACCAGACTGGCCACACCAGCACTGGTACCCTTTTTTGCGCAGTCTGCCACCATGGCACCTGCCTCAGACTCCTTCCCTGCTGTCCCAGCAGGCGGAACAGATTCTGCACCCTCAGCTACAGACTCTGAACCTAGCAGCCTGGCTCATCCACTGAATTCTTCATCAGCAACTCTCAGTAAGCAAGTGCTGGATGTCATTCTTGAGGCAAGGAGGCCTAGTACTAGAAAACCCTATTTGGAAAAGTGGAAAAGATACTGCTCCTGAAGCCAGTGTCAGGGAATGGACACAACCATGCCCAACTTACCCCACATACAAGATTACTTAACACAAATGCTCCACAAAGGCCTATCCTTCTCTTCAATTAAGATTCATGCCTCTGCCATCTCAGCTCATTATAATGCTGAGCCACCCCTTGTCTCTCATCCCCTGGTCAAACAGTTCCTGAGGGGAGCCAAACCTCCTACTCCTGCCTGGGACCTTAACTTTGTATTGGAAAAGCTCACTCTTCCACCCTTTGAACCTGCTGTCACAGCTGAGTTAAAATTCCTCTCATGGAAGACAGCTTTACTTCTAGCCATCACTTCAGCAAGAAGAGTGTCCGAATTGCAGGCTGTTATGGCCATGGAACACTTCATTGTCTTCCATGTGGACAGGGATTCCCTCAGGACTAAACCATTATTTATGCCCAAGCTGGTACTTAGTGTGGCTTTAAACCAATCCATTCATTTGCCAACTTCTTTCCCTAATCCTCAGAATAAAGGGGAAAGGATCCTGCACTCCCTGGATGTGCACAGGCAGCTCAGGTTCTATCTGGACAGGACTAAGCCTTTCAGAAAATCTGACTAGCTGCTAGTCAGCTTTGCAGCAGGGGCAGAGGGCAAGGCCATTTCAAAGCAAACAATTTCTAAATGGATAGCACACTGCATCCATTTCTGCTACTAACAACATGGGAAACCTACCCCACGGGGGATCAGAAGGCATTCCACTAGGGCTACATCAACTTCTACAGCATTTCTCAGGGGTGTCCCTACCAAGGACATCCTGGAAGATGCAACCTGGAGCTCTGTACACACTTTCACCAAGCATTACCACTTACCTATCTTTTCTAAATCCAGAGCTGGATTTGCCACAACAGTCTTTCAGGGCCTGATTGCCAGCCCTAATGCTTCTTAACTACCTCCACCCTTCCTTAGCTTTGGGAATCAACTCAAATGCGATGACTGCAACAGTGAAACATGAAGAACATAGTACAGTTGTGTATACTTACCATAAATGTAGAAGTTTGAGTGTATTCACTGCTGCAGTCCTGGTTACCCTCCCTCCAGCCCCATGACTTTTCTTTACTTCTACCTACCTTTTTTGTTTGGCATATCTTATATCATGTGTATTTCCTTTTTGCTGGGGGTGTCCCATACCATGTAATTGATTCCTATTTTGGGGGCACCTGACATTGGGGGCAAAAAAAACTTATGTAATGGCATTGGGTGCATGTTTTATACCCCTGACATCATGGAAGAAGTGACAGCATCCGACGCAGAAATCCCAAGACTCTGGTATTCAGGCCGACTGAAGGCTACCTGCAGGCAGATAACCCAAATGTGATGACTGCAACAGTGAATACGCTTGAACATCTATATTTATGGTAAGTGTACACAACTGTACTTTCTTTCTTCTGGGGATAAATTATAAAAATGACCTTTACTTGTGGCCATAAATTCGTAAATGTCATTCTCCACTGCTTTTTCAAAAGCTGCAACCAACAGATTACAAGTCGGGATAAATATACAATTTATTTTAAAAATATTATCTTTGCTCACATTGGAACTTTTTGTACCATATAACAGTTTCAGATTAATGTTTCTTATACATAATTTAAATTCTGTAAGGACATTTGATATATCATTAAAGTTAGATGGGACAAAGGTTAATCCTTTACTCAGTAAAGATATCTCATGTTGACTTAACATATACCCTGATAGGTTGACAGTGTTACATATCTCTTTGACTTTGAGCTTGCATCCTGTGCTCCATATTTCTCTTTCTGCTCTGTCCCAGATTCTTGCTGTTGTTCAGTTTCTTGCTCGGTAAAAAGTATGGTTCGCTTAAGTGAATAGGAATCTCTAAAGAGCTAATGCTGAGACCACATTCAAATCAACCAAAGTGGGTTGCTATTGTAAAGAATTAGCAGTTTCCGTTGTTTGAGAAACATTATTTGAACAAAATAATTTTTCTGTTTGCACATTCACTGTTGTTGTTAAATTCTCTAACATTGTACTGTTTAGTCCATTTCCTTTTTCCTTATATAGCCTATCAATCATGATGGCTATTTTCTGAGGACTAACTGAAATCAATGCAGAGGTACTGGAGACCATTTTAATGTCCATGTGTCCTTTTCTGTGTGCCTTTTTTTCTCTTAGGTCTTCCAAACATCCCCTTTTCCATCTTTTGTGCATGTCTGGGTGACTGATGGTTTTGACTCCATTTAAAATCAACCTGGAAATGTATTTCTTCCAAGCATAAAAAACAGTATCATGTCCTTAAAATAACACTTGCAGCTTTAATAATTATAAACTAATAGCATTGCTTGTTGCCCTGACTTTATTTACATTTTTCTGCATGAAATAAACATAAATTCTTGTAAATCTGTAAGCAAACTGATAATGTACTATAGTGAATTAAACTAGTGTTACTAATAAATACATTCTTGCAAGTCTGTAACTGAAATGATAAGGTACTACAGTGAAATGGAAAGACTGTAACTTTATTATTAAACCAAATGGAAACTACAGTGGCATTGTTTTTTCTGTTATAATCTCAAATGAAACTAAAGTAGTAACCTAACACTGCATTAATACTTCAACATTTTTTGCATTTCTGCACCTCAATAAAATTAATCTTAACTGTTGAACTTTTTAAGTTTACTCTAACCCTCAGGTCAGAACATACTGTTCTGTGTGTAAACTTCCATCAGCTGTCTTAACATAGTTGTTCCTTTAGCCAACATAAATTAACCTTTTCAGTACTACTAAATGCTGCAAGGATTTCTTATTATTGTCTACAATTTTCTTAAATAAATAGTAGAACTATAACTGCATAAAGTATCACTAAAAATATTAAATTGATCTTTACCATACTGTTTATGGCATACAGTACTGTCTTTAACTCAGCTCGCTGAGATGGCTGGTAATTTGATCTGGTGTGCTTGGTAAACTGCAATTTCTGTATAAAATATATAATCATGAACCGTTTACATATACACATTTATTAATAGAGTTGAACTGATCCGATTCTGGAAGTTTACTTGTCTGTCCTTTATACAAGTATGTGAAGTTTCTTCATATAGTATAATTCTGGAAGTTTACTTGCCTGTCCTTTATACTGCGGTGATGGTGCTGTGGTAGCGTTGTCGCCTCACAGTAAAACGTTGTCCTGTTCGATTCTCAGCTAGAGCGTCTTCTGTGTGGAGACATGCGTGAATGGGCATACCTTAATTGAAGGTTGTGCATCAGAGCTGGCAACTCGGCATGTAAAAATCTACTGCCAATCATTAGCGGACCGGAGTTCTGCTGTGGCGACCCCTAACCGGGAAAAGCCGAAAGACACAACTTGCCTGTCCTTTATACAAGTATGAAGTTTCTTCATATAGTATACACATTTATTACTAGAGTTGAACTCATCCAGTTCTGGAACTTTACTTGTCTTCCCTTTATACAAGTATAACACAGGAGTTGAACCTGTGGCTTTAACGATGCATAATATTTATTATGTACTCTTTTCTTGCATGGGATCTGAACTTTTAATTGTACTGTCACTTCTAAAATGTAGCAGTGATTTTAAATTTTACATTTTTTAAGCAAGCAAAACATCATTTAATATCTGTGAATGCTTTTTTATCTGTCTCAAGATATCATTTATGCATTGCAACACTTTACTACAATAATACGAATGTCTTAATGTCTGCTAAACATAACAATAACACAAAAAAATAATTTGCCAAATCTGTAACTGTAAACCCTTTATTCTGTGAATTAACTTGACTGTCATTTCTGATATGCCCTACACAACATAAATGCATACGGTCACCTTTTTTTCTCACCGGCCACTACCAATACATTTTTCTGAGCACTTCAGCTGAATTGGAATTTATTTTATCTTTAACCCATAAATTTGTAGGTTCCTGTCATAACCAATTCTTCAAATTCTGTACATTTGCACAAACTACTGCATACAAGTGTCATCTGTGTGTGCTACTGTACATTCTGTAGCATTTTTAATTTTTCCATAAAATCTTGTTACTGAATTCTAAAACAACATATAACTCTGATGACATGTTCATACCGAGTATGGAGCTGTCACTCTTTAAACTGTTAACTGTTGTAATCTTTGACCCTTTAAATCCTGACAAAACTGCATTTGTGTCCTCTAATAAAGGTCTGTTTGTACCTGAAGTTGATTTGTCTGTATTTTATTTATTTATTTAACATTTGTTTACCAGGAAAGTCTGACTTGGAACAAAGCCAATTTTCAGCAGAGACCCACGGAGAAATGCTCCAGATCTATGTCTTTATAATGTGGGAAGAGACCGGAGCAGTAGAAAAACCAGTCCCTGCAAGTACGGCAAGTGTACGGCTCAAAAAACCCAAAGTAATTGAAAAAATAAGAGCCAGCACATGGTGTTAGAAAACATATAGATGCTTTATTCCATTAATAAATCATGGCAAAACAGACTGGTTTCGGCAGATTCAATAAGCCTTCATCAGTGTAATGAAAACATATATCAAATGCCCTTATATAACAGAAAATCAATGAAATGCTCCTATTGATTGGTTGGCTACAATTGTTCATTAAGCCCTGGAGGGAACAAACCCCCTAGCTTAATGATCCACTGTTATATAAAGCATTGCTCATTCTTTTGTGCCTGATGTCACTCATATGTTCACCTATCTGAAGTCTTAACAGGTTGAGAGGTTTGACCAAGGTAAAAGGCTGAGCATGAACAGGTTGCCAAATATATGACCCATTCAGAACTGCAATTGGCTAAGAATTTGATGTTGTAGACCATGCCCGTATTTCTGCTAAACTGTTTGAGTTTGACCATCCTGACACAGTGTGCTCACTGTCCACATGGGACGCACCTATACAACAAATCCCCTGTCATAGTGGTTTGAGGTTGTAAGTCTGTTTTATTGGGCCCATGTTTGTAATAACTGAAGTGTGCTCCAAGAGTTTTGCCACTCCGATTAGCAAACACAGGATACCACTATGGGGGCATCTTTTGCCCCCATTTATGCTGACCTTTTCATGGCATTCATAGAGGAACAACTCATTTATGATCCCCTCCACAATTTATTTCTTGAGGAAACTGATATATGGCAATGTTATCTTGATGATTGCTGGATAGTATGGCAGGTGGATGCTGCTTATTTACAGAAGTTCATGGAGTACATTGATAGGAATAAGTGGATTATTCAATTTACAATCAATTATGATTTCGATCAAATTACATTTCTTGATGTCCTTGTTACCAGGAATCAGGATTACACACTGGACACCCAGGTTTACCGCAAATACCCTCAGTATAACTCCTTGCTGCTTGCATCAAGTTTCCACCCACCGCACATTACACGGAACATCCCCAAATCACAATTTCTTCACATTAAATGGATATGTTTGCATCCTGACAGGTATGAACATTACAGAAAGAATCTAATTAATAGGTTTCAGGCCCATGGCTACAAAACTGGGACCATGCTTACGGCCAGTAATTGGGTTTCTTCTATTGATAGACAGGATCAGATGGTATACAAAGAGTGACAATCACATAACCAACCTGAGATCAGATTGGTTACCACCTATGGGCGTAATACTCACACATTGTTGGGTATTATCAATAGACATCAGAACATACTTGTGGCCAACCACAGACTATCACAATTACTCCAGGACAGATGTCTTTTCTCTTACTGTAGAGCATGTGTTTGGGATGCTCAAGTCACAGTTCCGCTGCCTTGACATATCCGGTGGAGCCTTGCAGTAGTCTCCAGCTAAATGTACACAAATGTTCATAGTAAGTGCCATGCTACACAATATGATCCTGTGGAAACAGCTGCAGCAGGAACAGCACAGGGCAGGGCCACAAAACAACTATCTTGATAAAAGAAGGTATTCTTGGTGAGTATGTGTTCAGCAAGACAAATGAGAAAGGTGTTAAACTCTGGTGGATATAATTCCACTTTAGATAACCAAGGTTCTAAAGCTTGTGGTCTTGAACAATGAGGGATATTGGTATAAAGCACAGAAACATCCAAAGTGCATAATAACCACCCTGGCTCAATTTATTTATCTGAAACAATTTTTAAAAATTTAGTAGTATCCTGAATGTGGGCCCTAACATGTTTCAAAAGTGGCCAAAGATATTGGGTAAGGAAATGTGATAATGGTTCGGTGAGGAAACCTTTGCCAGAAACTATGAGTCTGCCAGTGTGTGTGTGTGTGTGTGTGTGTGGGGGGGGGGGGTCATGTAGCAATTTGTGTATTTTGGGTAATAGGTATAGGTATGGATGTTTGGGATCAGAGACAGTCGAGTACTGTAAGGTGGTCTTGGAAATAATACCTTCCTCCTGGGCTAGTTGAAGATATTCATCAATCTGTTGTTTGAATCTAGGAGTAGGATCCAGGGGCATGTGCATATAATGCCACCTTTTTTTCAACTGTCTCTGGGCTTCTGCATCATACTTTAGCTAATCCATAACAACTACAGCCCCACCCTTATCAGTTGGCAAGATGACCACATTTTTATTCTGTTGTAAATTCAGCATTACCTGCTGTTCAATCTTTGAGCTTGTGCAGCAGGATATCCATATCTTGAAAGTGAAAATGTAGATCTTTGAGCACCATGTTTTGAAACATGTAGACCAAATGTTGCATAGGAGGCATGAAGTTTGATTTATGAAATCTGAATGTATTATCCACTGAATCAGCAATAGAATGATCAAAAAACAACCTTAAATTAAGTAAACGACAAAATACAGTGACATCTTGTGCCAAAGAATCTTCAGACACTAGAAATACAGGTACAAAATTAAGCCCTTTATTCAAGAGTTCCAGTCCAGCCTGTGTCAAAAGTGTGGATGAAATGTTTAATACATTGTCACATGTAGTCATTTACTTGTCATGATTTGGAGTAGTGTCTCCACATTGTTGATGTCTGTGATGTTTGCACCCTCCCCTGCACTGCCTGCCCCTAAAGGGATGTCAGAGTTTCTATGTTTGGGAATGGGGGATGCTGTGGTGTCTTGTGTTTTGGAGTCAGTCATAGACGAAGAGTCTTCCCCAGATGTCCTACCATATGGGGTAGTGGATTTTCTGAGTATGGACCTAGGTTGCTTCCTCTTATTGGGTTTGTTGCCTGAGTTAGAGAATTTAACATTCTTATGTGGGCCAAAAGGAAACCGGATCACCGAGAGGAAACCCACACAAATGCAGGGAAGACATGCAGACTTTGCACAGAAGTCACCCCAGCCAAGAATCAAACTGGAAAACCACTTGCTGTGAGTCGACAATGCTACTGCTGCATCACTGCATTATTCCATAATTTTCTACAAACAATGAAATATTGTCATTTCTTTCAGTCTTAAACAATGACTGTAATGGCAAAAGTATTACCAAAATTGAAAGATATGGATCAATGTGGTTTTGTGAAGGGGAGGAAAACATTTGACAAGATTAAAAAAACATTCCTGGTCCAGAAGGAAGCAGAATGTAAGAAAATACCATTGCTGTTGGTAGGTCTTTATGCAGAAAAGGCATTTGACAGAGTAAGCTGAGACTGTATGAGCAGGGCAATGGAAATGCATTTCCTGAAAAAATTATAAGATTGATTAGGAGGATATATGAGGGATCGGAGGCGAAAATGAAAGTGGGTGGGGTCCTCTCTGGTAATTTCTGCTTGAGCACAGGAACCAGGCAGAGGTGTCCTCATCCCCCTTCGTTATTTGCTTTATATTTAGAACCACTGGCAAAGAAAATAAAGGACTCAGAAATTCAGGGATATTGTTGGTATGGTAGTCAAGAAAAGCTGGCTCTATTTGTAGAGGATATTATTTTATACCTGGCAAAACCAGAAAGAGACATTACAGTGTTTTGGAACATTTTGAGACATTTTCAAATCTTTTTGGGATACAATATTAATGAAGCTAAAACAAAGGCAATAGTGTTAAATTATGTATCCACACACTAATTGGTTCAGCAATATCTGTATGCCAATCATTAGCGGACCGGAGTTCCGCTGTGGTGACACCTAACCGGGAAAAGCCGAAAGACACAAACAAACATGTGAACATGATAACACGAAGTATCTAGGAGTATGGATTAAAATTATTCTGGTGTGGCAGATAAGGATATGCGAGAAGAGACTAAACAAAAGATAATACAAATACTGATAAAATGGAAACTTTGGTATATGGATATTAAGATACATGCAGTCAAAATGTTTTTAGTCTCTTTAGTCTTATACATAGGTCAGGAATATTTTTATCAACCAGAGGAGAAGTTGTGGATAGCTATTAATAAAGAGCTGAAGGACTATCTGGGAGGGGAAGATGGCAAGAGTCAAGTGGGATAAGATGATTCTTCCAGTAGGACAGGGCAGATTGGGATTACCCAATTTGAAGGAGTATTTCAGAGCTACACAGTTAAGGCTCCTACAAATATCACAAACAGAAAAATATAATTCAAAGTGGAAATAGATGATGTTGAAATGGCAGGGGGGGGGCTCAAGAAACAAGGAGAGACAGACTGTGGATGCAGGCCTTTAAGGAGAATAATTGCACATAATATTATATCCATAAAGTAGCAGGAAGTATTCTAAGAACTAAGCCAACAAGGGAATGGAGAAATGGGATTCTGCCAATAGGGATGACTGCAACTAGGGATATATACAATAAGCAAGAGGGGGCTGAAATTTATTGGAGAAAACTAGCAAAGGAACCAAGGTATTGGGAGCAAATAACTAGGTAACAGAATGGGAAGAGGTCAAGAATTTATTTGGACTGCAGGTTAGAGATTGCTTTCCTATCAAGGACTGATATCAGAGTATAGGCAAAGAGAAAGAAATAAGGGGTTTTAAATGAAACACCAGCACTGGTAGAGTTTTTAGTAGAATCTAGAACAGAAGTTGCCATTAAAAAAGGAATAATTAGTAGATCATATAAAATCCTGCACGATAACTATAAGAATTAATCAGAGGAGGTTAGAAAGGATTGGTGAGAGACTAGATAAACAATTCACAAAGAAACAATGGGAGGATATATGTATATCTCCCAAATATGCAACAAAACTATAAGATTTAGGATTTTTGCTTAGAAATATTTACAAAGATATTTCCATGCCTCAAGTAGACTCCACAGATTTTTTTTCTCAGGTAGACAGAAAATGTTGGAGGTGAGACGGGGAAGGAAGAGATACTTGGGAACATATTTTCTGGGAGTGTAGTGGGTTGGCAGACGTTAAAGATTCCCCGTGGGATGCACCATCAGAGATGCTGGATGGGCAGATTCGTGTGATGAGGGAGATGATTTTCTGAGCTACGATACAGAATCAAAATTGCCTAGACATGGTAAGGCCTTGCTCTGTCTAATTAACGTTGGCTGCCAAAAAAGCAATTACTAGAACATGGAAATCCAAATCTAAACCAACTATATTAGAAGTAGTGAATATAGTAAGAGAGAGAACAACTGGAATTGAGATATTTAGAAAAGGGTAGGAGCAAACCACATATGAAAAATGGGAATTGTGGGAACAATACATACAGAGGAGAAATGAGGTTTAAAAAAAGCATGACTTAGATAAGACATTTAATGTCTGAAAATGACTGGGTAGATTATATGTGATGTATATATAGGATGGCACAGTGGTAGCATTGTCGCCTCACAGCAAGAGGTTCTCCGGTTCGATTCTCAGCTGGGGTGCCTTCTGTGTGGAGTCCGCATGTCCTCCCTGCATTTGTGTGGGTTTCCTCTGGGTGCTCCGGTTTCCTCCCACATTAAAAAGACATGCATCTGGAGCATTTCTCCCCAGGCCTCTGCTGAAAATTGGCTTCGTTCCAAGTCTGACTTTCCCGGTTAACAAATGTTAAATAAAAAAAAAAAGTATAATGTTTTTAACTGGGAGTCTGTCAGTATGGTTTGTGATGTAAAATGCTTGCAACTAGGATTGCGTCGGTGTGGTTTGTTTTCATTTATATAAATGTATGATTGCTTATGTGATAAGTGGTGGTTTAATAAAGATGTTTCTTGTTTAAAAAAGGGCAAGAAGTGAATAATTTATGTAATTTTGCTTAGTTTTTATGATACATAGTAATATATGTGAAGAATAATGTTTGTTAATGTTAATTTAGTACAATTTGATTATTTTTGTATAAATGTAAATTTGCCAATGTCACAAGTGATGACTCAATAAAAGTGTTTAAAAAAACCTTAAGCAATGACAGATAAATAATCTGGTTTGGTGCTAGACTGCCAACCCTTTATAGATAAGCTGAAAATCCTTTTTTATAGAACTAGCAACAGCACTGACTTGAGCTATGGCATGCGTTTTTTCTTTAAGTTGCTCTGAAATCTGTATATCATTTATGCCAGTATTTACTTTATCAGACTGATTAAAATCTATACTCTGATCCCTCTTATCCCTTCACAGTGCAATATTTGCACTGATTTCTGAAAACAATAAACTGGAACTTATGACATTCTAAACATCTGTATTTGAAATAATGTAAACTTGAGACATTACCAATGTTTTCTTTCTATTTGGTCTGGAAATCTGCATGTTACATACATTGACTGTTGACGTCTGTATGTGCAATACCGGAACTTAATACAGTATTTTGAATTACATGTAAACTAGAATTTATTACATTCTGAGCATTTGTTTTTAAAATTGTACTACTACTTAACTCTGTATTTTGAATTACATGTGCTGTAGCATTTACACTTATGTCTGAAGACTGTAACCAAGAATTACTGACAGAAGCTGACTCATTCTGTGAGTTATGAGATAGTGTCTGTTGCAGTGTGTTTCTGTGATTTAACCCTTTTGCATCTGGAAAGATGTAACATTTCTTCATAGGTTTATAGGTTCAAAGGTGTGTACTAGGCTAATGATCCTGGAGCCTTTACAAGCCTAGGATTACCCTGGCATCATATCACCTGACCTTAGTTCCCAACACCTCTGTCGAGTAAAGCCACTGGAGTGATCCCTGGGGTGAATTTTCTATTTCCCATCCACTCATCAAGATTTTTATAGAACAGGGCCAGTGAGGTGCTCTACTTGACATGTATGGGAAGTCTATTCCAAAGTATGGGCAGTCTCTGGGTTATGAACCTGTCCCTCCAGCATGTTCTGTTGATTATGGTAATGAGGTTGAGGTCTCTGAAGTGTGTGGTGTGGAGGGATTGGGAATTTTTAGATGTAGCATTTCTAACACAGCTGGGTCAGACATGGCTTTGTAAATCAAGCAGAGATCGCCTCTAAGTAACCGATATGAGACAGAGAATAGTTGGAGTTTTTTTAGTCTGTCCATATAAGATAAATGTTTAAGGCTTAGGATCCTCTTTATGAGATACTTTTGCGGCCTCTCCAGTTGTTACAAGTGTTTAGTGAGGTACATGCCAAATGAGGCATTGTACTCAATGACTGGCCTAATGAGGGAAGAGTAGAGGGAGACAATGACCTCTTTCTTCTTGGATGCAAAACCCTTAGTAATGAGATGTGCCACACAGAAGGACTTTCTGATCAAAGTGGCAATGTGGTGGTCAAAAGAGCGGTTGCTGTCACCCTGTGCTCCCAGATATCTTATAACGCCTTCTGTGTTCAGTGGACTACCATCAATATGGTAATTCATGGGAACCAGGTTTTTCCCAAAGGGGATGATGACACATTTTTTTGGCATTGAGCTTAAGGCCATGGTTCTGACACCAGTCATTGGTCTCAGTGAGGCCTTTCTGTAGGATTTCAACATCACTTGGGAAATTAATAATAGATCCCAACTTGTAATTGTCTGCCAACTTTGTCAGCTAGAGTCCCCTTATGTTGGCCTGGACTTCAGAGAAGTAGATACCAAACAGGAGAGGACACAGGACCGAACCCTGTGGGACTCCATTCATGACTGGTCGGCAGTCTGACATGGAGTCAGCTACTTTCACACTGTGGGTTCTACCTATGAGCCAGTTTGCAACCCACCTAGTGATATAGGGGTTGATGCCTAGCTTAGTGAGTTTTTCTATGATTCCCGAGTAGGGAATGGTACCAAAGGCCTTGGCCAGATCAAGGTAGGCTGTATGAATCACCTTGCCTTTATCCACAGCTCTGGTGACTGACTCAAAGAAGTTGACCAAGTTGAGCAGGCATGATCTACCCTTCACAAAACCAAACTGTGTGGGATCCAGAGTTTGGAGATTTCCTATATCCTTCTTTATTAGGTCCATGATGATGCATTCCATAGCTTTGCATATCAGACTCAGGCTAATGGGGCAATAGTTCCCAGGGTCTGTAGTTGCCTCTCCTTTGTGGAGAGGGATGACTGCAGCAGTGCACCATTCAGTAGGGACTAAGCCTGAGGTGAGGCTGTGATTGAACAGGGCACACAGGTGAGGTGCCAGTTCACTCTGTAGTTCATGTAGAACACAGCCAGGGATACTGTCAGGTCCCATAGAAGCTGTGTTTTTGGCCTTGGACAGTTCTGTTTTAACCTGTTCAGCAGTAATACTGGGTGCCTGGCAATCTACAGGTATTGTGACTGGTCCCTTGGGGGGTGCCTGGCAATCTACTGGTATTGTCACTGGTCCCTTGAGGGGGGAGGGGTAAAGTTGACAGTGAATAACCTTTAACTTTAAATGTACATTTCTGGAACACAATTTTTTAGACTGCTTTACCCAATTTTAACTTTAAAACAAAGTTACTGGTGTCTTTACTGTAGCAGTATTGGTTGACATATTTATAAAATGTACCATAACTGATGTATTTAAACTTTTTTGATAAGTACTGTCTGACTTATCTCATAGTATATACATAAATTTATGATTAATGTGCATTGTCTTTTGCAGTTTATTAAACTTTTTTTGCTTCTTGACTGGGTGACATACTGGAAACTTGAAACTTTGTGGAGATTGTGAAGTACATTGTTGTGAACTGGATAATGTTTTTTTGTGTTCTGAAGGAACACTACTGAAGTTTGTAGATTTTATGAAGTACTGCTGGTCTGTTGATATTTTGAATAAACACTGGTGTTCTGCAATCCGTCTAACTGCTACAATTACTGAATGTCGTCTGCTCTGGCTGTTTTCTGTATGAAGTTTACATCTGAAATATAAGTGGTGTCTTACCGAAAAGTCTACTCTGTAAGGAGTAACTGTAGTGTTGTCAGCAGTGGCCTCATTATGTACAGAGTAAACAGTCTCCCATCTGGAAAAACATTGGTGTGTTGCTGAAAAGTCTGTTATAAAACACATCTGCTGTAGTTACTGATAGACTGGAAAGTGTTCCTTTGCCCTGAAGTCCATTCTGTAGAATACACATAGCCTGACTGCTGATAAAGTAAATCCCAAAACTCCATAGCAACCTTAACCCCCACCCACCCATCAACTGTAGGCTCGCCATTGTAAGAATTGATATACTGGATGATACTGAACTGGAAACAACTGAAATGAGACTGGAATGAATGTCTATCTGTTAATTGCCCAAACTTGTACTGAACATGTGCCAGTCTCTCCTTTATGGACCAAGTCCTTTTTGTACTTTTCAAAATGAATTCTGCACCTGCTATAGTTCAGTTAAGAAAGCTTTATTATGTACAGTGAAGATCAACAATATCAGAATAACATAATATTCTGGAATGCTGGATAACAGTAACAGTGCTGATAAATATATCCAAAGGTTCTGCATGTATATTCTGATTCTCCTGAATAATATCAACTGAAACAGTCTTTTACTCCTGAATAATGCTCGATATTTGACCTGACATTGATACTCAGGCTCGAGTGTCTGTACTCAAAGACCTTTTGCATATCAGTCCAAAAACTAACTCATCTAACTCAAGTGAACATGTCTGAGGTACTTCCTAACGATGCCAAAACTTAAAAATGTTTTATACACCTCTTTAGCCTTGGTTTCCAAACCTTTTCTTGTATGTGCCTCCCAGTGCCTGTCTATCCTTTATCTAGCATTCCATTGCAAGTGCACATCTTTCCCTTGAGAAAGGAGCATTCTGTAACTTTCCCTTGAGATCGGTTATTTCTGCACATCTTATGCTTAGCCAGCAAGATTATCTTTTCCTTTCTACTAAACTGTTTTTCCCTGAAAAAGAATGCATACATGAAAACACAAGTCTGACTCTGTATTTGCAGGGCTATTATTCTACCTTAATAGTGAACTCACTAAGAATAAAGTGAAAACCTTCAGCCTAACAGAGCTATTCACAGGGGATGTACCAGCAGCTTTAAAGGAAAAGGTCACTTAATTATGGTCTGATTTAACAAGACATTATGATACATATGGAGAGATACAAGAAGTGGTCATATTTGTGAGGACTAGATCCAAGATACTTAGGCCCCTTGATGGATGGCTAATTATATCTGAAAGAGTTAGCATCTCTTTAAAGATGCCTTAATTTAAATAAAAAATATATTGTAATAATCAGACAAGTGCCATAGACCCAAGCAATATACACATTTGTCATGACTGCTGGTATGGGGGATTTGTTTGCCAAAGTCACAGTTATTAAACAAATGAGGAAAGTTGGCAAAGAAAGGGTTAAGCACTGAGATATACCAAAGGAGAAAAGTATCAGCACAACAGTAGGATGGTGCCAGGTTATAAAATACTGCAGAAAGTGGCAGTTGTTTAGATTAAGACTCACTTTTCTGCTTCACCTAGCTTTGGCAGTGGCTGGGCATGTCTTTGTTGAGTGACAGGCTGATTTTTGAAGACTGTACACAGAAAAAACAATTTAACCCTTTTTTTAAAGCACAGGGAACACCTGACTTCTGTAAACTAGAAATTAACCAGAACTGTAGAAGTTATAATTTTGTGGTAATTTCAGGTAATATAAACTCCTCCATCTTGATTTATTGTGGTATTGCTGGTTAATTTGTAATGCTGCACTTGACAAAGCAGTCCTGTAGTACAGCCAAACAGATTTTAGCATGTTACCTTAAAGAGTTAGATTACTATAGATACTATCTGGGTTGTATCATCTGCATCTGCTCTGCTGAACCAAATTTCATGATGTAAACTGTTCCACTTGCATTACCATTACACCTACAGCTCCCTGTGCTTTACTGAACAGCAAACACATTTAACTGACATTTTCCTAATTTTACTTGACTGTCACATAAGAGGCATTAAGAAACAAGACTCTGAAAAACAAAAATCCCCCTTTGCCTTCTTAGTAATGGGGAAGGCTGCTGGCTGTGTTACACAATGCCTGTTTCTATGTGCATCTTTGTAAGACTCACTGGATCATTTGCCTTCAAATCCTGCCTTCAAGCTTACTGCCATTTCACAACTTTTCAGTTGTGCTGCAGTCTTACACTTTTTCCATATAGGGTTGTAGTAGACCAGAGAGTTGCAGGGAATTATCTGCTTTGGCATGTAAACTGTCTGCAGTTTTTACTATTAGGTATGAAAGCAAGGTTTAATAAAACCATAACCATAAAGAAATGAGGAAAAAGCCCAAAAGTATCCCTGTCAAGGAAAAATATGACAGCGCTACCGAAGTCAAAATATAGGTTTAATGATAATAAAAGTACAAAGTGCAGAATACAAGAACATTCTTGTATTCTGCACTTCGCACTTTTGCGCTTCCATACTTTTCCTTGACAAGGATACTTGGGCTTTTTCCTCAGTTTTTTTATGGTTTTAGTTTGTTGTTACTGAGGCTTGTCTCCTGGTTGTGATTCAAGGTTTAATAAAACTCTTAGTTTTACATATGTTTTAAGAGGCATCTTTAGCCATTGAAATATCAACTGAAAAATGAGACAAACTGAGGCCCCATCTGCCTGTTAGTGGTGGCTCAGATAGCTGTAAAAGATCCCACAATACTTACTGAAGAGAGTAATGAAATTTCCCTGGTGACACTTTTCCACTGTGTTCTCCTACTTTCAGAAGAAACCTTTAGCAGTCTAACATTTGTCATAAAGACATCACACGAAGGTATGGCTTGCAACTACACATCTCAACGATCACCCAGAAAGTTACCAGAGAGAATGGCAGATAAAAAGTGAATATTACAGTTCCCCCATCCCCAAGATATAGCCAGAGGAAACCTGGAATCCAACCAAATGCATTTAGCAGTAGTCAGAAATTGTAAATGGAAAAGAAGTGTAGGATATCACAGGTAGGAGGCAGTGCAAGAATAGTTTGGAAATGTTTTATTCACAAAGCCCAGCATGTCTGGAGCCTCTAAGTCCTAAAGGTTAATGAGGCTGAATCACCTTAGCATATGAATATTTCATGTTTGCGGACTGCTAGAGTGTTCAACTCAGTATACCAAAAGATTCTTAAGATTCCTGTCCTTATGAAATGCAAAATAACATGCTGAAAATAATCTTTAGCAAGAGCTTCACCCCTTAAAATTGGACAATGATTTTTTTTTTACAATGTGAGCAAACAAACCCCACTTTGTACCAAATGTAGTCATTTACTTTGAACAGAAAGTAATTATCTCTGCTACCCACTTTGCGCTAGGAGTCAAGGCTAGTGATTTGGTGGTAGAACCTATGACTTGGTCTGACCACTCTCACCTTCAGTTCAAGACTGATATACCTAGGATGAAATTCTCCCATCTGGGGCTGGTGCAGTGCAGGAACTGTAATTTTCTCACCCCAGACATTGTGATCCCTTACTGCACTAGAACATCAGGACTGCAGTGTTAGAAGTACCCAGAATTCAGCAGTCTATAATACGGTATTTACATCCAATTTGGCTTCATCAAGAGCAGATTCTGCCTATTGGACTTCACTGAAAATGAGACGAGAGCCACTGACGAGGGCAAATCTGTGCACACAGCATACCTCAACTTGGCAAAGGCTTTCAACATAATCTCACATTCAGGTATTACTAATAAACTTAGCAAACTGAATGTAAACCCCTTTGTTGTAAGATGGGTTGCCAACTGGCTCACAAACCAGATGCACACTATCAAAGTGGGTGACTCCACATCAACTAGCAGACCTGTTACCAGCAGGTTGCCACAGGGGGTCAGTGCTGGGCCCCCTATTGTTTACAGGTTCATAGGTGTTTACTAGGCTAATGACCATAAGGGCCTTTTTACGCCTAGCCAAGCATCCCGAATATCTAAGTTCCGACACCCTTGATAAGTGTAAGCATGGGGCTGTTACCTGTTTGCATTACAGATGCACAGTAGGTGCCAAACCAGGGATGAATTTCTGGTTTCCCATCAGATTGTCCAAGGTTACACTTGAATTGAATTAGGGAGGAACTCTGCTTCACATGGATGGGAGCCTGTTCCATAGATAGGGTAGTCTCTGGGATACATACCTATCTCTCCAGCAGGTCCTATTTATATCACAGGCACGGTTCCAGTCTTTAGACCGGGTAATTCTGCTACTGTTTGTTTTGTGGATATGCAGGAGGTCCATCAGACTTGGGTCTGACAATGCCCTGTATGCCAGGCATAGATCTCCCCTCAAAAGCCTGTAAGAGACAGAATGCAAGCAGGGATAGGACCTTGAGGTGGTCAGCATAGGACATATTACTTACGCCATGTATTCTTTTAGTGAGGAACATCTGTGATTGTTCCAGTTGTTGGATATGCCTGGTTAGGTACATACCAAAGGGGCACTGTACTCAATGACAGGTCTGATGAATGCCGAATACAGTGGAACAATGACTTCCTTGGACTTGGATGCCATACCTTTGTTTATACATTGCGCAACATAGAATGATTTCCTCACCAATGTAGACACGTGATGATCAATGGCTAGATTACTATCTATGTGTGTCCCTAAGTCCCTGACTACTGGGTCAACTCTAAGGGGTGCGTTGTCAATATGGTAGTTACCAGAGATGGATGACATCCCAAAGGATGATATTATGCATTTCTTAGCATTTAGTTTTAGTCCATGGCTCTGACACCACTTGTTTTTGTCTGTGTCAGCCCCTCCTGGAGAACATTTGTGTCAGTATAAGATTCAGTGACAGCTCCTAATTTGCAATCATCTGCAAATTTAGTCAGCCAGAGACCACTGACATTGGCCTTGACTTCTGAGAAGTAAATGCCAAAAAGGAGCAGTCCAAGGACTGAACCCTGAGGTACTCCTTTTGTGACTGGACTCTTTGTAGAGGTGGACTCCCCAATTCTAACTTCCTGGGTCCTGTCTGTGAGCCAGCTGGCTATCCACTGGGTGACATATGGGTTTGTACCTAACCTCAAGTTTGTCGATAATGCCCTTGTGGGGTATTGTGTCAAATGCCTTGGCCATGTCAAGATAAGCAGTGTGAATGATTTTGCCCTCATCCGTTGCTTGTTACCTTCTCAAAGAAGTCCACCAAGTTGAGTAGGCATGATCTGCCCTTGACGAAACCAAACTGGGTTGGGTCCAGTGTCTGGAGGTTTACTACATCTCTATTGATCATCTCCATTATAATTCTTTCCATGGCTTTACATATAAGATTAGTGAGACTTATGGGTCTGTACTTTCCAGGGTCTATAGATGTCCCAACTTTATGCAGAGGGATGACTGTTGCCCTTCTCCATTCATGAGACACAAAGTCTGTTTGGAGGCTACAGTTAAATAGTAATTCCAGAGGCTCTGATAGGTCATGTTTCATGCTATCTAGAAGGCATCCTGGGATATTGTCTGGCCCATTGATGCAGTGTTCTTGGACTTAGAGAGAGCATTAAGGACCTGTTCCCTAGTGATAGCAGGGGGAGTTATATTTGATAATTCCTGAGGGAAGGTTGAGGGGGAGACAGGAGTAAAGTTGGAGATGAATTTATTGCCAGGAGATTTGCTATATCTTCTGGCTGAGTATAGGTTGCTCCATTTACAATGAGCTCCGCACAAACTGTGCATTGCCTTTGGGGTTGCAGACATAGCTAAAGAATGCTTTGTGGTTGTCCTTGAACTGGGAGGCCAAACTTACCTCAAATTTGGCTTTGGCAGACTTTATCTGTCCTCTTGAATTGTTTGTTTAGTTTGATGAGACTGCTTTTATCCTGTTGAGTGCACCTCCTAATGTTTGCCATTATTTTCTTCCTCCTGTTATACATCCAATTGATTTTGTGATTCTACCAGAGTGGCTTGTTTTTTGAGTTAGATCTGTACTTCTTCCTAGTGGGTACAGCTGCTTCTATGCAGCTATTAACATGCTTGTACAGGGTTTCTGTGAACAGCTTTGCATATGCAGAAGTATTCTCAGGGTTTATAGGAGCTTGAAATTTTGCCAGGTTTGGTATATACTTCTCAGAAGTTCAGGTCAAAGCTAAGGGGTTGTGGTTGATCAAGTTTGCAGATGACTGCAAACTAGGTGAAATCACTGAATCCCCAAATGATGTCAGTATACTCCAGGAGGGTCTCATGCAGACCAGCGACTGGTGTATTAGTCACAGTCTCAAACTGACTGCAAAGAAATAGGTTCATAGGTTCATAGGTTCATACTAGGCTATCTGCCCGAGGGCATTTATAAGCCTAGCCCATAGTTTTGTGGCTTACGCCACCCCTTTAGTTTGGAGAAACTATGCCCATTATTTTGCTGTGCCTCTGTCGAGCAGTGACACTGAGGTAACCCCTGGGGTGTATCTGCGATCTCCCATCCATTGGTCAAGATTCCTCTTGAACAAGGCCAGCGAGGTGCTCTGCCTCACATAAACCGGGATTTTGTTCCACAGCATAGGGAGTCTTTGGGTGATGAATCTATCTCTCCAGCACGTCCTATTAATAACCGTGTCGAGGTTTAAGTCTCCCGCCCTTGTGGCTCTGAGGGATCTAGATTTTTTGAGATGAAGCATGTTCATCAAATCTGGGTTTGACATGGCCTTGTATGTCAGGCATAGGTCACCTCTGAGCAAGTGGTAAGCAACTGAATATAACTGGAGTTCTTTCAGTCGGGCAGCATAAGACAGATTTTTGAGACCCTTTATCCTTTTGGTGAGGAACTTTTGTGGCATCTCCAGCTGCTGCAAGTGTCGGGTCAGATACATTCCGAGTGGGGCATTGTACTCGATCATTGGTCTGATGAGTGATGAGTATAGGGAGACTATGACTTCCCTTGATCTAGATGTGAATCCCTTCATGATAAGGTGGGCAATGTAGAAGGTCTTCCTAACTACTTTAGCAATATGAGTGTCGAATGAAAGGCTACTGTCAACCTGGGTTCCCAGGTCCCTAATAACTTCTTCTGTGTTCAGGGATTGCCACCTATATGGTAGCTAGGGGTAACCTTATTTTTCCCGAAGGGTATGACTATGCATTTCTTGGCATTTAACTTTAGGCCATGGCTCTGGCACCAGTTATCCGTTTCTGTGAGACCCTTCTGAAGGATATCTGTGTCGGATGTGTTTTCAACTATGGCGCCCAGTTTGCAGTCATCTGCAAACTTTGTCAGCCATAACCCTCCTGTGTTTGCTTGTACTTCAGAAAAGTAGATGCCAAACAAGAGTGGGCCCAGGACTGAGCCCTGTGGGACACCACTTGTGACAGGCTTTGAGTCTTCCGCACAATGTCCCTTCACACTATCAAATCAACAACAATACCCTAATTACCCATGAAGTGGTAAGGGATCTGGGATCACAAGTTGACTGACCTTAACTTCGACCACCATGTGTCTACTGTAGTAAGGAAGGCTTTCTATGTAGCACACATGATTAGTAAAGACATGGCCTCGAGAGCAAAAAAGCTAAAACCCCTCTATATTCTTCACTAATTCAGCCCATACTTGAGTATAATGCCTTGTTCAGCATGTACCATACAAAGCAACTGGAGAGATCTCAAAGATTTCTAATAGAGAAGATCAAGGGGCTCCAGCATGTGCTTTACACAGACTGACTAAAGTTCCTGTCATTGTACTCCTTGTGTTGACTTCTTAGGGGAGATTTATGCCTGGCTTACAGAGCAATCCAAGACTCAAATGTAATGAACTTGCTGCATATCAGTAAATCAAATGGGACTAGGGCTACCTGTTCCAGGGATCTAAATTTGGCCTGCGACTTAAACAGAACATGCTGGTGGGACAGATCTCCCAGCGACTGCTGCATCTTTGGAACAGGCTGCCAATTTATGTGAAACAGAGCACCTCTATGACACTGTTCAAGAGAAACCTGGAAGAGTGGATGGGGCATCGTAAATTCTTACCAGAGATAGCACCCACAACTCTCCTGGACATGGGCAGTCATCACTAAATGCAATCTTGGGTATTGACTAGCATTTTCAAGGTATTACATTGGGATGAAACAGCTAGGCTTAAAATAACCTCTGGGTCGAAAGCCTCGTAATCCCCTATGTTCCTATGAACCTATGATCCTATGTGAGTGTGACATTCTCCATACACCAACTAGATTAAATTCATTCATCTCTTTACAATAGTAAAGGGCCCACTGGTGTACTAGATTCATTACCAATCAATAAACATGAACATCTAAAGTTGCTTTACCGCAACAACAAAAAAAATATATATCAAAATCATTCATGTGTTTATCACCTGCCAGTAACCTTGCTGAGCCAGCAGGGATTAAAGTTATAACCTGACACTTATTCATGAGTACCCAAAGTCTAATCTCCTCCCATTTGAGTAACCTACACACCAGTGTAACTGTCCTCTTTCTCACTCTGCATATTTAGCATAACTGGCAACCCTCAAATATTTCATCTACTCATGAGAGTATTAGTTAATTTCCTTTTAAATTTATTTTCCTGTGGAAACGTTTGATTTATTTGCATTAACCTGTTGAAGTGCTGCCTTCATTTAATACAAATTGAATGCTGACTGGTCAAAAATCATTATGTCCATTGTTATCCAGTTGTCTTAATGTGGACCTAGTATCTGAACGAATCCTAAAAGGGTGGCTTCATAAATGACTGCAAATTATATTATTTAGATTACATTTCTTTTAACAAAACACAAGAATACACTGAGAACAGGTTAACAAAAACTGTGCAATAGAAATAGATACGCTACAGGTGTATCAAAACAAAACTATGCTAGCACTACTTGGATCATTTCATATTAAGGAGTATCAACAACACATCTAAATACCTTACCCACTAAATTACAAGACTTGTAAATCTGTAAACTAATCATCATCCTCAATCCCCTATTCCCATTTTCTACATGGGGTCAGGGTGTCACTACCTCTCGATTCAATGCCACTCCTACCTTCTTCAGCAGTCATGCCTGACTGTCATAAGTTTTCGCTCACATAATCCATCCATCTCTTTGCTATCTGCTCCTGGTTCCTCTTGACTTATTCCCATCTGTCCCAAATTTTCTTCATCAGATTGTCTTCTACTTTCCTACACATGCTTGAACAACCATAAGCTGTTCTCTCTGATTTTCTCGGCATTTTCAGGCTACTTGGGCTTCTGTTCTAATGTCTTCAGTTCTTCATCTGTCCCACAGTGTGCATCCTATGATCTGTCTCTGGCACTTCATCTCTATCTACTCTAGCTTCCTCAATTGCTCTGCCTTCACTGCCCAGGTTTCTGTACCATACAGCAGTGCCAATCACACCACTGTTTTGCCCCCCTTATTTTTCAGCTTCTTTGGCATTCTTCTGTCACACACTACCTCTGACACACTGTTCAATTTGGCTGCAGCCCCTCTGATTTTATAGCGTTGGCCTCCTCATTCAGACTTCCCTTCTCTTCAACTACTCCTCCCTGATACCTGAAGCTGCCAACTGGAACAACTATGTTACCTTTTATCTCAATTCTCAGCTTCAGATTTTTCCCATTTGCTACCATTACAACTGTCTTATCTGTACCCAGTTTTACCCCCTGGGCCTTCAGTTTTGCATTCCATTCCCCTATCATCTGCTGAAGTTCTTATTCAGAGCCTGCATATAATACCACATTGTCTGCAGACAGCAGCTTTGATAATCTTTCCCTTCTGACTTGTTTGCTAATGTAGTCCATCACCAGTGGAAACAGAGGTGCTCAGAGTTGATACTTGATGTACACTCACTCCCACTTGGGACCCCACTGTTAGTCTGACCATTGTTCATAGGTTTTGGGACTTGTAACTATCACTGGACTTCTCAAATCAGATTTTTTTGAATACTGACATATACCTTCTCTAAGTCTCAGAATGCCCGGTTGAACTCTTTCCACATCTCTAGCTTCTTCTCAACTATCTGTCTCACTACAAATATTGGGTTGGTTGTACTGCATCCTGATCTGAATCTTAACTGCTCATCTCCTGTCTTACTTTCTACTGCTCTGCATATTCATTTATCAACCACACTCTCCACATGTTTCATGCACTGACAGGAGTATGATACCTCTGCACTGCCCATAGTTGTGAATTGTCTCTCTTCTTCTTGTACACTGGCACTGGTATGCTTGTTCTCCAGGCATCTCGGATACACTATTCTCTTCATACTGTTATGAATTCCTCTTGGAGCCATTTCTCCCCTAACTCACCAACATCATGATCATATCTGCTGTGACGTCATCTGAACCTGCTGCTTTCCCTGACTTAATTTTCCTTAGGGCTATCCTCCTCTTCTTTTACTGTAGGCTGTGTCTGAAGCAGTACAGCCTCTGTGGGGTTTTCTTCACTGAGAAGCTGCTGGAAGTACTCCTTCCATCTGCCATTCACAGTCTGTATACTGGTCAGCACATTGTTGCAGTCATCCTTTACAAAGGGTGTCTGACTATCTTCTTTATGTTTCTGTCTTTGCTTTGAACCCTGATACATGTTTCTTTGCACCATCTACTGAGTCACTCTCTGGAAGTGGATAGAGTGCCCCTGTTGCACTGTTCTTTGTTACTGCAACTGTTCTCTTAAACTCTTAGTTAACCAACCAGTATTCCTTCTTTGCCTGGTCTGTCTTTTCTGTCTCACACTTTTTCCTGTATCTCCTCATTCATTTCATGACATCCTGGACTTCTGCACTGCACCACCAGCTTTCCTTATGCATCTTATATACCTGGCTCAGCCCCATATCTGTTCCACTGTCCTAACACATGCTGTTTTGTGGTGCTGTCATTTTTCTTCTTTAACTCCACCTATTTCCTCTTCTTCCTAGAGCTTTGAGCATTTCCTTGAACTGTTCTGCCTTTTCTCCAGTCAACTTTCACATCTTCAACCTAGAATCTTTTCTGGCCATGGCTTGAAGATGACAGTGGCAACCAGTGGTTTATGCTGAGGGGCACCTGTTTCATTGGTGATGCCTTTGCAATCACTTATTCAACCCCTATGTCATTTCCTTGCTAGGAGGAAGTGTATCTGATTTACATGTTGGTATTTCTTGTATGTGATCCTGTGAATGTCTCACTTACTGAACAATGTGTTGGCCACCATCAAGACATTTGCCACACACAAGTCTATTAATGGCATTTCCTTCTTTATTCCAGCTGCACACCCCCTAATGTGGACCTAGGCAGGCCTCATATGTTCTGTCTGTCCCAATATATGCATTTATGTCCTTAATTATCAACACCAATCATGTGTTCTGTTTAATCTAGTTAGTCCTGCAACTGCTGGCTGAATTCACTTTTTTCTATCACAGCCCTGTTGTGGGAAATAGACTGTAATTATTAATAGTGCTCTATCCTTAAACTATTACTAATTTTGATAACACTGTCTTCTGAATCCTTTCCCTCACCACAATTCCCACACCACTTCTATTCTGTCTTCCCTCTGCATAGTATACTCTGGATCTTAGGCCAAGTGGCTTTGCTGCATTGATACTCCATCTTGTTTCCTGGCTACAGAGGATGTCCAGCCTCCTCCTTTCCATTTATCTTCCTCTTCCAAGCTTCATCCTGTCAGTTAACCTTATACTGAGTGCAGCAGTTCTTAGTTCATATTTGGCAGGTTCACTGGTTTTACGTTCAGCTTTCACTTTCCCAAGTAACCCAAGATGGGCAACTGGACGCTGGCCATTCACAGCCTATTGACCCAGAGCTGATGGACTTTATGGTGGGCAAACACTGACCAACAGGGTCATTGAGACTACTCCCACCATTACCATGGGTCCATGGAATAGGGCAGAGTAGGCTCAAATATCAATGTCCATTTCTGGCGACATTAATCAGTGAGACCAGATTATCTAAAGCCAATTTTTATACCATCAAGTGGCTAGGGTAAATCTGACATGGTGCACAGTCTGTGATCTGCATTCCCCTATCCAGAAGACAATATCTCATACCAACATACATCCATACTCCTTCCCCAAACAAAATATTTCTTTATTTACACCAAATTATGTATATTAATTCTTTCATTATTCATGTTTAATTCATTTAACAATGGATTTATCTCTTATGTTAATAAAACATTTGTGTTTAAATTTTTTCATCAGTCATACCGATCTTCATTTTCCAGGCCGGTGTAATCCGAAGCAACAAAAATACATCTATATCACTGTTGCCCCAAAACAAGTTGTAGTTGTGCATGAAATATTACTCAAACCTTCCTATTTTATTTCGATCACATCATCCACAAAATGAGGCTGATGCACTGTAGTTCCTTTACTTAATTTATAAGTTCATTTCTGCTTCAGTCCTCCTCAAACAGTTCACTCTCAATCCACAGTCAACTGGTTCAATCCCAACTCCCTGTTGATTTTCCTCGTCAGCTCTTGTGCTGCCTGTTGTTTTTTTAGCATCTTTTGGAACAAGGGAAGGGAGTTTACTGGCATCCTCTCTCTTAGGTTATCATTGTTTGTAAATGTCTTTGCAGATGGAACCCCATTTTCATGCTTATTAGGATGTTGTTGGTTAAATTACTTAATTCCTTCCACCACCTGGTATGTCTTCATTAAAATCTTTGCTTCTCCAAAGTACTGCAGGACAAAGCAGTTTAAACATCATTCCAACTTACTGACACTCCCTCAAAATAAATTTATGTTAATGTCTGGTGCAAGCAACATTCGTCTACAATCTAATGTGTCTGTTTGTGACACCCCTGTAGTGGCCCAGTAATCAAGGAGCCTCAATCCTCAACACTGGCAACAGTGGGGGATATACACACTGGGAGAATGACAAGCACACACACAGTAAAGTGAAATTTCTCTTAGCAGTACACAGCGTACTCCATTACTATTAATCCAAATGGTAGTTTTGACCAAGAACAAGGCTATTTAGGAGTGGCCTGCATGGTGTCACCATATAGATATGCAAGTTCTCGAAGAGCTTAAATATCTCTAAACAGACTAGCCACAATTAAAAGATTTAAATATATTTAATAATAAATAATAAAAAACAAGGCAATACTCAGTAAGTAATCAGTTATATCAGAGTTCAAAATTGAAGGAAACATTAAAAACAACATTGATGGATAGTCTCAAATAAAGAAAGAAAACACCTAAGTTAAACTTTACTATATTCCTATCTGAATCTAAGCGAGTTACTATGCCCTAAAAAGTCCAGTTTCATAAACTTACCATAAATGTAGATGTTCAAGTGTATTCACTGTTGCAGTCATCACATTTGGGTTATCCCTGCCAGGGTAGCTCTCAGTCGGGCTAAATACCAGAGGCTTAGTATTTCTGCGTCAGTTGCTGTCGCTCCAGGACTGACATCGGGTCGTCAGTGGTATAAAATCAGGCAGCCAACGCCATTACATCAGTTTTTATTGCCCTGTCAGGAGCCCCCAATAGGGAGCTAGGTTATGGTGGAAGAATACCACCAGTAGAAAGTAAATACCAAAAACCCCTTGTAATGAGAGAGAGAGAGAACAAGTGGATGAAGAGAGGGAAACCAGGACTGCAACAGTGAATACACTTGAACATCTACATTTATGGTAAGTGTACACAACTGTACTATGTTCTTCGTGTTTCACTGTTGCGGTCATCACATTTGGGTTGATTCCCAAAGCTGAAGAAAAGGATGGAGGCAGTCAAAAAGACTTGGGGCTGGCTAGGATGCCCTGCAAGACTGCGGTGGCAAAGCCTGCCCTGGATTTGGAGAAGATAGGCAGGTGGTAATGCTTGGTGAAGGTATGAACAGATGTCCATGTCGCAGCCTCCAGGATGTCCCTGGTGGGGACCCCTCTGAGGAAAACTGCAGAGGTGGAGTTTGCTCTGGTGGAATGTGTCCTGACCCCCTTAGGGGGAGGTTTCCTGTGCTGTTTGTAGAGAAATGGATGCAGTGTGCTATCTATTTGGAAATTGTTTGTTTGGATATGGCCTTGCCCTCTGCTCCTGCAGTAAAGTTGACTAGCAATTGATCATTTTTTTAAAAGATTTAGTCCTGTCTAGGTAGAATCTGAGCTGCTTGTGCACATCTAGAGAGTGCAGAATCCCTTCCCCCTTGTTTTGTTGGTTAGGGAGAAAGGTGGGCAAATGAATGGATTGGTTGAGAGCCGCACTGAACACCACTTTTGGCATGAAGGATGAGTTAGTCCTGAGGGAGACCCTGTCAGCATGGAAAATGATGAAGGGCTCTACAGCCATAAGTGCTTGTAGCTCTGATACTCTTCTAACTGAAGTGATGGCCAGAAGCAAGGTTGTCGTCCAAGAGAGAAATTTTACCTCTACTGTAGCTTCAGGTTCAAAGAGGGGCAGGATGAGTTTTTCCAACACAATGTTTAGGTACCAGGCTGGGGTAGGAGCTCTTCTGGGTAGCCTCAAGTTGTTAGCCCCTCTTAGGAATTGTTTAATGAGACCGTGTTAGAAAAGAGGTGGCCCTGTGCTGAAATGAGCAGAGATGGCAGAGGCATGAATTTTAATAACAAAAAGGACAGACCCCTGTGCAGTAGGTCTGCCAGGTAATCCAGGATGAGAGGAGGTCGGGTTGTGCCATTCCGGCTCCCTTAGCCTGGATCCAGGAGCAAAACCTTTTCCACTTGTCAGCATAAGATTTTCTAGTGCTGGGGCATCTGGCCTCACGTGTAACATCTAGAACTTGCTTGCTTAGACTGGCAGCTTGAGTAGAGGTGAGGGAATAAGTCAGGCTGCCAGATTGAAGGTCTGCAATTGGGGATGCATAAACCTCCATTCCTCTGGGTCAGGAGTGTTGGGATCTGAGGTAGGTGCCATGGTGGCAGGGGTGACCGGCTGCGCAGCAGTGGAATCAGGATTATCCTCAGTTTTTCTTCCCGTATTTTGAGCAGTACCCTTGAAATGGGTGGTAGAGGGGGAAATGCATAGACCGAGAGGTTTACCCACTGGAAGGATAGAGCATCCACTTTCCAGGCTTTGCTGTGAGGTTCCCTGGTCGAGACTTTGCTGAGCTGGTGATTGGAGTGGGAGGCAAAGATGTCAACCTTCGGGGTGCCCCATTTCTGGGTTACATGGGTGAAGGTTCTTGGTTCTAGCTGCCACTCGTGTGGGTCTAGCAGGTTTCTGCTTAAGTTGTCTGCCATATAGTTTAGACAGCCTGGCAGGAATTTTGCTAACAGGTGTAGTTGCATGGCTGAGGCTGTGTGTCAAAGGGTCATGGTGAGCCTGCACAGAGGATAAGAGTGAGTCCCTCCCTGCTTCTTGATATAACACATCACCGTGGTGTTGTCAGTCTTCATCAGTAGAGATCCCAGGGACAGTAGGGGTACGAAAGCTGTCAGGGCATGCTGAACAGCTAACATCTCTTTTTGGTTGATGTGCAGATGTATTTGATTAGGGCTCCATTGGCCCTGAATGCACATGCTGTCCAGGTGTGCACCCCAGGCATAGTCTGATGCATCTGTGGTGATGGCCTGGACGGCGTGGGGTTGTGAGAAGGGAAGTCCCTTGTTGTGGTAGCATGCTGCTGCCCACCAAAGAAAATCTTTCCTTAGACAAGATATCATTGGTATAAGAGTTTCCAGGTCTTGAGAGTGCTGACACCAAAGGCATTTTAGGTACCATTGTAGTTTCCTCATATGCAGTCTGGCATATGGAATGAGGAGAATGCAAGAAGCCATGAACCCTAGAGCTTGCAGGATTTTCCTTGAGAATAACTGGGTCCTGGTGGCTAGTTGAGAAAAGTAGACTGTCAGGTAGGATTGTTTTTCTGGTGTAAGGAATGCCATCTGGGATGCTGTGTCCAGGCTTGGTCCCAGAAATACAATTTTTTTGTGTGGGTACTATGTTGGATTTCTTTTCATTGATAGTATACCCCAGGGAGGTCAGTAGGTCCTTTACAAAGGTCAAGGGCTTTAGAGGCTTTTCCTGACTATTTGCCTGAATCAGACAGTCATCTAAGTATGGGTAAATCTGAATATTTCTTTGTCTGCAAAAAGTAATGACGGGAGCCAGACATTTTGTGAAAATTCTGGGAGCAGTGGATACCCCAAAGGGAAGCACATAGAACTGAAAGTGCAGTGATCCTGCCCTGAAACGTAGCTATTTCCTGCATGATTCCCTGATTGGGATGTGTAGGTAGGCCTATTTTAGGTCTAGGGTGGCTAACCAAGCATCTTTGGAAAGCATAGGTAGAAGCTGCTGGAGGGTGAGCATTTTGAAATTTGGTACCACCAGATAGGTGTTTAGAATGGATAGATCAAGGATGGGGCACCATGTGCCCTCTTTTCTGGGTACCAAGAAGAGTCTGGTGTAGAACCTTGGTCTATCTGCTCTGCAGGAACATGCTCTATTGCCCTCATAGAGAGCAGGGAAAGGATTTGCTTTTTGGCCTCAGCCCACTGGTTTGGGGGAAGATCTGGGAACCCTTTTGGGGTTGGCAGAGTATGGAAATAAAATCTGTATCCCTGGGACACTATGTTGAGGACCCAGTGGCCGTTGGTAATGGTGGCCCAGTTGCTTGCATGGAAGGAGAGCTTTCCTCCTAGGGGAAAGAGCAGGTGGGTAGAGGGAGGGGGTGGAAGTGTAAAGTCATTGTGAGTTCTTAACATATGAGGGTGGCTTTGCACTCCCTGGTCTTGAGGAACTCCATTGCTTAGATCTCTGCATTCCCTGAGGCTCTTGTCTGGGGGGCCTGCTTCCCCTGGTTCTGGGCTGAGCTGACTTGGAGGGGACAGGAAAGGACCAGTGCTTGGAGGGGCAATGCCTACTGAACCTTGGTGGCTGGACCTGTAAGAAGTCTTTAAGTCTGCACATATTTATCTTCTTCTTCCATCTTTTTTAAGACCTCTTCTGCCTTGGTGCCAAATAAGTTTTTTTTGTGCAAGGGTGCATCCAATAATTTGGATTTGACATCGTCTGGCAAGGTCTGTTTCTTAAGCCAGCATAGCCTTCTAAGGACAGAACCAGTGACTGCTGCCCTGCAAGATGCTTCTAGGGCGTCAAAACCACATTGTAAGGTGTGCTTAGTTACTTGACTTGCAGGATGCATTAACTCTTGTAACTATTTTCTTCACAAGCAGGGAAAGAAGATATTTTTGTTTGAGGAGTTCCATGGTATGTTGCTGATATTTCAGCATATGGAACTGACTGTGCAATGGTGCTCTGCTTGCTAGGTACAGGTCTCCCTTCTTCTTCAACTCATCTGCAGTACTGCACTATCTATCAGCTAACCAGATTCTCAAGTCCTCAGGCAAAGTGCTAAGGGCTTGTTCCCTAACCAAAAGGTCTGCCAGCCCTTCAAAGTGGTGACCCGACATCCACTCAATGAAGGGCACAGCCACCACCTCAGGGTATCTGGTAGCATAATCCACTATGATATACTTTTTCCCTCTGGAACTTGCGGGGCCTCAGAGTACCCAAAGTTCCAAAGGGAAAAAGTATACCGTACCATAATCCACTACGATATACTTTTTCCCCATAGAACTTGGGATACTCAAGAGGCTCCACAGTTTCCATAGCTACCTTCTGAAATGGCTCCTCAATCACAGGTAAGGTATCAAAGGAGCTTTCCCCTTGTTTCCCGCCTTGTCTACATTTTGGCACTGCTCAAAGGTCCTGCAGTACTGTTACATTTGTAGAAATCCCAGGCCAGTAAAAGTTGTGCATAATATGTCTCTTTGTACGTTTTATGCCCATATGACCTGCAAAGAAAATATCATGGGCTATGGCTAGTAGTGCCAGAGGGTAGGCTCTGGGCACTACCAACTTTTGTATTCTTTAGCCCTCCTTTAGGGGTCCAGTCTCTATACAGTAACCCCTTGTCCCAGTATACAGATTCCCCCTTCCCTTGAAAATCAGGTGCCTCACTAGCTACCTCTCTCAGACCTTGTAATGCAGGGTCTGAGAGCTGAACCTGTCTTAACTCTCTCTTTGTAACCCTTCTCAGCTCCCCTTCTACATGAAGTCTGGTATTGTCTGACAGCAGTGCCTCACGGTCAGCCTGGGTACTACTACTCACCTCTGCCCTTGCAGCCACTATGTAAAAGGGAACATCAGTGCCCACAAGCAGCTGTGGATCACGTTCAGTATCACTGCTTCAGGGTAGCTCCCTCCTTGAAGTGACCAACTCACCAGTCCTGACTGCAAGTGTGCAGTCTGTCTGGGTCTCCCCCAGGCTACCAGACCCACATGCTTGTCTCCAAGCCTGACTGCATGTAACTGCATGTGCACAAGGTAATGCATTACTAAAATCATTCCCTATCAGGACATCTGCAGGGATATCCTCTAACACACCTACTTGCTGGCTTCCTTTTCCACTCTCCCAGTCAACATGAACCTTAGTCAAAGGTATTTGGAATGGGGTCCCTCCTAAAACTCTGACTGGAGTAGACTGCCCAAGCAAGTAGTGCTCCTCTTTAACCATTGCAGACTTCACAATGGTTAGGTCAGACAATCTATCTCTCTTAGCAATGGCCTTTTTCCAATTTATTATGACAGGGTACAACCCCTTGTGGTAGTTTGGTAGCCTTGTTGTCCCGAGACAACTTACTGCTGTCATTTTGGCATTCCCATTTACTGGCACTCCCACCATTAGTTACCCACCTTGCCTCTGTGGACATCTGTATGCTACATGGCCCGACTGGTTGCATTTAAAACATTTAACCCTTGGTCCTGGACATGTACCTGGACTAATGGCTTCCCCTGCTACTGGCAGACTCTTTTGGGGTGGTCTAGACTGCAAGAGTAGCAGAGGTGTATACTTTTTTACCCCATCTGTCTAAAACTCGAGAATCCCTTTCTGAGGGGGTGGGATTCTTAGCTGAAGTTGCTTTAATTCCTTTAGGTCCTTGAGAGATGACCTCGGGGTCAGCAGGAGGATTTTTGAAAAGACATTTGTGAGAGTCAGGGCCTTTAAAAAACGAAGTTATCACCTTACAGTTCTAGAAAATACTTGTTAAGAGAGATCATATATCAATACAGTTGTGTTTGCCATCACATATGCTTCAAGACAAAATATCCTGGTACCTTGTGAGTAACATGGTTTTGGAATTATTAATGCAAATATCAACAATCAATATTTGACGCCTAGAGGAGCAGTAGGAGTTAACTGCAGAAGATGCCTGGAGGAGCACTCGGCTGTAATGAGTTAAAGTATGTAGGGTTTCCCCAAAGGAAAGGTCCTCGAGTGAAGAGGCTGAAGGGAAGGACTCCTCTACATCAGAATCCTCATAAGCAGAGAGAGGTTGCATATCTTCATACTCAGATGCATCAGTCATTGGACTCCTGTTCAGATAAAACTACTGAGGCTCTTTTTCTTTTGGACGGGGTAGCCTGGCTTCCCCTGATAAGCATGATAAGGTCTTCCACCATTTTACATATTTGAGACTGAGGCAAGGAAGCAGATGCCTGAGCTTGGGTCGTCATTTTTTTGGGTGTGGTTCGTACCCTGGGCCTTAGAAACTCGGTAGTTTTTGAAAGAACTGATGATGCGAAAGACGTCGTCGGTCTGTGTCAAGTATCAGTAGTGCGAAGTACTTCCTTGGAAGCCAGTGCCTGCTCAGCGGCTCTGACTCATCCAAGGTAGAGACATCTGCAGGATCCTTAGTCAAAGACCTGCAAATCTACAGAAGCTGGTATCAGGGGCTGCAAAAGTGCCTCGCTAAGGGCCGGAGAACTGACGACTAGCTTAACAGAAGCATCGTCGGCAGTTTTGGATCTGTGCGGTCTGTCTCTGTCTTTATCCTTACATTTTTTTGGAAGATCTGTTGTCGGATGGGTTACCGAAGCCATATCGGAATTTGAGGACTGAAAGCGAAAATATCTAGCTATAATAAGGGCCTGACGACGTGTAGTTCTGGTGTTAAAGCACAAAAGCGCCAGCGGGGGACGTCGTGGTCTGGGCCTAAACAAGTGACGCAGTAAGAATGAAAGTCTTGGTGTGGTATTTGCTTTCCACAGACGAGACAATTGTTAACTTTTTCTGACATTGGTTAGAACAAGAAACAAAGGATCCTCAATGGGGTACTTAGCTTTAGAA
Organism: Protopterus annectens; assembly: GCF_019279795.1. Lineage (NCBI taxonomy): Eukaryota > Metazoa > Chordata > Ceratodontiformes > Protopteridae > Protopterus > Protopterus annectens. The sequence goes on from NC_056726.1 coordinate 1,945,381,871, forward strand.
GACTTCAACTTCAATTCAGAAATGAAAAACTCAGGTAGTGGCCGACTGGCACTCGTGCGAACTGCTTCTGCTTCGGGCTCCTCAGCAAGAAAGACTGGTGTAATGGCATTGGCTGCCTGATTGTATACCACTGATGACCTGACGTCAGTCTTGGAGTGACAGCAACCGACACAGAAATACTAAGCCTCTGGTATTCGGGCTGACTGAGGGCTACCCTGGTAGGGATAACCCAAATGTGATAACTACAACAGTGAAACACGAAGAACATACTTACAAGCAAGGCAAGTACAGAGGTGAGTGGATGTTTCCAGGTCAAAGACAACATACAGAATGCACAGTCTCTCTCTAAGAGAGTTCTTAAATTAATATCAAATATTACTGCTGGGGTAGCTTGGATGACATCACTTTTTGTCACCTGACGTTAGCTCCCAAGCTAAACCCCCTTTGTCAGTAACTAACAGAATTTAGCATATCTCTGTGAAAACACGCATCTCTCAAATGTTTGCAGATCCTGGAAGTCATAAAACAATAAAACACACTTCTACATCTCAAACCTAGTAATTACTTCTCTTTCAAGACAATACAAAAAAAACTTCTATCTCCAGACATTGAGTCTGCTACTGCACTGAAACTGAGACGCAACATCTTTTGTTTATGGCCCAGCTATAAAGTAACTTAACGTCAACTATTCTTTAGTTTTGCAAGCTAATCTCGTTAAAATACACACATCTAAATAATTACAAAAGTGTAGGTACATTCCTGTTCTATTCCGATAGGACATGCTGTGGTTACATTTTAGCTCAGTACTTTACACACACTTCTTTATAAATCATCAATATTCAGAAATTACACAAAATTACTTACAAAATTCCCGAAAGCTGTGCTGGCAGTGTGACATCCCCCCCCCCCCCCCCGAAAACTCAAGCTAGTTTTTCAAGCAACCCTTGAGAAACTCTGCTTGAGAGGGTTGATTATCTGGGAATGCCTCACCCCATTTCCTGTCTTGACAGCCCATCTGCATTAGCCTTGCTAACCCCACTGGGGTACTGCACTGTCATATCATATGTATGCAACCCTAGGCTCCACCTTAGTAACTTGGCATTTTGCTGGCTCGATCAATGTAACTATGTTAAGGGATTGTGGTTGGTAACTACAGTGATTTTCCTTCCAAACACATAAGGCTGAAGTTTCTGTAGTGCCCATACTATAGCTACACATTCCTTTTCTACAGCTGCATAGCATTTCTCGCTGGGTTGGAGGCTGCGACTGAGATATACTATGGGTGCTCTTCTCCCTCTGAGGAGTCCTGGCTGAGTACAGCCTCCACCCCATGGTTTGAAGCATCCACCTGCACAGCAACTTATTTGCTGTAATCTGGACTGGCTAACATAGGGGGTCCTACCCAAAGCTCCTTTAAGCTTCTGGAATACCTGCTCACATGCTGGGCATCCACAATACCTGATCTGGCTTGTTTTTCCTTGTCAGGTCTGTGAGGGGAGCAGCTAAGGGACTATAATTGGGAACAAACTTTCTGCAGTACCCTGCTGTCCCTAAGAATACCAACCTGCTTTTTGGTAACAGGGGCAGGCTATGCCTGAATGGCTTCTACTTTGGCAGGTTCTATTCTGATCTTACCACTCCCCACTCTATGTCCCAGGTAGGAGACCTCTGCTATACCTACCTGACACTTGCTGGGCTTAATGGTCAACCCTGCCCTATGTAGTCTGCTCAGCACCTCCATGACTTGCTAAAGGTGCTCTTGCCAGGAACAGCTGTAGATGGCAATATCATCTAGGTAAGCAAGGGCAAAATCTCCTGCTAGGATATGATCTATCAGCCTCTGGAAAGTTAAGGGGCATTTTTCATCCCAAAAGGCATCTTTGTGAACTCATACAAGCCAAAAAAAGTCACAAAGGCTGACATCTCTCTAGCTCTGGGAGTCAAGGCACCTGCCAGTAACCCTAGGTAAGATCAATAGTGGTAAGGTACTTAGCTCCACCCAGCTGCTCTAGGGCTTCATCTGTCCTAGGCATGGGGTAAAGTATCTGACTCTATGTAACTATTTAATTTCCTGTAGTCCACCCAAAACCTGGTGGTACCATCCTTCTTTGGTACCACACCATTGGGGAGGGTCAGGGACTACTGGACTCTTGATTTTCCCCTAGTTCCAACATTTCCTGTATCTCCTCCCTCACAGCCTGTTTGACCCTCTCAGGCATCCTATAAGGGGCCTGTTTAATAAGCCTTTGGGGTCCTGTATCCACATGGTGTTGCACCAGGTGGGTGCAACCCTGGTTTCCCAGTGAACATGTCCCCAAACTCCTGTAACGCTGCTCAGATTTCTCGAACCTGGGGAGGGGATAGCTGCTGGGACATTCCTACCCCTTCCACTGAGGTTTCAGTTCAAGCCTCACTGAGATCATCAGTCACCCCCTGCAAATACTCTGTACAACAGCCTCTCTATCATGGTAAGAGAACATTATGTTAACATGGTACAATTTATGCCCCTGCCTCCTGCCTAGCAGTTCTACCATGTAACTTAACAGCACTCACCTTCCTTACCACCTTGAAGGGTTCCTACCATGCTGCCTGCAGCTTGTTGTGTCTGACAGGAATGAGAAAGTACAGTTTTGTACCTACCATAAATGTAGATGTCCGAAAGGTATGCATCTGCAGTCATCACATATGGTTGTCCTGCCTCAGGCAGCCCTTCGGTCGACCAGATTTCAAAGTCTGGGTCCGGCATCGGCTGATGTCGCCTTTCCCACGCCAGAGCCTGGGGTATAAAAGCGTCAGCCGACGCCATCTTCCTCAGTTTTTCTTGCCCCAGATGCCAGGTGCCCTCTAAGGAAGGCTAAATTTGGAGAAATGCAATAAATTCCAAACATGCACAGAAATATATATATATATATATATATATATATATATATATATATATATATATATATATATATATATATATAAAACAAATACACCATAATAGATAACCCCAGCTAGCTATGAGAGGGATAAGTACCCAAAAAATACCACAGAGGGGAAGGAGGGAGGGTAAACCTGACTGCAGATGCATACCTATCGGACATCTACATTTATGGTAGGTACAAAAGTGTACTATGTCCTTCAAGGATGCATCTGCAGTCATCACATATGGGTAGAATACCACAGCCAATCTGGGGGTGGAGGATCTATGTAAAGGATGGTGTAGCTAAGATGCCCTGCAGGACTGCCGTAGCAAAACCTGCTCTGGATCTGGAATATAAAGGTAAATTGTAATGCTTGGAGAATATATGCACGGAGCTCCATGTAGCAGCTTCTAAAATGTCCTTGTTAGCCACCCCTCTTAAAAAGGCTGTGGAGGTGGCTGTGGCTCTGGTGGAATGAGGTCTAATGTTAGCTGGCACAGCTTTTCCATGAAAGGAGTAACAAAAACAAATGCAATTCCCTATCCATTTTGAAATTGTCTGTTTGGAAATTGCTTTTCCTTGTGCACCAGCAGCATATGCTACAAACAGCTGGTCAGTTTTTCTGTAACTTTTAGTTCTGTCCAAGTAGTAGCGCAACTGTCTGTGTATGTCCAGGGTGTGCAGACGTTTTTCCCCTTTGTTTTGTGGATTTGGGAAGAAGGTAGGCAGGTGAATAGCTTGGTTTAATGAGACCCTGGATACCACCTTTGGCATAAATGAAGGATTGGTCCTCAATGAGACTCTGTCCTGATGAAAAATAAGAAATGGCTGTACTGCCATGAGGGCCTGTAACTCAGATACTCTTCTTGCTGAGGTTATGGCCAGAAGGAAGGCAGTCTTCCAAGACAGGAACTGTAGTTCTGCAGATGCTGCTGGTTCAAAGGGAGGCAGTGTTAGTTTTTCCAACACAAAGTTAAGGTCCCAAGTAGGCACTGGTGGTTTCCTTGGAGGATTGATGTTTTTAATCCCTCTTAGAAACGGTCTTAGGAGAGGATGAGAGAAGACAGGTGGATCAGTATTGTACTCTGCTGAAATTGCTGAAGCATGAATTTTAATGGAAGAGTAAGACAGGCCATTGTGGAGCATTTCTGCCAAGTATTCCAGGATATGTGCCATGTTCATCACTGTCGCATCTAGGCCCTTTGTGGTGTTCCAAGTGTGAAATCTTTTCCATTTTGCTGAATATGCCTTTCTTGTGGAAGGCTGGCGAGCTTCCATGATGATATCCTTCACTCTCTTGGATACCTTATCCTGAGGAGGAATCAAGGTATTTTCCAGGCTGTTAGTTGCAAGGTTTTCAGGTTGGAATGCAGAGTTTTGTAATTGTGCTGTGTCAGGAGAAGTGGCCATTGTGGAAGAGGCCATGGTTTCATGCGTGACATGCTCCTTAACAGTGGGTACCAGTGCTGTCTTGGCCAGTCAGGAGCTATCAGAATCACTTTTGGCTGCTCTGTCCTGATCTTCAGTAAGACCTTGGTCATTAATGGAAGAGGTGGAAATGCATACACTGTTAGAGTTCTCCAGCTGAAAGAGAGGGCGTCCACTTTCCATGCTTGTGGGTGGTATGTCCTTGAGCAGAATTTCTTCAGCTGATGATTGTGGGGGGGGGGGAGGCAAACAGATCTATGTCCGGCCTCCCCCATGATTGTGTTATCTGAAGGAAGATGTCTGGATGCAGCATCCATTCGTGTGCATCCATGATGTTTCTGCTTAAGCTGTCTGCCAGTATATTGTCCTTTCCTGGCACAAATTGGGATTGCAGCTCTATATTGAGTTTCAAGGAAAGTTCCCATAGATTCATTGCCAGTCTGCAAAGAGGGTAGGAATGGGTGCCTCCTTGCTTGTTTATGTACCACATAACAGTGGTGTTGTCTGTCCTTATTAGCAGGTGGCCTTGATGCAGAAAGAGTTTGAAGGCCTCGATTGCATGTATCACTGCCAGCATTTCCTTTTGGTTTATGTGCATGCGTAGCTCTTTTTGTAACCAAAGTCCTTGAATGCATCTGCCCTCCATGTGCGCTCCCCATCCGTGGTCTGAAGCGTCCGTTGTAATGGTTTGGCTAGCAATTGGTTTGCTGAAGGGCAGACCCCTGTTTGACTGGCTTGCTTGAGCCCACCACAGAAATTCCTTTTGAAGGCATGGAATGAGTGGTATCAAAGTTTCCAAGCTGTGACTGTGCTGAGTCCATAAACTCCTTAGGTACCATTGTAGTTTCCTCATATATAGCCTTGCTTGTGGAATCAGAGGAATGCAAGAAGCCATGTAACCCAGGGCCTGCAGGATTTTCCTTGCAGTCAGCTGAGTTTGTCTTGACAGATTTTTGAAGTAATCCGGTAGTTGACTTTGTTTTTCTTCTGTGAGGAAAGCCATTTGGGTAGTTGTGTCTAGATTCGCACCCAGAAAAGTTATTCTTTGGGATGGAACAAGTCTTGACTTGTGAATGTTGACTGTATATCCCAAGGCCTGAAGTAGGTGGATGGCATAATTCAGGTGTTTTGCCAAAGTTTGTTGACTGTCCACTTGTATAAGGCAGTCGTCCAGATATGGGTATATTTGAATCCCCTGAAGTCTGCAGTGTGCAATTACTGACGCCAGGCATTTCGTGAATACTCTGGGTGCAGTAGATAAGCCAAAGGGCAATGCTGAGAAGTGATAATGCTCTGAACCTGCAAGAAATCTGAGGTGTCTTCTGCAACTTTGTCTGATAGGGACATGCAGGTATGCCTCCTTGAGGTCCAGAGTTACCAGCCAAGACCCCTTGCCCAGCATGGGAAAGAGTTGCTGTAGAGTCAGCATTTTGAATTTTGGCACAATGAGATAAGTATTCAGTGCGGACAAGTCGGGAATAGGCCTCCATTGCTTTTCTTTTCTTGGAACAAGGAATAGTCTGGTATAAAATCCTTGGCCTTGTTCTGAGAGGAACCTTTTCTATAGCTTTCATTTTCATTAGGTTGGAGATTTGTTTCAAAGCCTCTGCCCTTTGATTCGGTGGCAGGTCTGGCATGCCTTTTCTTTTTGGTAATGTGTGAAAATGGAACCTGTATCCTTTGTCTATTATTTGTAGTGTCCATTTGTCCCTTGTAATACTGTGCCATTTTCCTGAGAATAAAGAAAGCTTTCCGCCCAAAGGTGCTTCCAATTGAGCACTGGTTGGCGGTGTCAAAGTAAAGTCATTGAGTCTGTCCTTGTGCAGCAGTTGTAGGTCCTGCACTACCTCTTTGGTTAGGAGGCTGCCATTGACGTCCTCTGTAGGAGCCTCTAGCTTGCCCTCTACCTTTGGCACACCTGTTCTTGCCTCTCTGAAATCTCTCTGTGTCTGGAAAGGACCAATTCTTGGAAGGCCAATTTCTGCTGAATCTTGGTGGTTGGACTTGGAGAAAATCTTTGACTGTTTGTACAGATTTTGCCTTTTCTTCAAATTTCTTTAAGACCTCCTGAGCAGTGGAGCCAAATAACTTTTGCTTTTCCAGTGGAGCATCCAGAAGCTTTGCTTTAACATGGTCTGGCAGAGATTGTTCCTTCAGCCAAGCATGCCTACGTATGACTGCACCTGTCATAGCTGACCTACATGAAGCTTCCAATGCATCATAACCACACTGCAAGAAATGGTTGCTAACCTGTTGGGAGTTATGTACCAGATCCTGAAGTGATTTACGATCTAGGGGTTCAGGTGAAGACAGTTTTTTATGCAATTCATCTAACAAATACTCTTGGTACTGTATCATATGAAATTGACAATTTAAAGCCCTCATAGAAAGAGTAGCAGAAGTATACACTTTTTTACCCCATCTCTCTAAGGCCCTGGACTCCCTTTCAGAGGGTAGTGGTTTTTTAGTAGTGGCAGCTGCAACCCCTTTAGGGCCCTGGGAAATAGTTTCTGGATCAGCAGAGTGGGCCTTGTAAAGGAAAAGATGTGAGTCCGGGACCCTGTAGCACCTATCGGGTTTGACAGGAGCCGGAGGAAGAGTGTCAGGGGCTGTGCTAGATTCAGAGTACACATCATCAATGACATTCAAAATAGGAGGAATAGCCAAAGGTCTATGCTGAGGCAAATGCAAGAAGGTCCTTAATCTCTTCCTGGAATCAGAGAACTCCTGGCCCTGCCATTGGAAATGCTCTCTCATAGTGTGAAGTGTCTCCCCGAAGGACAGCTCTTCAGGAGGGGAGGCCGAGGGGATAGATTCCTCTGCATCAGAATCCTCGTAGGCCGAAAAAGCCTCCTCCTGGTAGTCCGAGAGAGTAGAGCCATCAGAGGCCTCATCTGAGGAGTGGGGATCAGAGGGCTCAACCCTGGGCCTTTTATATGGAGGAGCTTGAGAACCCCTGTCTGGATGAGGCTGTGAGCCCCTAATTAAGGAAATAAGGTCCTCTGCTAAACTTAGGATCTGTGAACCTGTAGAGGGTCCCTGAGGTATAATCCTGGGAGGCAAAGCTTTTGAATGTTTAGCAGCTTTAGCCCTAGAGAATGCCTTTATGGACGTGGATGCAGGAGGCCTGGCTGCACCACGTGCTGGCGTAGTTTTGTCTAGAGGAATGGTGTCGGAAGGTTCCAGGACACCAGTTTCTGATGGAAATTCAATAACCGACTCCGTAGGGGCCTCCGGGGCCGAGGTTGTCGGTTGAGCGGTTTCGGGGGTCGGAAGTACCAAGGACTCGGTTTCAGCCGAGACCGAGACACTCGCAGTAGGCCTGGCCGTGGTTTCAGCTGAAACCGCGGCCTGCGTGTGTCGGTCCTTGTCCTTCCGTTTCTTTGTTAAAAGTGAAGTTGGAGTCTCCGACGGCATATTGTAAGCAAAACTAGCCCCAAAAAATTCCTCTGCAAACTCCGACTGACGTCTAAGAGTGCGTCGGTTGAAGGAAGCACAGGCTGAACAGGCCGAGACGTCGTGGTCTGGGCCTAGGCAGGGGAGGCAGTAAGAGTGGAAATCCTTATGAGGTATTTGTTTCCCACAAGTTAAGCAATTATTAATTTTATCTGACATCGGCTGAGGCAAGAAAGAGTCCCCAACGGGGTACTTAGCTTTTGAAGTCTTCGGTAGCTGAATTACAGGAGCTGGCCGACCGGCACTTGCGAACTGCTTCTGCTTCGGGCACCACGCGGCAAGAAAGACTGAGGAAGATGGCGTCGGCTGACGCTTTTATACCCCAGGCGCTCTGACGTCGGGGAAAGGGCGACATCAGCCGACGCCGGACCCAGACTTTGGAATCCGGCCGACCGAAGGGCTGCCTGAGGCAGGACAACCCATATGTGATGACTGCAGATGCATCCTTGAAGGACATCCATAACCTGCTGCCCTACAGCATACTCTCTAGCTCGAGCATTCCTGTCATACCATTCCTTTTTTTGCTGTTGGGCTGCTGACAGGTTCTCCTGGGCCAAGCTCATGAGCTCCCTGAGCCTTGTCCTGAGGATTAGGACACATGCCACAACAGACTCCTTGTGGGATTCACACTCACCTTCCCACTCATCATGAATCAAATCTAGAGGTCCCCTCACCCTGTGCCCATACAGCAACTCAAAGGGTGAAAAACCTGTGCATTCCTGGGGAAATTCTCTGTAAGCAAACAGATTGCACAAATATTTGTCCCACTCCCTCTTGAACTGGTCTGCAAATGCCCATAACATGGACATGAGTGTGGAGTTTAACCTCTCCACAAGACCATTAGTCTGGGGATGGTATGGGGTGTTCTTTAGGTGCTTCAACCCACAGTGCTTCCACAGTCAGGTCAGCAGGTCTGACATGAAATTGGGAAACAACCCTGCTGAAAATCTCTAACAAAGCATTTCCCACCTTTTCTGCCTCAATGAAGGGCACAGCCACCACCTCAGGGTATCTGGTAGCATAATCCACTATGATATACTTTTTCCCTCTGGAACTTGTGGGGCCTCGGAGTACCCAAAGTTCCAAAGGGAAAAAGCATACCTTACCATAATCCACTATGATATGCTACACTTAAAGAAATCCCAATCCCTCAGAGCTACACGCTCCAGGGATCTAAACCTTGTCATCACAATAAACAAAACATGCTGGAGGGATAGGTTCCTGACCCAGAGACTCCCCAGACTCTGGAATAGATTGCCCATACATGTCAAGCAGAGTGCCTCTTTGGACCTCTTCAAGAGGAACCTTGACGATTGGATGGGAGAAAGGAAATTCACCCCAGGGATCACGTCAGTCGCCCTGCTAGACAGGGGTCCAGGAAAGTAAATAATGTGGAAAGAAATAGCCAGGGAATTGTTACGGCTAGGCTTGTATAGGCCCTAGTGCTGATAGCCTAGTACCAACCTATGAACCTATGAACCTTTTCCCTATAAAACTTGGGATACTCAAGAGACCCCACAGTTTCCATAGCTACCCTCTGAAATGGCTCCTCAATCACAGGTAAGGTATCAAAGGAGCTTTCTCCTTGTTTCCTGCCTTGCCTACATTTTGGCACTGCTCAAAAGTCCTGCAGTACCCTGTTACATTTCTAGAAATCCCAGGCCAGTAAAAGTTGTGCATAATACGTCTCTTTGTACGTTTTATGCCCATATGACCTGCAAAGGAAATATCATGGGCTATGGCTAGTAGTGCCAGAGGGTAGGCTCTGGGCACTACCAACTTTTGTATTCTCTAGCCCTCCTTTAGGGGTCCAGTCTCTATACAGTAACCCCTTGTCCCAGTATACAGATTCCCCCTTCCCTTGAAAATCAGGTGCCTCACTAGCTACCTCTCTCAGACCTTGTAATGCATGGTCTGAGAGTTGAGCCTGTCTTAACTCTCTCTTTGTAACCCTTCCCAGCTCCCCTTCTACAGGAAGTCTGGTATTCTCTGACAGCACTGCCTCACTGTCAGCCTTGGTACTACTACTCACCTCTGCCCTTGCAGCCACTATGTACAAGGGAACATCAGTACCCACAAGCAGCTGTGACCAGCTCACCAGTCCTGACTGCAAGTGTGCAGTCTGTCTGGGTCTCCCCCAGGCTACCAGACCCACATGCTTGTCTCCAAGCCTGACTGCATGTAACTGCATGTGCACAAGGTAATGCATTACTAAAATCATTCCCTATCAGGACATCTGCAGGGATATCTTCCAACACACCTACTTGCTGGCTTCCTTTTCCACTCTCCCAGTCAACATGAACCTTAGTCAAAGGTATTTGGAATGGGGTCCCTCCTAAAACTCTGACTGGAGTAGTCTGCCCAAGCAAGTAGTGCTCCTCTTTAACCATTGCAGACTTCACAATGGTTAGGTCAGACACTATCTCTCATAGCAATGGCCTTTTTCCGATTTACTATGACAGGATACAACCTCTTGTGGTAGTTTGGTAGCCTTGTTGTCCTGAGACAACTTACTGCTGTCATTTTGGCATTCCCATTTACTGGCACTCCCACCATTAGTTACCCACCTTGCCTCTGTGGACATCTGTGTGCTACATGGCCTGCCTGGTTGCATTTAAAACATTTAACACTTGGTCCTGGACATGTACCTGGACTAGTGGCTTCCCCTGCTACTGGCATACTCTTTTGGGGTGGTCTAGACTGCCCATCATGGGTTCCCTTAGAACCATAAGCAGCACTGTGTATCCATTTCCTGTGCAATGGTGCCCTGCTTGCTAGGTACAGGTCTCCCTTCTTCTTCAACTCATCTGCAGTACTGCACTGTCTATCAGCTAACCAGATTCTCATGTCCTCAGGCAAAGTGCTAAGGGCTTGTTCCCTAACCAAAAGGTCTGCTGGCCCTTCAAAGTGGTGACCCGACATCCACTCACCCACTTATGAAAATAAGTGCTTAGTTCTTCAACATATTCACACATACTTTCATCTGCCTTGCATCTATGCTCACAAAACATTTTCATATAAGCTTCAGGTGTTAACATTATAAAAGAGTTTATTTACAGTATTATAATTTAAGCAATCAGTATCAGACAATTTAGAAATAACAGTTACAGCTTTACCATGGAGTAAGGGGCTCAAGAACTGTACCCAGAGCCCTTGGTCAACATTATACTGTTTACATACCCTTTCAAACATTTGAATGAAACTATTAAATTATTATGGAAGAAATATCTTTCTTGCTTTTGGGGTTTGGTTACTCCCTTCCCCATTACCTCCATGACCCTGGTGAAGAGTCAGCATCTCCTTCTCATGTTACCTCTGCCTCTCATTATCCTCAGCTTCCAGACATCTCAGCCCTATTTTCATTTGCTTCTTCTGTCACAGTCTCTCTGCTGATTCTATTTCCAAATGTTTGCCTCCAGTTTAAGTCTCTAACTCTTGACAGATTTTTTAAATCCCCTGTGGAAAGGTTAAACTGTTCATTTTCTGATGGTTGTACATCTCCAAGGCCAGCTTGGTTGTCCTTCTGGTTGCTATTCTGTGATGCAGCTGTGACTAAACCTGCAATAATTTCTGCTTTCATCAGGTTGGCATGCACCAGTCCTTTAGCCTGGCACATTTCAGCAAACTGGCACCTTGTCAGCTTGCCATACTCTTCTGCTTGCTTGCTCTCCAAAATTAAAAGTTTTAAGCATACTTAATAATAAATAATAAAAGAACAATACTCAGTAAGTAACCAGTTACATCAGAGTTCAAAATCACATGAAATAGTTAAAACATTGCAGTGCAGTCTCAAAGAAAACATCTAAGCTATACTTTACTACATTCCTATCTGAATCTAAAAGAGTTGCTATGCCCTAGAAATTTACTTACAGCAAGGCAAGTGCAGAGGTGAGTGGATGTTTTCAGGTCAAAGACAACATACAAAATGCACAGCCTCTCTCTCACAGAATTCTTAATATCAAATATTACTGCTGGGTTAGCTTGGATGACATCACTTTTTGTCACCTGACTTTAGTTCCCAAGCTAAACCCCTTTTGTCAGAAATTAACAGAATTAAGCATCTCTCTATGAAAATACATATCTCTCAGATGTTTGCAGATCCTGGAAGTCATACAACAATGAAACACCTCTTCATCTCAAACCTAGTAATTATTTCTCTTTCAAGACAATACAAAAACTTTTAGCTCTAGACATTGTGTCTGCTACTGCACTAAAACTGAGAGATAACATCTTTTGTTTATGGCACAGCTATAAAGTAACTTAACCTCAACCATTCTTAAATTTTGCAAGCTAATCTGTTAAAACGCATGCATCTAAACAATTACAATAGTGTAGGCACATTCCTGTTCTATTCCAACAGAGCATGCTGTAGTTAAATTTTAGCTCAGTACGTCACACACACTTTTGTATAAATCATATCAATATTCACAAATGACACAATTATTTACAAAATTCCCCATAGCTGGCCTGGCAGTGTGACACTGACTTTCTGCATATCCCCCCCCCCCCCCGGACATATTTTTGGTATATTTCCTTTTGTTGGTATGTTTCGATCTTCACAACTACTAGTCTCGGATGCTTTTTTAAAAAGACTTCTTGGGACATAAGCATGATGCTCCTTTTCTATTTATATGTCTTGCTGTGGGACATCAGTACAATTACTAATTCTGGTCTTCACGAAGCTTATGCAATCTACTCCCAGCTTTACAAGGAAGGCTTCAAAACTCAGATTTTCCCTCCTTACTATATCTTCCAAATCAGACACTTTGGAACACTTTCTCTTGAAATGTGTCCTTTTTTTCTCAGTCACATCTTCTCAGGGGAGATGCAGAGCATCATACAAACTGACAAGAGAAATTTTGGCCAGGGCACAGGGGAAATTTCCCTACTCTTTTCCTGTTTGTGTTTCAGAGGGTGGAAATTATGAGGGGTGAAATGCAGGAGGAGAAGCATCAGGATTGCTGCAAGTTGCAGGAAAGTAAGAGCAAGCTGGAAGAAATGTACACAGAAGTTACGGAGGAAGAGATCTCAGCAAAGTTGATTGTTTTAGAGGTAGTTGTGGAGGATAGGGCAGTGTACTGTTGTTCAGTACTTGCAGAAGAGGTTTGGAAGGCTCAGTTTTATGTTGATTAGTGAATATGAATCAGAGGATGGTGTTAATATTCCATAATTGTAGAATGTTAAATTAGTCCCAGAAAGTAAATAAAGGGAAATCAGATGTTTGGAAGATGTTATACAGTGGGTAGGTGAACCGCAAACACTAGTGCACCCACAGTCACAGGAAGGGGAAGAGGAACACTCTGTAAAGAAAACATATGTAGGGGTGGTGACTGAGTATTAAGCAGAAAGAAAAAGCGTTTAGTAAAGACTGGTTCAAAAAAAAAAAAAAAAAACTTGGCCATTAGCACGTATGTTATTTGGGATAAAATAACAGAGATACTGGGATTTAATACACCACAAATTAGCTTCTTAATTTATTCTGAAAAAGAGCAGTTTTGTAGTGTGACTTTGAATTAATGAACACATTTAGGTATGCAACTGACTCATAGAAGCAGGAGTATTCTTAGGACATGTGTTAAAAGACAGAAAAAGAGTTTATTTTAGGTCTGATTATATACAGCAACAGGACATTAAAGACCATTTTCTATATCTATATTAGTCTATACACTATGGGCAAATTATATGATGAAAGGAACACTTGGAATAGGAAATATGGGTAGCACTATATGAAAAGGAAAATATTGTGAATCATATTCCATTCCATTCCATGTGTAATGGAGTCAAAGGAAAGTACAGATGTGTACACTTACCATAAATAAGTTCACAGGTTGGTACTAGGCTATCAGCCCTAGGGCCTATTCAAGCCTAGCCATAACAATTACCTGGCTATTTCTTCCCACAATATTTACTTCCCTGGACCCCTGTTTTACTTCCCTGGACCCCTGTAGATGTTTGAGTGTACTCACTGTTGCAGTCATCACATTTGGGTTATTCCTGCCAGGGTAGGCCTCGGCCGGCCCAAATACCAGAGGTTTAGTATTTCTGCATCAGTTGCTGTCGCTTCAGGACTGACGTCAGGTTGTCAGTAGTATAAAGTAAGGCACCCAATGCCATTACATCAATTTTTCTTGCCCTGACCTGTCAGGAGCCCCCAAGTAGGAGCCAGGTTCTGGTGGAAGAACCCCACCAGAAGAAAGTAAATACCAATATGTCCCTTGTAAGGAAAGAGAAGAAAGGGGCATGAGGGAGGGAAACCAGAACTGCAACAGTGAATACACTTAAACATCTACATTTATGGTAAGTGTACACAACTATACTAGGTTCTTCATGTTTCACTGTTGCAGTCATCACATTTGGGTTGATTCCCAAAGCTGAGGAAATGGGTGGAGGCAGTCAAGGAAATGAGGGGCTGGCTAGGATGCCCTGGAAGACTTCAGAGGAAAACCTTGTCCTGGATTTGGAGAAGAAAGGCAGGTGGTAATGTTTGGTAAAAGTGTGAAAAGATGTCCAGGTGGCAGCCTCCAGGATGTCCCTGGTGGGGACTCCTCTGAGGAAAGCTGCAGAGGTGGGGTTGCTATAGTGGAGCGAGTCCTGACCCCCTGGGGGGGTGGGGGCTTCCATGTTTGTAGCAGAAATGGATGCAGTTTGCTATCCATTTGGAAATGGTTTGTTTGGAGATGGCTTTGCCTTCTGCCCCTGTAGCAAAGCTAACCAGTAATTGATTAGACTTTCTGAAGGATTTACTCCTGTCTAGATAGAATCTGAGCTGTCTGTGCACATCTAGAGAGAGTAGAATCCTTTCCCCCTTGTTCCGGGGATTAGGAAAAAAGGTGGGCAAATGAATGGATTGGTTGAGAGCCACACTGGACACCACCTTGGGCATAAAGGATGGGTTAGTTCTGAGGGATACCCTGTCAGCATGGAAGATGATGAAGGGTTCCACAGCCATGAGCGCTTGCAGCTCAGAGACTCTTCTGGCTGAAGTGATAGCCAGAAGGAAAGCTGTCTTCCAGGAGAGAAATTTTAGCTCTGAAGAAGAAGCTGGTTCAAAAGGGGGCAGGGAGAGCTTTTCCAACACAAAGTTAAAGTTCCAAGCTGGGGTTGGTGCTCTTCTGGGTCGCCTCAAGTTGCTAGCCCCTCTTAGGAACTGTTTGATCAAAGGGTGTGAGAAAAGGGGCTGCTCAGTGGGGAAATTAGCAGAGATAGCAGAGGCATGAATTTTTAGAGACGAAAAAGAGAGGCCATTGTGTAGTCGGTCTGCTAAGTAATCCATGATGAGAGGGAGGTAGGTTGTGCCATATTGGCTCTCTTAGCTTGGATCAAGGTGCAGAACCTTTTCCATTTGTTAGCACAAGACTTTCTAGTGCTAGGGCATCTGGCCTCATGTATAACATCTAGAACTTGTTTACTGATGTTGGCAGATTGATCTGGGGTTAGTTAATTAGCCAAGCTGCCAGACTGAGTGTCTGCAATTGGGAATGCATGAATTCCCCTTCCCTCTGGGTCAGAAGGTTTGGAATCTGAGGAAGATGCCAAAGTGGCAGTGGGGACAGGCTGCGCAGCAAAGGGTACCAGTGCTGGCAAGGCCAGTCTGGAGCTATAGGAATTGTCCTTGGTTTTTCCTCCTTTATTTTGAGCAGTACCCTGGGGATGAGAGGTAGTGGAGGAAAGGCATAGACTGATAGATTGACCCAGGGGAAGGAAAGGGCATCCACTTTCCAAGCCATGCAGTGATGCTCCCAGGTGCAGAATTTGCTGAGCTGATGGTTGGTGTGGGAGGCAAAGAGGTCAACCTTCAGGTGCCCCATTTCTGAGTTATTAGGGTGAAGGTTCTTCTGTTGAGCTGCCACTCGTGTGGGTCCAGAAGATTTCTGCTTAACTGGTCTGCCAGAGAGTTGAGAGAACCTGACAGAAATTCTGCTAACAGGTGCAGTTGCATGGCAGAGGCTGTGTGCCAAAGGGTCATGGCCAGCCTTCATAGAGGGTAGGAGTGAGTCTCTCCCTGCTTGTTGATATACCACATCACAGTGTTTTTGTCTGTTTTGATCAAGAGAGCCCCTGGGGAGAGAAGGGGCTTGAAAGCTATCAAGGCATGCTGGACAGTCATCTCTTTTTGGTTGATGTTCACAGGGATTTGCTGCTCGCTCCATTGACCCTGTACGCACCTGCCATCCAGGTGTGCTCCCCAAGCATAGTGTGATGCGTCTGTGGTGAGGGTCTGGGCGGCAAGGGGTGGGGAGAAAGGTAGTCCCTTGCTGTGGGAGCATGCTGTTGCCAACCAAAGAAAATCTTTTCTGAGGCAAGGAATTATAGGTATAAGAGACACCAGGTCTTGACAGTGTTGACACCAAAGGCTTTTTAGGTACCATTGAAGTTTCCTCATATGCAGTCTGGCATATGGAATGAGTAGTATGCAAGATGCCATGAACCCCAGAGCTTGCAGGATCTGCCTTGCAGTAACTGGGGTCTGGATGCTAGTTAAGAAAAGTATGCTGTCAGGAAAATTTGTTTTTCTGGTGTAAGGAATGCCATCTGGGATACTGTGTCCAGGCTTGCTCCCAGGAAGATAATCCTTTGGGTGAGCACCTGTTTGGATTTCTTTTTGTTGATTGTGTACCCTAGGGAGGTTAGTAGATTCTTTACAAAGGCCAGATACTTCAGCAGCTTTCCCTGGCTGTCTGTCTGAATAAGGCAGTCTAAGTATGGGTAAATCTGGGTATTCCTTTGTCTGCAAAAGGCAATGGCCGGAGTCAGACATTTTGTGAAAACTCTGGGAACAGTAGATAAGCCAAAGGGAAGCGCAGAGAACTGAAAGTACTGAGATCCTGCCCTGAAATGGAGATATTTCCTGCATGATTCCCTGATAGGAATGTGGAGGTAGGTATCTTTTAGATCTAGGGTGGCTAGCCAAGTGTCCTTGGACTGCATTGGTAGCAGCTTCTGGAGAGTGAGCATTTTGAATTTTGGGATCACCAGGAAGGTGTTTAGAATGGATAGATCAAGGATGGAGCACCAGGTTCCCTCTTTACTGGGCAACAGAAAAAGTCTGGAGTAGAAACCTTGACCTATCTGTTCTGTAGGAACGTGCTCTACTACCCTCATAGGAAGCAAGGAAAGGATTTGCTTTTGAGCCTCTGCCCACTGGTTTGGAGGTAA
The DNA here is from genome assembly GCF_019279795.1 of Protopterus annectens. NCBI lineage: Eukaryota > Metazoa > Chordata > Ceratodontiformes > Protopteridae > Protopterus > Protopterus annectens. The sequence continues at coordinate 1,945,398,814 of NC_056726.1, forward strand.
ATCTGAACCCTTTTGGAGTTGGCAGGGTGTGGAAGGAAAATCTGTATCCCTGAGACACTATGTTGAGAACCCAGTGGTCGTTGGTAATGGTGGCCCACGTGTTTGCATGAAAGGAGAATTTTCCTCCTAGGGTAAGTGAAGGTGGGCAGAGGGAGGGGGTGGGGGAGCTGAGTCATTGTGAGTTCTTACCATAAGGGGGTGGCTTAGAACTCCCTGGATTTGAAGTGGAGGTAGTCCACTACTTAGATCTCTGCATTCCCTGTGGCGGCTGTCTGGGGGGTCTGGTTCCCCAGGGTCTGGGCTGGACCGGCTTAGTGGGAGCAGGAAAGGACCAGTGCTTGGTGGGACAATGCCTGCTGAACCTGGGTGGCTGGACCTGTAAGAAATCCTTAACTGTCTGCATATATTTTGCTTTTTCTTCCATCTTCGTCTTCTACCTTAGTGCAAAATAAGTTGTCTTTGTGCAAAGGGGCATCCAACAATTTAGATTTGACATGGTTTGGCAGGGGCTGTTCCTTAAGCCATGCATGCCTTCTAATGACAGATCCAGTGATTGCTGCCCTGCAAGAAGCTTCTAGACCTTCAAAACCACAGTACAAGGTGTGTTTAGTTACTTGACTTGCAGAATGCATTAACTCTTGTAACTCTTTAGATTCTGCACAAGCAGGAAAGGAGGACATTTTTTGTTTGAGGAGTTCCAGGGTATGTTGCTGAAATTGTAGCATACAGAACTGACAATTTAGTGCCTTGATAGCAATAATAGCGGAGGTGTATACTTTTTTACCCCATCTGTCTAGTGTTTGGGAATCCCTATCTGAGGGGGTGGGATTCTTTGCAGTGGGACTCTATAGTACCTGTCTATTTTTCTGGGTGCAGGAGGAAGAGTGTCAGGAGTAAAACTGGATTCCAGGTAAACATTGTCCACAACCTCCAGGACTAGGGGAATGGCCAGGAGTCTGTGCTGTGGAAGATCTAAAAATTCTTGGTGTCTCTTTTTAGACTGAGGGTAGTCCTGACATTCCCATTGGAAATGCTCTTTTATGGTATGAAGGGTTTCCACAAAGGAAAAGTTCTCGGGTGGAGAGGCTGAAGGAATGGAATCCTCTGCATCAGAATCCTCATAAGCAGAGAGGGGTTGCATGCCTTCATATTCAGATGCATCAGAGTCATCTGACTCTTGTTCAAACAAAACTACAGGAGACAGATCTCTTTTCCTTTTGGAGGGGGTAGCTTGGCTTCCCCCGATCAGCATGATAAGGTAATCCACCATTTTAAGCATTTGAGACTAAGGCAAGGAAGCAGGTGCCTGAGATTGGGTCATCGGTTTCTTGGGTGTGGTTCATACCCTGGGCCTAAGAAACTCGGTCGTTTTCAAAAGAACGGTAGTCGTGAAATAAGATGTCGGTTATTCTCGAGAATCAGTAGTGCAAAGGACTTCCTTGGAAGCCAGTGCCTGCGCTGCGGCTCCAGCCGACCGCAGGATCCTTAGTCGAAGAAGAGTTTTGCAGTATACCGGACTCCAAAAGGGTCTCGGTAGCAGCCTGCAAATCTACAGAAACGGGCATCAGAGGCTGCGAAAGCACCTCACTGAAGACTGGAGAACTGACGATTAGCTTAACGGAATCGTCGCCAGTAGGTTTGGACCTGTGCGGTCTGTCTCGGTCTTTATCTTTACGTTTTTTTCAGAAGATCAGCTGTCGGATGGCTTACTGAAGCCATATCGGAATTCAAGGACTATAAGAGAAAGTATCTAGCTACAATAAGGTCCCAACGACGGATAGTTCAGGCGTTGAACAAAGCACAGAAGTGACAACGGGGGACGTCATGGTCTGGACCTAAAGAAGTGACGCAGTAAGAATGAAAGTCTCGGTGTGGTATTTGCCTTCCACAGGCGAGACAATTATTAACATTTTCTGACATTGGTTAGTGCAAGAAAAAAGGATCCCCAATGGAGTACTTAGCTTTAGAAGACTTCAACTTCAATTCAGTAGACAAAACTCAGGTAGTGGCCGACCGGCACTCGTGCGAACTGCTTCTGCTTTGGGGTCCACGGCAAGAGACTGATGTAATGGCGTTGGCTGCCTTACTTTAGTATATGCTGATGACCTTACGTTAGTCCTGAAGTGACAGCAACCATCGCAGAAATACTAATCCTCTGGTATTCGGGACGGCTGATGGCTACCCTGGCTGGGATAACCCAAATGTGATGACTGCAACAGTGAAATACGAAGAACATCTGATATTTGGGGCAACTTAAAAACTTTTTTTTTTTTTTTTTTTTTTTTACTGAAGATCGTTTGATTAATGAATGCACAGAAAGCTGATGCAATGTGTGGTATAAGAGTAAAAAATAAATTTATGAAAAAGAATGTCAGACATTACAGGAAGTTGGAGGAAGTAACAATGAGAAGGCAGTGGTACAGCAAAATTAATGTTTATGTTGAATGAAGCAAATAGAGATCAGCAAAACATGTTATTAAATGGGCTATAAAGCTAAAATATGAAAGCCATGTTGCAAATCTAATGAACACTGGTGGTACAACAGTCTGAAAGAGAAAGAGAATGAAAAAGTTTTGAAGGAAAATACTGAACAAACTGGTGAAGTATTACCAGGTCACAACAAAGGGGAGAAGGGAGGAAGACATTTTTGTAGATGCAAAAGAAAGAAAATCTAGAGACTGAAAAGGTACATAAATAAGCAGAATGAAAGATGTTTCTGTAGGTAAAGTTAGAGAAAGAAAAAGAAAAAAATGTCTTCAAAAGCCAAGTGATACAAAAAAGTAAAGGATATTTTTCCTGTTCTTTTCCTTAGTGTAAACACTAAGAAATGAACGCAGAACTGATGTGGCAAAATGGTATAAACAATTAAAATATAACATAATATGTTAAGATATACATTTAAGTAACTTAAAGCAGAAAGAACAATTTAAGCAAGTATGGGGAGGGAAGATCATAAGCTCTACATGTTATGACTTATATTTTGAAATCATAATATTGTATAAGGTGAATTATATTACAACTTATGAAGTTACTTTCATGAATGTTAACGATATTTGATTGTTGTATTAAAGAAAAGGTAGTAAGACTTATGGTAATTTAAGCATTTGCATCAGGTACTAAAAGAACACAGAACGTATAACATGCCTGAATGTTAACATAAATACAGTAATTTTTGTAAGACTGATATTAGGGAAGAAATAGAAAACAAGGGAGAAAAAGTATGTAAGAAATGTTTTTCACAACTTCGACAATGTGGAAAAGGAACAAAAATACACTTGTATGAAGGGAAAGCTAAGGAAAGAAATTTACTTTTTTTTGTAAGGCAAAGTTGGCACTTTGTGGATATTGTGATCACGTAGCATTCTGGGCTGCATTTGGACTCAAATGGTTTATTATTAAAGAAGGCAAATGTAAAATATTAATGGAACACTGCTCAAAATTATAGGAATTACCAGATTAAGAGCAAGGAGGAACTGAAATGTTTTCATAAAGTGATAAATAACTTGGTGAGTCAAAGCATACATTCAAGAGAATTATTTAGAACATATTTACAGGATGGGGATAAGAAACTAAGTAACTGGAGACCCATATCAATACATAATGTGGATTATAAAATGTGTGATGATTTTTCAAATAAGATTTAATACCGTCATAAAAAGGGGTAGGGGTTGATGGAGTATAGGGAAGAAAGGATGATACTAGACATGTTGGTTATAGTTATGGAAGTAATAAACAGAACTGCCCAAAACTAAATGGAAGGTAAATTGATTTCATGTGGAATTAAAAAGGCATATAATATATGTCATAATCTTCCATGGAGTATTTTAAAACAGTATGATATTCCAGATACAGTTATGTTTTTGAACATTATTTATGAAAATGCAACAAAAAAGCAGCAAAAAATGGCTGGTTAAGCGTTAAGCAGAAAGACTGAAGTTAAAAGTGGGGTATGTCACGAAAGCTCAACAAGTACAATACAGTTTAGTCTGATAAGTTATAAGACAGTGTAAAAACAACAAAAATAATTGAGGCAAATTTAATTGAATTTATAGGGACATAACTAACTTGGCTACAATTGGTTATGCATATGATACTGTTATAGTTACAAACAAGGACAGGGTTAAAGTTGTCATGTAGGATTTGTGCTGTTCTTAGATTGGCTGGATTAGATTTAAGTCGATAAAAAGTAATGGATTTGGAGAAATAAAGAAATATGTGGCCATATTTTATTAGGCATAATACTGAAGTGTTAGGCATTAAATCTGGAGATAGAATATATTAAAATAATTTAATGATTTAAAACAGTATTCAAAGGATTGGACTGTGGCATGGAAATCATATGACTTACCTTTGCAGAAAAACATTTAATTAATGCACTTTATAATATAAAGAAAACTAGGCACTTTAGGTATAATATTTGTTTCCAGGAGGGTTTAAAATGATCCATTAGAAGTTGTTTTTCATGCAGTTTGGTGTTCAAGATTAAATCCTGTAAAAAGAGGAACAGTATGTGATTCAAATGTTAAAGTGGGGTTGAGTTTAGTAAACCCAGTCATTTTTGGGACTCGTATTTATTTTGGGTACCGAATGTTATACAAAAAGACAAAGAGGTTGTGACTGAAATATTAATTTAAAATCTGAACACAACTTCAAACTGAAACAATTCAGGAATTCTAATACAGATGAAAAAACTGAAGGAGACACTATTAAATATATTAATAAAATAAAAGAATGGGAAAGTCAAATAGTGGAAGTGATAAAACTAGAAAAGTTAGTATGAAAATAGACCAGTGGCAAGGAACAGAAAGTGAAATTAATAAATGATTATTCAAGTAGGAAAAAAAGATTTGGGCATGTTAAGGAATGTGACTGCTTTTGTACAGATTGACAAGTAATAAAAGTGCAGACATGAAGTACAATCAGTTATCTGAAATATTATATGTGCAGCAAAAAAGAAACAGTTGAGCTTTTTTAGGGTGAAAGAATAAAAACAATCTGGACTGCAATTAGAGATAAATGGAATGTGCAAACAATTAATATGCAAATAAATTTACACACTTTAATAAAGATGTTGAAAAATAAGTGGAATGTAATGGATACAAATCAGCATATCTGCTTGTCAAGATGCAATGATGCGTTGTAAAATTAAACTGGGAGGAGTATGAAATAAGACGAAAGGCAGTAAAGTTGCTATGAATGAAATGATGGTGAGGATGATGAACACAAAATTTTATGAAGTTTATGATTAATGTATGTTTTTAAATGAACATAACATGTTATGAAGTTTGTGACTGATGTATGTTTTTACAAATACAGAAAAAAATGGGGGAGCAGGAATGTTGAAAAGACTTACTTTACACAGGGGATTGCATTTTAAAGTTATGATGATGTTACTTTGTTTAAATAAAGAATGCCTACTCTTTTTCACTAAGTGCCATGAGATCTTTTACATCCAAATGGGCTACCACCAATTGAGGCAGATGATATTTAACATCTGATGAAAAGGACAGTACACTCAGGAGTGCAGCACCCTCCTTATGCTGAACTGCAGTGTTAGTACTGAAACTTAATCCAATTACCTGCTATGGGAAAAGAACTTACAGCCTTCTGATCTTCCATCATTAAAGGAGAGTCTTCCACCCTACCTATTTGAGCTACCAAAATCCCAAATAAAAATGTTTGATCATCCCTATGAAACATTTTCAGCATTTTTAAAAACCACATATATATACAAATGCAGTCCATTATATCAGTAACCAAGAGTCACTGCACTTTTGATAACTGCAGCAAACTCACTGAAGCAAAGTTTTGAAAAGTTGGCTCACTTTAAAAGGATTACTCCCATGTACACATCAATGGTGTCATCTGTTGCACTGGGGGGAGGGGCAGGGGGGTACTCTCCAGCTTAATTTAGCAACAGTACAACAAAGTATGAGATGATGATGATGCCACACTAATACCTGAACTTGCTAATCCCTTTGTAACCGCAAACACAGTTTACTATTATCCCAAGCATGACATGATGATGAAGTCGGTACTGTAGAGTCAGTGAATGACTAAATGATTGACTATTACATACACATTTTGTTTTATTGAATCTAGTGCAAACTTTACTCTTACCACACACGTTTAAAAAAAAAAACGCACATCATGAAAATACAGGGATAACAATGAGGAAGGCTTTCACAATTAATTATTCACAAAGAAGAAAACAGAATTGTACAAAACAAACGCAGACAATCCTATACATCTGTCAAAACAGAAGCAGATGATCCTGTTTACAGGATATGTGTCAAATTAGACTTTCCAACATCAAACAACGAAAACAGAAATGATTCCACGCTGAAAAATATCTGAATACTATAACAAACATTTTTTTTTCAATGCCTGCATTTCACTTTCTGCAACTGAACCCAAACTGCAAATGCTTATTTTTTTTAGAAATAGAAAAAATGTTTTTCCCCTTGAGCCAACCCTGAAAACTGGACTGTTGCCCAAAGGGATTTCCCAGCCTACAAACAATAAAAATGCATGTATGCTCAACCTAGAATTTCTATATTTATTTAATAGTTGCATCTGTTTACCAGGGAACACTAACTATCCAAGTTTTTATAGTAGTATGCTGTACAGATCACTTGGCATGCCACTGTCCTTAATATTTGTGACCTGTATTATGAAAAGTAGTTAGCCAAGTGATCTGCATGGCACACTACACTATCCTATCATTCTTAATTCACTCAGACAATTATAATTTATGAAACCAGCACTGAAATGCCACATTACTTTTGGAGGCCATGTAAGGGGATTCAGAATAAGATAACCTTCTATAGGCACAACTGGCAAGTTAGTAGAAAAATGTACAAAATAATTAAAATTTACATCTAAGTTACAAATATAATGTAATACTGCTACGAGATAAACTACGTTCTTCTCTTCAGATATCTACTCTCCTACATTAAGCTGAATTACAGCTACTGGGAACTTGGTGGATTACAGAGTACAGAAGGTATTTATTTTTGAAGCTTGAATCTTCTGCATCAGTTTGGTAGTTTCACCACAATGGCTAAAAATAAATGTTGGTGTCTCACACTTAAGTGAATGCTTCCTCTTGTACACTAGGTCAAAGTCTTTTTTTGCCTTTGCCTGAACTAGTTATTACAAACAAGGAAATCGGTTTGTCCCTAAAATGCAGCTATCTTATGGATGATAATAAGTAGGGATATGCAGGTAATGGTAGATGGGTAGCTTTACTATGATAGTAACTATTTCTCAAAATATCTACTGTTACGGTACATATAATTGCCTACAACTATATGTTCTTTGATAATAATTACTGTAACAGAATCATACCATTTGGGTAGAATTACAAACATTACTACTTTCATTAGTAAGTAAATGAATTTTGTACCGAGTTGAACTGAGGTTGGCTACCACCCCTGAGCTCAAATACCAAAAGACTAGAGGTTTCAGAGCTTCCCAAAAACTATAAGTTGCTTGTTATTTTGCTTATTTATACTATTTACTGCACTATTTGTATTGCCTGCCACCTACTTTTATACTGTATTTATATACTGTGTATTGTTGTACTGCAATTGTCTGCCTTACTGTGCTCGTTAAATCACATTTTATTGCTGTTTTCACTGTTTACAAAGCTCTTTTTGCTATTTTCACTGTAATTATTTGCTGGTATTCTTTGCTGTTGCAAAGCAATCTGTTGCTCTTGTTCTGGTTTTCCCGATGAGCAGTGTTAAAATAACAGACTTGTTAGCTGTTTAAAACATTCTTCAGTCTTCTTGCTGATTTTCTGCTGTTTTAAATGTTTTTTAGTGCCTTGTTGCAATTTTTCTGCTGTGTTAAACATTCTCTAGTGGTTCCTGCCAAAAAGTACACTTCTGTACACTTACCATAAATGTAGATGTTTGAGTGTATTCACTGTTGCAGTCATTACATTTGGGTAATCTGCTGGCAGGTTGCCCTCAGTCGGCCTGAATAACAAAGTCTTGGGTCCTGCGTTGGTTGCTGTCTCTTCTTCCATAATGTCAGGTCATCAGGGGGTATAAAACATACAGCCGACGCCATTTTATTCAGTTTTTCTTGCCCCAGATGTCAGGTGCCACACAAATGGGGAGCAAAAATATATATATAAATAAACAGTAAATATATAAATGCATTTTTAGAAACATAAACTTTACCTTCAACTAAAAGCAAATACACCACAAAGGCTTTTGAGTATAGTGAAGGAAAGAAAGGTATAGAATGGGGGATGGCGAGTGGGTAACCCGGACTGCAACAGTGAATACACTCGAATATCTACATTTATGGTAAGTCTAAACAACTGTACTATGTTCTTTGTGTTTTACTGCTGCAGTCATTACATTTGGGTAGAATCCCAAAACTATGGATGGGCGGATAGAACTATATAGCATTAGGAGCGGCTATAAGGCCCTGCAGGACTGCAGTGGCAAAGCCTGCCCTGGATTTGGAGAAGAGAGGTAAATGATAATGCTTTGTAAAGGTATGAACAGAGCTCCAAGTAGCAGCCTCTAGAATATCTTTGGTTGGGACCCCTCTGAGAAAAGCAGCTGAAGCAGAGGCAGCCCAGGTGGAATGTGATCTGACCCCCTTGGGTACAGGTTTACCATGGTGCAAATAGCAGAAATTAGTGCAGCGGCTTATCCATTTAGTAATAGCCTGCTTTGATATAAACTTCCCCTCTGATCCCGAAGCAAATGCTACCAGTAGTTGCTCAGACTTTCTTAGAGATTTGGTGCTGTTTAAGTAGAATCCTAGTTGTCTGTGTACATCCAATGAATGCAGAATCCGCTCCCCCTTGTTCTGTGGATTTGGGTAAAATGTTGGCAGGTGAATGGTCTGATTAAGAGCCACAGTGGATACCACCTTAGACATAAAAGAAGGATTGGTCCTGAGGGACACCCTGTCCGGGTAAAATATAATGAAAGGCTCCACTGCCATGAGAGCCTGTAGTTCTGAAACCCTTCTTGCTGAAGTGACTGCCAAAAGAAAAGCTGTTTTCCAAGATAGAAAATTTATATCCACAGTAGCTGCTGGTTCAAAAGGAGGCGGGGTGAGTTTTTCCACTACAAAATTGAGGTCCCATGCTGGAGTTGGTGCTCTTCTGGGAGGCTTTACATTCTTGGCTCCTCTAAGATACTGTTTAAGTAGTGGGTGAGAAAAAAGGGGTGGCGCTGTGTTGTAATGAGCCGAGATGGCAGAGGCATGGATTTTTATTGAAGAAAAAGATAGGCCCTTGTCAAGCATCTCAGTTAAATATTGTAAAATCTCAGGAATATTGGGCTTTGCTGTGTCTATTCCTTGTGCTTGGTTTCAAGCACAAAATCTCTTCCATTTCTCAGCATAAGATTTTCTAGTACTAGGCCTTCTGGCTTCCAAAATAACATCCATCACAGATTTACTGAGAGGTGTGGTTTGAATAATTAGTTGATTAGCTATGCTGCAAGATTCAGAGTTTGCAGCCGAGTGTACAGACTTTGATAGTTCTGCTGAGGCAGTAGATAAGGTATTTGAAGCAAGTACCATGGAGGAAGATGTGACATGTTCCTTAGAAGCGGGTACCAGTGCTGGCAAGGCCAGTCCGGAGCAATTAGGATCATTTTTGGTTTTTCCTGTATGACTTTTAGTAAGACCTTGCAGAGAAGAGGCAGAGGGGGAAAGGCATAGACTGATAGTTTTTTCCAGCTGAAGAACAGAGCATCTACTTTCCATGCTTTTTTGTGATAAACTCTTGTGCAGAATTTGTCCAACTGATAATTTTGGGGAGAGGCAAATAGCTTTATGTCTGGGCTCTCCCATTTCTGAGTTAAGATGCTGAAGATTTGTGGATCCAGTTTCCATTTGTGCGGGTCCATAAGATTTCTGCTTAGGTCGTCTGCCAGAGTATTTTGCTTTCCTGGCAGGAATTGAGCTTGGAGCTGTATTTGGTAAGTCAAGGCTGTGTTCCACAAGGCCATGGCTAGTCTGCAAAGGGGGTAGGAATGTGTACCCCCCCTGCTTGTTATGTACCACATAACTGTGGTGTTGTCTGTCTTTATCAGTAGTTGCCCTGGATGAAGTTAAGTCCTTGAAGGCTGTCAGCATTCTGAACAGCTAGCATTTCTTTCTGGTTGATATGCAGATGCATTTGGTTTGGGCTCCATTTGCCCTGAATGCATCTCCCTGCCAGGTGGGCCCCCCACCCCCCAAGCATAGTCTGATGCGTCTGTAGTTAAGGTTTGAAGACTTAGGTTCTGAAACTTGAATACGAAAATTTCAGGAGTCGGATGACCGGCACATGCAAACTGCTTCTGCTTCGGGCACCACACAGCAAGAAAGACTGAATAAAATGGCATCGGCTGCATATTTTATACCCCTGACGACCTGACGTCATGGAAGAAGAGACAGCAACTGACGCAGGACCCAAGACTTTGTTATTCAGGCTGGCTGAGGGCAACCTGCCAGCAGACTACCCAAATGTAATGACTGCAACAGTGAAACACAAAGAACATCTAGGGTAGCTAGTAGCTGTAGCATAGTTGAGATATAGGTTTGCTGTATCTGGGTCTGTCTGTAGTAGCTGCTTGTTCTGAGCACATTTTTCAGAGCAGCTGGGATTCAAAGGGGCCTTCCTGCACTCTAGTGAGAGGATTGTGCTGACTTGAACCCATATGGTGAAGGGTGGCTGGTCTAGTGCTTGGAGTAAGCATCCTTATTGGTTCTTTTTTAACCTTGTTAAAGTTTTTAGCTTCTGGTATTTAAGCCCTGCATTTGAGCAGGTTTCTGCTTGCTTGCATGTCCTTTAGCACCGTGCACTGCCATTCAATTGTGTGCCATAACCAGAGAGATGAATTCAACAGTTTTTTCCCTTAAATACAATGTAGCACATTAGTGTAGCCCTCATCTTTAATACTTTCCCAGTCAAAGAAATACTGCTAGTAAGTTGAAACCCATTAAACTACCAAATAAAAAAAAAAAAAACAAACAAAAAAACACCTAGGCAGAAATATCCATCCACTGAGCTTCTCCTTGATCAATCCTAAAAGGCCCCTCTTAGTGATAACAGTCTACAGCCTAGCATTATGGACAGTTGGACCATCCTTGTTGACTTGGGTCTCTTGAGGCAGTGTAACAATTGCTTCATGTACACAGACAACCCTCTACTAATAACTCACTCTAGTAGAGCGTGAGAGCTGTATCTAAACCAAGAATCTTGAATCCATGCTCTCTCGCAGTTAGTAACATGGAAGAGGTTGTCAAACCATCCACCACTACACATGCACTCAGTACCCTACTCATACACATAGTATGCATTTAACACAAAAATCAACATAACAGGAGGTTCCCTCAAAAAAAAAGAGAGACCTCCAAAACACAAGACTGCTACAACTAACACAGTTCCCACAGTACCCATGACACACAGCAACACCAGTGTCTCAACTGCCAAGCCCGTATGACATAACATTCAAAAAACACATTTTCTAGTCATTGGAGACTCAACAAGTGAGACACATGGATGTCCCACTCAGGTTGGACAAGGAGAGAGTCACAGTCAGCTGCCTGTCCGATGCCAGGATTCCTCAGTTCACACATGCACTCAGGTCTCTCAGCAAAAAGTACCACTATGACTCTTCATGTTAGAGTGAATGACCTGAGACTTACCTCACTTGGATATATGAAGAGAGACATGATTGAGTTTTCTGAGTACGTGTCCCAAGCAGGTATGTCCCTAGCCTTGAGCAGCATACTACCCTCACCTAGAATGATGCCACAGTACAAATAAAGGATTGATTTCAATAATTGGCTTAGGTTTTGGCATCATTCAAAGGGGATCCAGTTCCTGTCAGCCTGAGAAGCCATGGTCAACTAACCTCCCTGCTTTGCCAGAGACAGTTTACACCTGGCACCTTTAGGCTTTTGGCAGCTGGCAAAGGCTCTTGCCTCCCCACAGTACCTTTTTTAGGCAAGGTCTCAAAAACAAACTTACCCATGTGAATTTGCCAATCATAACAAAACAAGGGTCATGTTGCTAAATGCTAGGAACTTAAACCAAAAACTGCACACACTGGAAGCACTTCTATCACTGGAAGATGTAGATGCCTGTGCAGTCACAGAAACCTGGTTCAAGGCCTGAGAGAGAGTACCCAGACCTTGCAAGGCTACAATGCCTACCACACCTAGAGACCGCAAAATGAACATGTGAGAACCAAAGGAGACAATGTTTCTATCTATATTAGAGATTAATTCACCTCCCGTCTAGTTAGACTGGACAACTCCCTGGAGTTACTCCAAGTTCAGGTTATGGTGGGTAAGACCCCCATTCAAGTCATAGCCAGTTACAGATCCCCCTCCATGGGTCATGACCCACAAGAAGCCTACCTGACCAAACTGGAGAAAATCCAAGTATTACCGAACACTCTGGTTATGGGTGGATTTAAATTATCCCACCATCAACCGGGAAACCTACGATAGCCCTAACTCATGAGTGCAAAAGTTCCTAGACTTTGTTAACTCTGATGTTCTGGAACAAATTTTTCATACCTTGACAAGAGGAACAAACATACTAGAGCTAGTCCTCACTAACATGTTAAACAGATGCACTACCTCAACTGTCGGACCCTCATTAGCTAAATCTGACCACAAACTGTCATCTTTGAGCTGACACTAACCAGAACTCACAATGGGATAAATCAGACTAAAAAAACATCACCAAGGCTAACTATACTCTCCTAGGTAAAAGTATAAATGCATTCTGAGCCTCACCCCTAGCTGGAAGTGGTAACTAAACCAAAACTTACACTACAACCCTGTACAATCACAGTGCAAGGACTTGGCTGTACCAGAAAGAATCAAAGCCACAGCCTCAAGTAAAAACAAGCCACCAAGGTGGACATTCAGCATCAACACATTTTACAATAAACACAAAAAATTGCTGTCCAAGAAAACAAACGTGAAACCCCAAAAATGGGAAAGCATCCTCCTCAGCCTCAACAGGTAAATAAGACCTCTAAGGACTTCTTTGAGGAAAAACTTAGCAAGCACAGCCAAAGATAACCATAAGGCCTTTTAAAGCTATGTACATAGCCTAAACGGTAGGGCCCAAGCATGTGCAGAACTAGTGACCAATGATATCACAGACACCAACAACACAGATAGCAAACCTGCTAGTGGATAGTTTTGGTGAAAATTTCACTCCCTTATCGCTTCCAAACCTATCACAAGCCTGCCCCCAAACTCCTCCCCTCCCTACATATCTGAAGAACAAATCATCAAAGCCTTGTCCAATTTCACTTCCTTACCCCCTCCAAACCTATCACAAGCCTTCCCTCAAACTCCCCCACCACCTCACATATCTGAAGAAAAGGTCATCAAAGCCTTGTCCAAGGCAAAAAAACACAGTCTCTGTGGGACCAGATGGCATCCCGGGCTATCTTCTAAACAAGCTAAAATCATGAACTAGGACCCACAAGGTCAAAATAGGCTCTGCCACCTCTGACAGCAGACATGTCACTAGTGGTGTTCCCCAGGGATCTGTCCTTGGACCTCTACTGTTTGGCATATACTTCCCAGAGGTCCAGGCAAAGACAAAGGGTCTGTGGCTGACCAAGTTTGCAGATGACTAAGTTGGGTGCTGCCATTGACTTCCTAGTTAATGTTAACATACTGCAAGAGGGTATTACAGCTACAAATAACTGGTGCCAAAGTCATTGCCTTAAGTTAAATGTAAAAAAATGTATGATACCATTCTGCAAAAACATGGCCCCTACTGATTACCACATCAACGGCAACCCCCTTTGATCATTATAAGTAAAAAACTAAGAGCTCTCATAAAATCATCCAAGGCAAATTTTGAGAGAAAAATCGCCAAGGACTCTAAAGACAATCATAAGGCCTTCTTTAGCTATGTTAGAAACCTAGGAGGAAACTCCCAGATATGCTCAGAATTAGTTCAAAATGATGTGAAAATTACTGAACCTACACACATTGCTAACATACTGGCTGACAGGTTCAGTGCAAACTTCTCCCCCTCCCCCCCAAAAGGAGAGATATCTATTCCAGAGGATTGTAGCCCCCCAAACATCTCCAACGCCCAGGTGAGAACTGCCCTCACTAAGGCAAAAACACAGCATCCATGGGACCGGATGGTGTCCCCGGCTGTGTGCTTCATGAACTCAATGAGGAATTAAACCCACAGTTAGGACAGCTGTTTAATCTTAGCCTCACCTCAGGATACGTACCCAAGGAGTGGCGCACGGCGACTGTGGTCCCACTTCATAAGGGCGGTGCCTCCACAGACCCTGGAAATTACCGCCCCATTAGCTTGACAAGCCTTATCTGCAAAGCCATGGAGAGGATCATAATGGAACTCATAAATAAAGACATAGGGAACTTGCAGACTTTGGATCCAACCCAGTTTGGCTTTGTCAAAGGCAGATCCTGCCTCTTAAACTTGGTTGACTTTTTCGAGACAGTCACCAAGGCCATTGATGAGGGAAAGGCAGTCCATACAGCCTACCTCGACCTGGCAAAGGCCTTCGACACAATACCCCACTCGGGTATCATCGAAAAACTCATCAGCTTGAATGTAAACCCATACATCACAAGATGGGTTGCAAACTGGCTAAGCGACAGAACCCACAGGGTCAGAGTTGCTGGAGCCATGTCAGACTCAAAGCCTGTCACAAGTGGTGTCCCACAGGGCTCAGTCCTGGGTCCACTCTTGTTCGGCATCTACTTTTCTGAAGTACAAGCAAACACAGGAGGGTTATGGCTGACAAAGTTTGCAGATGACTGCAAACTGGGCGCCGTAGTCGAAAACACATCTGACACAGATATCCTCCAGAAGGGCCTCACAGAAACGGATAACTGGTGCCAGAGCCATGGCCTGAAGTTAAACGCCAAAAAATGCATAGTCATACCCTTCGGGAAAAACAAGGTTACCCCTAGCTACCATATAGGTGACAATCCACTGAGCACAGGAAAAAGTCATCAGGGATCTGGGGACCCAAGTTGACAGTAGTCTTTCGTTTGACACTCATGTTGCTAAAGTAGTTAGGAAAACCTTCTATATCGCCCACCTGATCATGAAGGGATTCACATCTAGATCAAGGGAGGTCATCGTCCCCCTGTACTCATCACTCATTAGACCTATGATTGAGTACAATGCCCCGTTCGGAATGTATCTGACCAGACACCTGATGCAGCTTGAAAGGCCCCAAAAGTTCCTCACCAAAAGGATAAAGGGTCTCAAAAATATGTCTTATGCTGCCCGACTGAAAGAACTCCAGCTTTATTCAGTCTCAGAGGTGACCTGTGCCTGACATATAAGGCCATGTCAAACCCAGATTTGATGAATATGCTTCACCTCAAAAAATCTAGATCCCTCAGAACCACAAGGGCGGGAGACTTAAACCTTGACACGGTTATAAATAGAACGTGCTGGAGGGACAGATTCATCACCCAGAGACTCCCTATGCTGTGGAACAAAATCCCGGTACATGTGAGGCAGAGCACCTCGCTGGCCTTGTTCAAGAGGAATCTTGACCAATGGATGGGAGATCGCAGATATACCCCAGGGATTACTTCAGTGTCACTGCTTGACAGAGGCACAGAAAAATGATAGGCATAGTTTTTATTCAAACTAAAGGGGTGGCGAAAGCCACATAACTATGGGCTAGGCTTATAAATGCCCTTGGGCAGATAGCCTAGTATGAACCTATGAACCTATGAACCCAAAGTACACAACCTGTGGTTAGAGACCTGGGTACTCAGGTTGAAACAATTTCACATTCGACCATCAAGTGGCGGCGGTGGTCAGAAAAGCCTTTTACTTGGTTCATAAGTAATGGGATTGCATCCAGAAAAAAGGAGGTTATTACCTCTCTGTACTCCTCCCTTATTAAACCTATAATTGAGTAGAATAACAACCACAAACCATTCTATAGCTATGTCAAGAATCTCATTGGCAACACTCACATCTGCTCTGAGTTACAGCACAATGGCACTAAATATACACACCCAACTGATATTGCCAACATCCTGGCAGATAGGTTTAGTGCTAACTTTACCCCCCTCTCACCGCCTAAAGGGCCCATCTCTATACCAGAAGAATGCAAAGTTCCTGTAATCACGGCTGCACAGGTAAAAACCATACTCTCCAAAGCCAAGAACACAGCATCCATGGGACCAGACAACATCCCAGGCTGTGTTCTACACGAACGACAGAACGAACTGACACCCCACCACAGTACCATGTTCAATCACAGTCTCACCTCAGGCTTTGTGCCCGATGAATGGCGCACAGCGACAGTTATCCCACTCCACAAGGGGGAAGCCACCACGGACCCTGGGAACTACCGCCCCATTAGCCTGATGACCCTGGTCTACAAAGCCATGGAACTTATAAACAGAGACATTGGTAATCTCCAAACTCTAGACCCCACCCATTTCGGGTTTGTAAAAGGCAGATCATGTCTCCTAAACCTGATAGACTTCTTTGAAGCAGTCACCAAAGCCGTAGACGAGGGTAAGGTGGTTCACACATCCTATCTAGATCTTGCCAAGGCTTTTAACACCATCCCCCACTCTGGAATTACAGATAAACTCACTAAACTAGGTATAAATCCCTATGTCACAAGATGGGTTGCCAACTGGCTCACTGACAGAACCCACACTGTGAAAGTAGCAGACTCCAAATCCGACTTTGGACCAGTGACAAGTGGAATACCACAAAGTTCAGTCCTGGGTCCTCCTGCTTGGTATCTACTTCTCTGAAGTACAGGCTAACACAGAAGGTCTTTGGCTAACAAAGTTCTCAGATGACTGCAAACTAGGAGCCAAAATCGAAACTCCTAACGATGTGGACATCCTACAAAAGGGCCTCATTGAGACAGATGCCTGGTGTCAAAGCCATGGCCTCAAGCTCAATGTCAAAAATGTCACTGTCATCCCCTTTGGTAAAAACTCTGTACCCATGAACTACAACATAGACAGTAGTATACCTAACACCGAAAGTGTGATAAGAGACCTTGGGACACAGGTGGACAGTAGTCTCTCCTTTGATAATCACATCGCCACAGTAGTCAGGAAATCATTCTACGTGGCACACCTCATCACAAAAGATTTCTCATCCAGAAAAAAAAGAGGTCATTGTTCCCCTCTACTCATCACTCATTAGACCCATTATAGAGTACAACGCCCCTTTTGGTATGTACCTCACAAAGACGATTACGGGCCTCAAACAGATGCCCTACACAGAC
The DNA here is from genome assembly GCF_019279795.1 of Protopterus annectens. Classification (NCBI taxonomy): domain Eukaryota; kingdom Metazoa; phylum Chordata; order Ceratodontiformes; family Protopteridae; genus Protopterus; species Protopterus annectens. Next base: position 1,945,416,084 of record NC_056726.1, read on the forward strand.
CGTCTCAAAAACTCCAGCTTTACTCCATCGCATATCGCCTACTCAGACGTGATCTCTGCCTAACATACAAAGCTATGTCTAACCCAGAGCTGTTAGACATGCTGCACTTAAAGAAATCCCAATCCCTTTGAGCTACATGCTCTAGGGACCTAAACCTTGTCACCACAATAAACAGAACATGCCAGAGAGACAGATTCCTGTCCCAGAGACTTCCCATACTCTGGAATAAACAACCTATCTATAGCAAACAAAGCTCCTCATTAGTACTCTTCAAGAAAAATCTTGATGATTGGATGGGAAATAGGAAATTCACCCCAGGGATCACTTCTGTGGCTCTGCTCGACAGTGGCACAGGAAAATAATTTTCTTGGGTGGCAAAAGCCAGGATACCTTTTTGACTGGGCTTGTATAGGGCCTAGGGCCGATAGGTTCATAGGTAGGTACTAGGCTATGAACAATGCCCTGTTTGGTATGTACCTCTCCAAACACTTGCACCAACTGGAAAGGCCACAGAAGTACCTCACAAAGAGATTTCATGGTCTCCAACACCTATACTATGTGGACAGGCTTAAATCACTATCACTCTACTTGGTATCATACAGATTACTCAGAGGTGATTTTGTGTCTCACCTACAAGGCAATATCGGACCCTGCCCTACTAGAGATGCTTCATGTCCCTAAGTTTAATTCCTCGAGCATTACCCGCTCGATAGGCCTAAACTTAATATGCAACATCAACAAAACCTGCTGGAGAGACAGATTTGTCTCCCAGAGGCTGCCCCGTCTCTGGAATGGACTTTCCATACATGTCAGAGTACCTCACTGACCCTCTTCAAACGCAACCTTGATGAGTGGATAGGAAACCATAAATTTGTCCCACGGGTTCCACCTTTGTCCCTCATTGACAGGGGTGACAGGTGCTGACTGAGGTTTCTTTTTTGGGGATAAATTCTTGGTTAGGCTTGCAAGGGCCCCATGGTCATTACCCTAGTAACCTCCTATGAGCCTATGACCATCAAGTACTCTTTTCAATCATAGTCTAACCACAGCCTTTGTTCCTGCACAATGGAAAACAGCAACAGTTATTCCCCTCCACAAAGGTGGCCTAGCAAAAGACCCGGGGAATTACTGACCCATAAGCCTGACCAGCCTCATCTGTAATGCCATGGAATGTATCACTATGGATATCACAAATCAAGACATAGGCAACCTCCAAACCCTGGATCCTACCCTATTCAGCTTCATCAAGGGCAGCGCCTGCCTGTTAAATCTGATGGATTTTTTCAAAAATGTGACCAGGGCAAATCTGTGCACACAGTATACCTCGACTTGACAAAGGCTTTCGACACAATCCCACATGTAGCCATTACTGATAAACTTAGCAAACTGAATGTAAACCCCTTTGTTGTAAGATGGGTTGCCAACTGGCTCACAAACCAGACACACACTATCAAAGTATGCAACTCCACATCAACCAGCAGACCTGTTACCAGCAGGGTGCCACAAGGGTCAGTGCTGGGCCCCCTGTGGTTTGGTATATACTTCTCAGAAGTTCAGGTCAAAACTAAGGGGTTGTGGCTGACCAAGTTTACAGACGAGTGCAAACTGGGTGCAGTTACTGAATCCTCAAATCATGTCAGCATACTCCAGCAGGGTCTTATGCAGACCAATGACTGGTGTCTTACAGTATCAAACTGAATGCAAAGAAATGCATCATCATTCCCTTCTGCACAATGTCCCTTCACACTATCAAATCAACAATACCTTAAGTACCCACAAAGTGGTAAGGGACCTGGGATCACAAGTTGACTGTGACCTTAACTTTGACCACCAATTGTCTACTGTAGAAAGGAAGGCTTTCTACGTGGCACACTTGATCAGTAAAGGCATCAACATGAGAGCAAAAGAGGTTATAACCCCTCTATACCAGGCACTAATCTGGCCCATAATTGAATACAACGCCCTGTTTGGCAGCACCTGCAGCAATTAGAGAGACCTCAGAGGTTTTTAACCAAGAAGATCAAGGGACTCTGGCACGTGCCACACACAGAATGACTAAAGTCCTTGTCACTATACTTTGTATCGTACAGACGTCTTAGGGGAGACTTGTGCTTGGCTTAAACAGCAATCTCGGACCCAAACTTAATGAATCTGCTGCATATCTGTAAATCAAATGGGACTAGGACTACCCATTCCAGGGACCTAAATATTGGCCTGAGACTTAGGACATGCTGGAGGACAAATCTCCCAGCGACTGCCATGTCTTTGGAACAGGCTACCTATTTATGTGAAACAGAGCACCTCTATGACACTGTTCAAGAGGAACCTGGACAAGTGGATGGGGTACTGTAAAGTCTTACCAGGAATAGCACCCACAACCCTCATGGACATGGATAGACATTACTACATGCAATCTTGGGTATCAACTAACATTTCAATGGTATTACATTGGGATGAAATGGCTAGGTTTGAAATGACCTCTGGGTCAATAGCCTAGGAATATTCTCCTATGATCCTATGAGTATCAGTGGAGCCAATTACAAATAAATGAACACAAAAAACACAACTGTATAAAGTATGTTGCAACCAGCGGTATGTAAAATCCAGTTTAACATCAGCAATCAAATAAGTCAATGCACTAAGAAGATTAGCAGCATTAGAATAAAATATGTTGCACACGAAAACGAAAACTTTATAAATAAAATCAGAATTATATAAATGAAGTGGTGCTATAAACTAAAATGACAGAGGTCCACAAAATGATACAAATAAGTTAACTGAAAACCATTAAACCCAAGGAAAATTAGGTTTTACATACAGCGGAACAAGCATACCTTCTATTGGCATACATAGATACAAAACAGCTTAACTGCAGCAGACCTAGTATACCTTCCACCGTACTGCCTAAGGTCTACCTAGGTACCCAGTAACTATGAAGGTAACAATGCCCTGGAAATAAATGTGTACTATAACATTCAGCAAAGAAAGCTTAATGAGACTTGAATTAGACCCATCCTGTTACCAACAAGTCTATACGACTCATTTTTACAGTAAAAGGAAATTATATAACTTCTTCAGTTCCTAAATAAGAATGTTATGGTAAAAAAATAAACAATCTAAATTCTGGATTAAAACAACATAAATTAATATATGTTTTACGTTAAGAACATACTACAACAAAAATCATGCCCAGAATAGCACTTAGCATCTTGACCATAATACACACAAAGTAGTATCAAAAAAACATGAAATAGGAAAGCATAACAATTGCCAATTTAAAGTACAAAAATATGTAATCTCCAAATCCTTTCAGTTAATTTGAAGTTTCAGCTGACAAGTACAACCAACACTTTACTTGAAAATTCAAGGTAACAATAAATGCAACCTATAATTGTTACTAATGTAAAAATTAACATGTGCCAGAATCTAAATAACTACTGCTCTATTTGTTTTCCAGAAAGGAAACAGTAACCAAACAATGCTATGGTAACAATGGTCCAGTCTAACTGCCATGATATAAAATAAGACCACACAGGATACAATCTCATACAAAACAGAAGCAGCAGGTCATCTATACCGTCTAACATGTACAATAAGCCAGGCAACAATTTAAACACAATATACCAACCAAATACATTGTACCAAAAAATGAAATGAAGACACAAAGAACACATAGCCAGTGTTGCCTTCACTTGGGGTTTGAGTACGACATCTTCACGTTTAAATTTATGACACTGCAAAGAAGGGAGTTGTTGGGCAGATATTCAATGTAGATTTTTTGGGAAAAGACAGAATTCCTAAGAAAACCAAGAACATCTTGAAAGTTATTCCTTCCACTTCTCCTTTTCTCTTTCCAAAAAATTAAGATACAATTACAAGACAGTGGAAATCCAATGACTCTACTAAGTATGAGCAGAGTGTACAAATTATGGAAGAAATATAGACACAGGTATTAAATCCTGGGGGGTGGGGGGTGGAAACAAACATATGGGAAGCAAATGGCAAACATGAGAGCTTAACAAATATGAATTTTAAAAATGGTGTAATTTTGAAAACAGTTACTGTAAACAATGGACTGTAAGGAAAAATAAAAACTTGTCTGAGTTTTGAAACCCTGCAATGCATAAATGCTATTGTTAATGCTGAAGTATTAAAGATATTAAAGTATAAATTGGCTAGCAATGTTTTGGGTGTAACTCTAGAAATGGGCTGAGTCAGGATGTATCAACTAATGGTTCTTATCTGAAATGGAAGATGGTAGACAAGCAAGCAGCTGGTGAATCACAGTAAAGTGCACCATGTACGAGGATTGCATTGCTTGTATAAGTTTGTTATACTTTAATAGAATAAAACAGGCCTTAAAAAAGGGAGAGATAGAGAAATAACAGTTCCACAGTTTGAAGCCAGGAAAAGCACATTTTCTTTGACAAGTGTTCAAAATGTGACCTTTAATGTCCTCAGGCAAGAGTCAGTTAAAAATACCTGTGTATAACTAGCTATTCTAACAGCTGCATTTACTGCATCCTAAGCACACCTTAGCACCTAAAGACTCATTAACTCCACATTTTTATCTTTGCCAGTAACTCTTTTTTTGAATCTATATTACTCACCATCTGTTCAAATGCAAAATTCTAAAAAAGATGACATGCAAGTTAAGTAAACGTGTTCTCAGTGCTAATGTACCAGAGCTATAACTCTTTTTAGTGTACATGCCCAACACCCTCCCTTTCTTACATCCCTCCTGGGATGGAAACTGTACTACCCCCTCAAACAGAGTGCACAGAGTTAAGTCATAGTATCTGATTTCATACTACAGTACAGTAAAAGGTTTTCCTTATTAAAATTATATAAATAAATCTGCTAATGTGAGTTGGTAGTTGAGAATCAGGATGCCAAAAGCCCCCCCCCCCCCCCCCCGGAGTCTATGACAGTTTTGAACAGAAGGGGAGTTCTCCAACAGTTTCAGGGAAGTTCAGCATTTGTGTCAGTCTTCTCTTGGAGGAGAAATTTGTGAGATAGGCCAGGCAAAAATTCATCCAATTATATTAATGTTCTTATTAAAAATTAGCATGGGGGCATACCTCTCAACTGTCCACATTTTTGCCTCATATCTTTGGTCTTTTCTTTGCATAATATGTGGTTTTCTGATAAATTACAGAGGACTGAAGTCACTGAATAATGACATATATCTGAATTTATATCCTGGAAAAACGAGCGTGTTCATGCAGCTAGTAAAACTCGAACCACAGGGACTGACTAGAAAAATCAGAATAATCTTGCACTTGAACTAGAGGAGACTGGTGCTGGGTGGCTGAGATGACTGCAATAATGTGAAATTAGGAAATAAATGGAAGAACTGTAAAATGCCATTTTCATACAATGCAGTTTGGACATGAGAACTATGCTTCTGCAAGAAGTGGGTAAAAAGATTTACAATTTGCTGAATGTGTTAAAGTGGTGAGATGATTCTAAATTATATTTCTCATTTCTTAATAAACGTTAAAAGTACATTTAAGGGACTGAAGAAGCAACTAAGCAATACAAGAAAAGTTTTTCTTCTTAGTAAATACAAATTCTAAATCTCTTGAAGTAAACTGCATGTTATATTATGAAGTAGCTCTGTATAGTATGCAGAGGTATTTGAAATGCAAGATGGAGAGTCTCTTCAGTGACCGTTTATGCTAATATCAAAGTTGTACTTTTTCTTGACTGTAATATAGCCGAGGTATACTGTAACACGATAAAAGTTGGACATAGGCAATATAATGCAATCTTGAGCTGCTGGGGAGTGCACACGTGATTTATGCATTTGAAAGTACATAAATAAATTATCTTAATTCACACTGCAGACAAGGAAAAACATTTTAAGTAAACAGGCAAGAAAATATAACACATGAAAATAGGTCCTCTAGTATTAGAAAAGAGCTAACTGTTGCATCTGAAAAGCTACCAGTTTTTTTTTTTTTTTACCTATTGAAGGACAGTAGCAGGAAACAGTAAGTCAACAACAGCAGGCAAGTAATCAGAAGTATCTGACATTTGTAAAAGAAACATGACTAGAATTTACAGGATAATTGGCAAGTGAAATTAAATGAAAGTTTGATACTGAGAGAAGTGAATACCTTTGCAAGTAATTACATCTCTAGCAGCCTTAGTACTTAAATAAAGCAGTGCATAATTGTTTATTCATTTAATGGCAATCAATGCACAATTTCTTAATGCTAAACATCAGGTAACTGACAGCAAGTAATTAGTTTTTTTAACATCTGTGAGGGAAACAGATATAAGACAGGGACAGATGACATCAGTGCAAAGGGGGAATACAACTTTTAGAGCAGGTAAAAGCCTGTGAGTGTAACTCTATTTGGCAACATCCCTTTCTGAAAAGTGTACAGCTGTGTGTGTTAGCTGCGAGTTAAACTGGGTTAGGGATTAAACATTTATTTAGTTTCTTGAATAGTTTTATTGAAGCAAAAAGTCTTGGAAAATGTAGCATGGTTTCAGAGATGAGGTGCAGTAAATGCATATTAATATCATTCTGCTAAACATTAATGTATGCATTCCATGCCTCTCAACTGTACAGATTTTAGCAGAATGTCCCGATTTTTGCCTCATATTGTTGGTCCATTTTTCATAAAATTCCGTTTTCTGGCAAATTATCAAAGACTGAAGTTAGAACATAATGACAGACATTTGACCTTCAGATTTCATACCCTTCGGAAAATGCATGCTAATGCAAAACCTGTTATTCTATCAACTTTATAAGTTAGTAGGAGCAATATTTAAAAAATTCCCCTATTTTTGGGCCTATGTCCCACTTTTATTTATGGCTTTGTACAGATTTCTTGCTCTAAGAGGTTGACAGGCATGTATGCACGTAAGTTGCAAACTGGAAACATAGATTCAAAGGAACTATCATGCAGAACATGTGAAAGTAAAAGATTCTTAATGGAATGACTGCCTTACTAATTTTATCATGGAATGTGAATAGCATTGCAGGTATGGACAAAAAGCAAAGCATATTTTTCAAAAATGCTTTGCTTTGTGAAGGACTACTCACCTAGTTATCTTGAAAGGTAACAAACAGCTGGTTTTAGTCTTAAGATAAAACCTTAGCTGCCTGCGGACATCTAAAGAATGCAAAATTCTTCAACCCTTGTTTTGTGAATTGGGGTAGAAAGAAAGCAAGTTTACTGACCGGTTTAGAGAAATTTCACTGACTACTGTAACATAAAAAAAGGGCTGTTCTAAAGGTTACCATGTCCTTGTGGAAAACAAGATGAGGAGGCGATGCCATAGAGGTTTGTAACTCTGAGACTTTTAGCTGATGCAAACAGCAACTAGTAAAACTGTCTTTCAAGCAGATAATTTTAAAGATGAAGAAGAAACAGGCTCAAAAGGAGGAAGAGTCATTTTCTCAAATATATAATTTAGGTCCCAATAAGGTGGTTGGTATAGATTTTCTTGATGGACTAATACATGGGACACCTTTTAAAAATTGCTTGAATTTAACACATGCATTGTTCCTCTTCACGGCTCTCATCAGACCAGTCATCAAATGCAATAACCAGGCACTTGCAACAGTTTGAGAGGCCAGAGAGGAGTCTAAAAAAAAATGTAGAGTCTCAAAAATAAGTACTATGCAGACCACCTTAAAATCCCTATGGCTGTACTCGGTCTACCACATACTGCTGCTCAACAATCTTTACATAGACTATAATGTACAATTTGATCCTACACTTGCAGATCTGTTGCACATCAGCAAACCAAACGGAATCAGAAATACCAAACCATAGGGCCTAAAACTTATCTGTGAAAAACAGGACATGATGGAGGAACAGGTTGTCTGTGATTACTCCTTCTCTGGAATACACTTTCCATCAATGTGAAGCAAAACTCATACCTAACCCTACGCAAACATAAATTGGATCAAGTGATGGGAATTTGCAACTCCCCCCAGTTTGGCACCTCTACGTCCCTAATGGACAGGGACAACCTATGAACTCTTGATGTATACAAGTCTATATCATAACCATAAAAATTCCTTGGGATTTTGGCACAGCAGCAATATTTTGGTAAATTTGGAGTATGCTTGGCTTGCTTACAGTGGCTCTTGGTCTAATAGTCTAGTAATCAGTAATGACAGTTGCAGATCTAAAAGATAGACAGGTGGATATGGCTGACAAATGTGCTTTAATGGTAGCTTATGCCAGACCTGAATTCACATAGATATAAAAACATTGTAGGAATATCCATATGAAAAGGGTTCTCCTTCCTGTTTTGGCACCAGATTAAAAAAATCTTTTCCATTTAGAAACATAAGCTTTTCTTGTAGCAGGTTTGCTTGCCTCTTGTAATATCTGCCAACACATCCTCTGGAAAAAGTTGTCTAAATGTTATTGGAATTCTATCATCCACAGAGTGAGGTCCAGTGTTTGCAAGTTTGGGTGACTAACAGTACCCACCTGTTGTGTGAGCAAGTCCATCCCTATGGATGACTTGAAGAGACTTGTGTTGACTGCAAGGGTTGGCTTTAAGGTTACCCTTAGCCAGGTGGAAGAGAAGGGTGAACCTGTGTTATATGGGCCAAATGGGGGTCACCACCAGCACCTTTGAAATGCCATTTCTGATTTTGAGCAGGACCTTGGAAATCAGAGGAACGGGAGAGAAGTTAGAAGGGAATTTCCCTTTACATGAGAATGAGAAGGCATCTACTTTTCAAGCCCATGGGCATGAGTATCTTGAGGAAAACAGTTTGAGTAGTTTGTTCACAGCTGAAGCAAAAAGATACATCTGTGGAGTTAATCACTGATGGATAATCTGAAAAAAGACACATTTGTTCAACAACCATTCATGAAGCTCTGTTTGGGATCTGCTCAGATAATCTACCATAGTTTTCATCTCTGAAGGAATGCAAACTGCCTGGAGAAACTCTTGGGATTGACTTTAAGGATTCTGAAGGTCCCTGAAATTCAGTGAAAATGTAGACTTAAGGTCCAAAGATTAGGGGCTTCATTTCCTTGAAATTTCTGTGCAGATTATGGTCTTGAAATGACCAATCCCTGTGGACTTTCATGTTCAATAAACACGTCCCCATTCCAGATCTGAAACTTCTGTGGAGACTTCCTGAATAAGAGAGAGAACCAGAAAAGGCATTCCAGGATTGAGTGACATCTGGTTGATTCACCAAAGAAGTTCCTTCTTTATGAAGGGCTAGAGAGGAACTGGGAAGTTTAAATGGTGGCAATGCTGAGCCTAAATGGATTTTATGTATCACTGAATCGTCCTCCTGATATCTAGCCAAAGGTATCATTTTTATGCATGAAGCCATAGACAGTACAGTTGTGTACACTTACCATAAAAGTAGATGTTCGACTGTATTCACTGTTGCAGTCATTACATTTGGGTTATCTGCTTGCAGGTAGCCCTCAGTTGGCCTGATTAACAAAGTCTTGGGTCCTGCGTTAGTTGCTGTCCTTATTCCATGACGTCAGGTCGTCAGGGGTATAAAACATGCAGCCGACGCCATTACCTCAGTTTTTCTTGCCCCAGATGTCAGGTGCCCCCCTAATGGGAAGCAATTAAATATAAAAGCACAAAGATATACCTCCAACAAAAAAGCAAATACACCAAAAAGTCTTTTAAGCATAGTACAGGAAAGCAGAGGTATAGCCAAAAGAAGTTAGGGGGCTGGAGGGAGGGTAACCAGGACTACAACAGTGAATACACTCGAACATCTACATTTATGGTACGTGTACACAACTGTACTATGTTCTTCATGTTTCACTGTTGCAGTCGTTACATTTGAGTAGATTCCCAAAACTATGGTTGGGAGGAGGACCTTAGATAGCATTAAGGCCAGCTATAAGGCCCTGCAAGACTGCAGAGACAAAGCCAGCTCTGGCTTTAGAGAAAATTGGCAAATGATAATGCTTGGTGAAGGTATGTATAGAACTCCAGTTAGCTGCTTCTAGGATGTCCCTGGTAGGGACGCCTCTGAGAAAGGCTGTAGAGGTAGATGCAGCCCTGGTGGAGTGATGTCTGATCCCCTAAGGGATAGGTTTTCCATGGTGCTTATAGCATAAATGAATGCAATGGCTTATCCATTTAGAAATGGTTTGCTTTGAAATAGCCTTCCCCTCTGCCCCTGCAGCAAATGCCACCAGCAGTTGGTCAGATTCCCTTTGAGGTTTACTCCTGTCCAAGTAGAATCTAAGTTGTCTGTGCACATATAAGGAATGCAGTATCTGTTCCCCTTTATTCTTTGGATTGGGAAAGAAGGTTGGCAAATGAATGGACTGACTAAGAGCCACACTGGATACCACCTTGGGCATGAAGGATGGATTGGTTCTGAGGGACACCATGTCCGCATGAAAGATGATGAAAGGCTCCACTGCCATAAAGGTCTGTAATTCAGATACCCTTCTAGCTGAAGTGATTGCTAAAAGGAAAGCTGTTTTCCAAGAAATAAATTTTAAGTCTGCAATAACAGCTGTCTCTAAAGGAGGTAGAGTGAGCTTCTCCAAGACAAAGTTAAGGTCCCAGGCTGGAGCTCTCCTGGGTGGTCTCAAATTTCTGGCCCCTCTAAGGAACTGCTTGAGCAGTGTATGAGAGAAGAGGGGAGGTTCTGTGTTATAATGAGCTGAAATGGCTGAGGTGTGGATTTTAATGGAGGAAAAAGACAGGCCCTTGTGAAGCATCTCAGTTAAGTATTGTAAAATCTGAGGTAAATTGGGCGCTGCTGTGCTCATCCCTTGAGATTGGTTCCAGGCACAGAATCTTTTCCATTTTTCAGCATAACATTTTCTAGTACCAGGACTCCTTGCCTCTAAAATGATATCCATCACAGGTTTGCTGAGGGATGGTAAAGGAGAGATTAAGTAATTAGCTAGGCTGCATGGTTCAGTGTTAGAAATTGAGGGTGCAAAATATGGTTCTCCTGCTGAGACAGCAGGGAAGGAGTCTGAGGCAGGTGCCATGGAAATAACCGTGACACACTGCACAGGAGTGGGTACCAATGTTGGCGCGGCCAGTCTGGAGCAATCAAAATCATCCTTGGTTTGTCCTGTTTGATTTTTAGTAGTAGTTTGGAGAGCAGAGGCAGAGGGGGCGGGGCATAGACTGATAGGTTTTTCCAGCTGAAGGACAGACCATCCACTTTCCAGGCTTGTTTATGGGGAGTCCTTGTGCAAAATTTATCCAATTGGTAGTTCTGGGGAGAGGCAAACAGGTCTATACCTGGGCTCCCTCATTTGCTTGTCAACATGCTGAAAATCCTTGGCTCCAGTTTCCACTTGTGTGGGTCCATGAGGTTTCTACTTAGTCCGTCTGCCAGTGTATTTAATTTTTCTGGCAGGAATTGAGCTTGTAGGTCCACTTGGTAGCTCAAGGCTGTGTTCCACAATACCATGGCTAATCTGCAGAGGGGGTAAAAATGTGTACCCCTCTGCTTGTTTATGTACCACATAACAGTGGTGTTGTCCGCCTTTACCATTAGTTGTCCTTGAAGAATATGGTCCTTGAAGGCTGTCAGAGCATTCTGTACAGCTAACACTTCTTTTTGACTGATATGCAGGTGCATTTGACTTGGGTTCCATTTGCCCTGAATGCACTTCCGTGCCAGGTGAGCCCCCCATGCATAATCTGATGCGTCTGTTGTTAGGGTTTGGGCGGAAGGGGGTGGTGTGAAAAGTAGTCCCTTATTTTGGTGGCAGGCCTCTACCCTCCAAAGGAAGTCTAGGCATAGGCAAGGTATGATAGGAATCATTGTTTCCAGGTCTTGAGAATGTTGACACCATAGGCTTTTTAGATACCACTGTAGTTTCCTCATATGCAGTCTTGCATATGGAATTAGAAGAATGCAGGAGGCCATGAACCCCAAGGCTTGCGGTATTTGTCTTGCGGATAGCAGGGGTTTTGTGGCCACTTGTTTGAAGTAGGTTGTCAAATGTATTCGTTTCTCTGGCGTGAGGTAAGCCATCTGGGAAGTTGTATTTAAGCTTGCTCCCAAGAATACAACTTGTTGATAGGGTACCAGGTGTGATTTCTTTTCATTTATGGTGTACCCCAGAGAAGTTAGAACCCTTTGTACAAAGGCCGGATGATTCAAAAGTATGTCCTGGCTTTCTGCCTAACTTTAGACAATCGTCCAGGTATGGGTATATTTGAAGATTTCTTTGCTTGCAAAATGCAATAACTGGAGCTATGCACTTTGTGAATACCCTGGGCACAGTAGATAAGCCCAAGGGAAGTGCAGAGAACTGATAGTGTGTGTAGCCTACTTTTCTGCAAGATTCCCTGATTGGGATGTGCAGGTATGCTTCTTTTAAATCTAGTGTTGCCAACCAGGCATCTTTGCCTAGCATAAGAAGTAATTGGTGAAGAGTCAGCATCTTGAATTTTGGAATCTCCAAAAAGGTGTTTAGAGTAGATGGGGCCAGGACAGAACGCCATGAATAGTCTTTTCTGGGTACCAGGAAAAGTCTCGAGTAGAAACCTTTTCCTCTTCTGGTACCAGCTGAATAGCCCCCATGCTTGAGAGAGAAAGTACTTGTTTTTGGGCCTCTGCCCACTGATTTAGGGGTAGGTCTGGTCACCCGTTTGGTGTTGGCAACATGTGGAAGTGAAATCTGTTTCCCTGGGACACTATATTTAAAATCCATTTGTCCTGGGTAATGAGTTCCCAATTCTTTGCATGAAGAGCAATCTTTCCACCCAAAGTGGCAGTCAGTTGATAAGTGCTTGGAAATTTTAAAAGAAAGTCACTGAGACAGTTTACCATAGGGGGGGGGGGAGTCTTATTCCCAGGTTTGGAAGTGGAGGCCCCCCACTGCTTTGTTCTGTGTGTCCCCTGGAACTGAAACCTGTTTTTTTTGCCGTGTCTGGGTTTGGCTTGAGAAGACCTGGAAGGGGCTGGAAAGGAACAATTCTTAGAAAGCCAGTGCCTACTGAACTTATATAAAAAAAAACTTTAACAGTTTGCATAGATTTAGCTTTATCTTCCATCTTTTTAAGAACTTCCTCAGCCTTGTTGCCAAACAGGTGGTCCTGATTTAAAGGAGCATCCAACAATTTAGCTTTAACATGACCAGGCAAAGATTGCTCCTTAAGCCAAAGCATGCCTTCTGAGCACAGACCCAGTAACAGCAGCCCTGCAAGAGGCCTCTAATGAATCAAACCCACATTGCAAAGTATGTTTTCCAACTTGTTCAGCAGAATTCATTAAATCCTGTAATTCTTTATTTTCCACACAGTCAGGAATCAACAACATTTTCTGTTTAAGCAGTCCAATAACATGTTGTTGATACTTTAACATATGAAACTGGCAGTTTAAAGCCCTACTGGCTAAGGTTGCAGAAGTGTAAACCTCCTTACCCCATCAATCCAGCACCCTGGAGTCTCTATCAGAAGGGGTAGGATTTTAGCAGTAGAAGCCTTAATGCCCTTGGGCCCTTGTGAAATAGTCTCTGGATCTGCAATAGGACTTTTAATAAAGAACTTGTGGGACAAAGGGACCCTGTAGTATCTTTCAGGTTTTCTGGGAGCAGGAGGCAGGGAATCAGGGGCCAAACTAGATTCCGAAAAAGCATAATCAACAATGTCTAGTACAGGAGGAATAGCTAAAGGCCTCTGCTGAGGTAGGAGAAGGAAATCCCTAAGCCTCCTTTTTGAATCAGAAAAATCCTGGCTTTCCCAGTGGAAATGCTCCCTTAGAGTATGTAAGGTTTCCCCAAAAGAAAAATCGTCAGGAGAGGAAGCAGAGGGAATGGAGTCCTCTGCATCACATTCTTCATAAGTAGATAAGGGGAAATCCAGATCATCAGAACAATCAGAAAAAAACAGAATCCGGATCAGAAGATTCATATTCAACTTCAGTCCTAGGCCTCTTAGAAGGGGGAGGTTGGCTACCTCTGACTAGAGTTATTAGATCTTCAGCCATTCTTATCATTTGTTTTTTAGGCATACAGGCCTGAGCTTGTGGCCTGGGCGTCATTTTTTAGGCATAGATCGAGATTTAGGGCTTAAGTAAAGAAAGAGGCATCGGTTTAATATGCAAGTCCGTAGGCCTGAATACACCCTCAGAAGCCGGTGCCTGCACAGCGGCTCCAGACCTATCCAAGGTAGAGACAACCGCAGGTTCCACAGTTGAAGCATCTCGCGGCATACTGGACTCTGAATGTAGAGGCCTGCGAGTCAGAAACAGCAGGTATCAGGGTCTGCGAAAGCGCCTCACCAAGTACCGGTGAACTGGCGACTGCTTTAGGAGAAGCGTTGTCGCCAGTTTTGGACCTCGGCGGCCTGTCTCTGTCTTTATCTTTGCATTTTTTCGGAATCCCAGTAGTCGGACGGCTAACCGATGACATTTCTGGATAATTAAACCGAAATATTTAGAGATGAAAATATACCGACGATGGGTAGTGTGCTGATTAAATAAAGCACAAAGCTAACAGCAAGGTACGTCGTGGTCAGGGCCTAGGCAAGGAATACAGTACGAATGAAAATCTTTATGAGGCATTTGCTTTCCACAAGTAATGCACTTATTAACTTTTAATGACATCGGTAAGGAGCAAGAAAAAGTTTCCCCAATGGGGTACTTAGCTTTAGTTGAAGACTTCAGTTCTGAAACTCGAAAAAGTACAGTTGTGTACACCTACCATAAATGTAGATGTTCGAGTGTCTTCACTGTTGCAGTCATGACTGTAGGGTTCTCCCCTGCCGGCAGGCAGCCCTCGGTCGGCCAGAATCCCAAAGTCTGGGTCCGGCATCGGCTGTTCAACCATGCTCCCTGACGTCAGAGCGCCGGGAGTACAAAGCTGACAGCCGACGCCATCTTCTCCAGTTTTTCTTGCCCCAGATGTCAGGAGTCCCAAAATGAAAAAGGTCCCATAACCATTGCAAATACACCTCAGAAGAATGGTGAAAAAAGGAAATACACAAAGGAAAAAATAAGAGGGGACTAGAGGGAGGAAAACCCAGACTGCAACAGTGAAGACACTCGAACATCTACATTTATGGTGGGTGTACACAACTGTACTATGTTCATCATGTTTCACTGTTGCAGTCATGACTGTAAGGTAGAATCCCAAAGCTGAAAGAAAGGGAGGTGGTCATAATGAAGAAGGGGTGGCTAAAAGGCCCTGCAAGACTGCAGAGGCAAAGCCAGCCCTAGACAGAGTAGAGAGGTAGATTGTAGTGCTTTGAAAAAGTATGCACTGAACTCCAAGTTGCAGCTTCCAAAATGTCCTTGGTAGGAACTCCCCTGAGGAAGGCCGCAGAAGTGGCAGCAGCTCTGGTGGAATGAGTCCGTATACTTCCTGGGATTTGCTTTCCATGGTGAGAATAACAAAATCTGATTCCATGAGCAATCCATTTAGAAATGGTCTGTTTTGAAATGGCTTTACCTTGGGAACTTGAAGCATAAGAAACCAACAATTGTTCTGATTTTCTGATGTCCTTGGTTCTGTTCAGGTAAAAACGTAGCTGTCTTTGTATATCCAAGGAATGTAAGATCCTTTCCCCTTTATTTTGAGGAGTGGGGAAAAAGGTTGGCAAGTGTATAGTTTGATTTAAAGCCATTTTGGAAACCACCTTAGGCATGAATGTAGGATTAGTCCTCAAAGACACCCTGTCTTGATGAAAAATAATATAAGGTTCCACAGCCATAAAGGCTTGTAACTCTGAAACTCTCCTGGCAGAGGTTAGGGCTAACAGGATGGCTGTCTTCCAAGATAAAAACTTGATGTCAGAAGAGGCAGCAGACTCAAAAGGAGGCAAGGTTAGTTTTACCAAAACATAGTTGAGATCCCAAGCAGGAATAGGAGGAGATCTAGGAGGTCTTAAGTTCTTAGCTCCTCTGAGAAACTGTCGCATGAGCTGGTGGGAAAAGATGGGAGGGTCTGTATTATAATGAGCAGAAATAGCAAAGGCATGTATCTTAATGGAAGAAAAAGAGAGACCCTTATGTAAGAGATCTGTCAAGTAAAGTAAAATTAAAGTAATGTTTGGAAGAAGAGGATCAGAATCCTGAGCCTGCATCCAGGAACAAAATCTTTTCCATTTGCCTGCATAAGATTTTCTAGTACTAGGACGTCTGGCTTCTAAAATGACATCCATAACCTGCTTGGGTAGGAAAGAAGAAATCAAAGGCCCTGGATTAACCAGGCCGCCAGGTTGAGAGTTCTGACATGAGAGTGTAGGACCTGACCCTGATGTTGGGACAGAAGGTTCGGAGACTGAGGTAAAACCCAAGGGGGGTCTAGGCATAGGTTTTTCAAAGTTGGATACCAAAACTGCCGAGGCCAATTTGGAGCCAGCAAGATTATCATCTTGGGCTTGTCCTGTTTTATCTTCAATAAAACCCATGGAAGAAGAGGAAGAGGCGGAAAGGCATATCCCGAGAGGTTCCTCCAACTGAATGACAGGGCGTCCACTTTCCAAGCCTTCTGTGGAAAGTCCTGGTGCAAAAAGTCTGTAGTTGATGATTGAGATGGGATGCAAAGAGGTCTACGTGAGGACATCCCCTGACTGCTGTTATCATCCTGAATATTTTGGTGTCCAGCATCCACTCGTGTGGATCCGAAAGATTTCTGCTCAGACTGTCTGCCAGGAAGTTTTGTTTTCCTGATAGAAACTGAGCTTGAAGATCCAGATTGCAAGATAGAGCTGTGTTCCATAGATCCATGGCTAGTCTGCAAAGGGGGTAGGAACGAGATCCCCCTTGCTTGTTTATGTACCACATAACTGTGGTGTTGTCTGTCCGTATTAACAGTTGTCCTGGTTGTAAAAGATTCCTGAAGGCCAATAGAGCTTTCTGAACGGCTAACATTTCCTTTAAATTGATATGCAGGTGCTTCTGATCCTTTGTCCAAAGGCCCTGCAAACAATTGCCCTGAAAATGGGCTCCCAAAGCATAATCCGAGGCGTCCGTGGTTAGAATCTGAGAGGCAGGAGGCAGACGGAAGGGCTTCCCTTTGTTTAGAGCACATGCCCTGGACCACCAAAGAAATTCCTTTTGAAGGCAGGGAAGGACGGAGATCAGTACGTATAAACTGTGGCAATGCTGAGACCATACACTTTTTAGGTACCACTGTATTTTCCTCATGTGTAGTCTTGCATATGGTACGAGAAGGATGCAGGAGGCCATGTAACCCAAAGCCTGCAGGAATTTTCTTGCAGATAGATGAGTTAAAGTTGCCAAGGTTTTGAAAGTTGAAGCCAGCTGTAACTGTTTTTCGGATGTCAGAAATGCCATCTGGGTTGTGGTGTTTAGAAGTGCACCCTGAAAAGTTATCTGTTGTGATGGTGTCAAATTTGACTTTTTTATGTTTACAGAGAATCCCAGGAACTTGAGGAGGTTCTGTACAAATTCTAGATGCTGGAGTAAGACATCCTTGCTGTCTGCCTGAATTAGACAATCGTCCAGATAAGGGTAAATTTGAATTCCCTTGAGTCTGCAGTAAGCTACTACTGGAGCCAGGCACTTGGTGAAGACCCTGGGCGCAGTAGATAATCCAAAGGGCAGCGCAGAGAATTGAAAGTGCCTCGATCCGGCTTTGAACCTGAGGTATTTTCTGCGATCCTGCCTGATGGGAATGTGTAAATATGCCTCCTTTAAATCCAAAGTTACCATCCATGCATTTTTGGACAGCATTGGAAGTAGCTGCTGTAGAGTAAGCATCTTGAATTTTGGAATTTCTAGAAAGGTGTTCAAGACTGACAGATACAGAATGGGTCTCCATGAGTTTTGCTTCCTTGGGACTAGAAAGAGCCTTGAATAAAAATCTTTTCCCATCTCTGAAAGAGGAACCAGTTCTATGGCATTCATAGCCAAAAGAGCTTCCACCTGGTTTAAGGCCTCCGTCCATTGATGTTTTGGAAGGTCTGGCCATCCGCTTGGCCTTGGCAAGGTGTGAAAATGGAATTTGTAACCTCTTAAAACCACATCCAAAACCCATTTGTCTTGGGTTATTTGATTCCAATTTTGATAAAAAAAGAGAGAGTTTTCCTCTGAGAGGGGCTTCCAGGCAAGAAGTTCCTGTAGCCCAACAGAGGGAGTCATTCAGTTTGTTTTCTTTGAGATTGTGACCTGTCCTCTCCTCCCCTAGGAGTGGAAGCAGTCCACTGCCTTGGTCTATAAGCAGCTTGTGTTTGAGGCCTCCCTCTGGAACGTCTATATCTACCTCTCTGAGGCCTGTCTGAAGAGGGAAAGGACCAATTTTTAGAAGGCCAATTCCTGCTAAATCTAGGAGACTGTACTTGTAAGAAATCTTTAACTGTTTGCATGGATTTCACCTTATCCTCCATCTTTTTAATCACCTCTTCAGCTTTTGATCCAAACAAAACATTATGCTGAACAGGAGCATCCAATAATTTAGCCTTTACTTGTTCAGGTAAATTTTGTTCCTTTAGCCATGCATGCCTTCTAATGACTGTGCCAGAGGCCGCAGCCCTACAAGAAGCCTCCAAGGCATCAAATCCACAGTGTAAACCATGCTTCCCAACCTGTTCAGAGGCATGCAATAAGTCATGTAATTCCTTATCATCTGCACAGGCAGAAATGGAAGTAAGCTTTTGTTTTAAGACAGACAGTAGAAATTGCTGGTATTTAAACATATGAAACTGACAGTTTAAAGCCCTAATGGACAAAGTAGCAGAAGTGTACACCTTTTTGCCCCGTCTTTCTAAGGATCGAGAATCCTTTTCAGTAGGAATAGAATTTTGGCAGAAGCGGCCTTAGCTCCCTTAGGACCCTGATAAATGGTTTCAGGGTCAGCAGAAGGGTTCTTGTATAAAAACTGATGGGAATCAGGAACCCTGTAATATCTATCAGGCTTAACAGGAGCAGGAGGAAAAGAGTCAGGGGTTAAGTTAGCCTCCGAAAAGGCATCATCCACAATATCCAAAACAGGAGGAATAGCCAGGGGTCTATGTTGGGGAAGAAGAAGAAATTCCCTCAGTCTTTTCTTGGATTCCGAATACTCCTGTCCTTCCCAGTGGAAATGTTCCCTCATTTCATGCAAAGTTTCCCCAAAAGAAAAATCCTCAGGGGGAGAAGCTGAAGGAATGGATTCTTCAGCATCAGAATCCTCATAAGGAGGGAAAGAATATTCCTGATCGGAAGAAGAAACAGAGGAAACAGAAGCCTGATCAGAGGAATCATAAGAGATATCCTGCCTAGGCCTTTTGTCTGGAGGGGGATGAGAACCCCTAATCATAGTAAGTAAATCCTCCGCCATCTTGAGTAACTGTTTCTGTGACTTGGGAGCTGGTTCAGAAGAGGCCTGTGTAGAAGTCTTTGATTTTGTAGGAGTCTTTGCCTTTGTCTTTGGCTTTGCCTTTATTAGTAGCTGAGTAGGCCTGAAAACCCCTTCAGAAGCCGGTACCTGCACAGCGGCTCCGGACCCATCCGAAGGAGCATTGTCCGAAGGTCCTGCAACAGGAATATTTAAAGGCCTGGTTGGCTCCTCATGAGAGTCCGTTTCGGCCGTCGGTTCTGAAATGGCTGACGACAGGGGCTGCAAAAGAGCCTCACTGATGACGGCCGAACCTGAAGCTGGCTCCGGTTGTGCGCTATCATCAGATTTGGACCTCGGAGGCCTGTCTTTATCCTTGCGACGTTTGTGAACTCCGGTAGCCGGAACTGTATCTGATGACATTTTGTAATTAAAGCGCCTACCGAAGTAATGAAAGGCAAAATCGTACCTTCGCTTAACTGTATGTTGATTGAATCTAGCACAAAACCGACAACTAGCTACGTCGTGGTCTGGGCCCAAGCAAGGAATACAGTAAGAATGAAAATCCTTATGAGGTATTTGCTTCCCACATGAAATACAATTATTAACTTTTTCTGACATCGGAGTGGAGCAAGAAAAAGTTTCAACGGGTACTTAGCTTTGAGTGGAGAAGAAAAATCTTCGGATTGAAGTATATCAGTAAAATTCGTCAGGAGTCAGCCGACCGGCACTTGCGAACTGCTATCACCACACGGCAAGAAAGACTGGAGAAGATGGCGTCGGCTGTCAGTTTTGTACTCCTGGCGCTCTGACGTCAGGGAGCATGGTTGAACAGCCGACGCTGGACCCAGACTTTGGGATTCTGGCTGACCGAGGGCTGCCTGCCGGCAGGGGAGAACCCTACAGTCATGACTGCAACAGTGAAACACGATGAACATCGAAAATTTCAGGAGTCGGCCGACCGGCACTTGTGAACTGCTTCTGCTTTGGGCACCGCACAGCAAGAAAGACTGGTGTAATGGTGTCGGCTGCATGTTTTATACCCCTGACGATCTGATGACATGGAAGAAGGGACAGCAACAGACGCAGGATCCAAAATTTTGTTAATCAGGCTGACTGAGGGCTACCTGCAAGCAGATAACCCAAATGTAATGACTGCAACAGTGAAACACGAAGAACATCCAGGGGCTTTCAGTACCTCTCTTGTTCAGACTGCAGAAAGGCAGACTATTTCATGTTTCCTGTAAAGCCTAGGCAAAGAAGGTTCACAGTGAAGTTGAGATCAAAGATAAGTTTGTCTCTGGAAGAGGCTTGAAGAATATTGCCTAGATAGGGATAGGAGTGAATACCCCAGAGCCTGCAAAAGGCAATGACTGAGGCCAAGCATTTGGTAAATACCCTTGGGCCTGCAGGAAGACCAAAGGGTAAAGCACAAAAATTAAAGTGAAATTGCAAGGCACAACATCTTAAGTAGTTTCTGTGCACGGGGTGCATGGGAATATGAAGATGTACATCTGTAACCAAAAAGGCTTGTGGAAGAATAATAGGAAGTAAGGTCTGAAAAGAGAGCATCTTGAATTTTGGCACCCTTAAGAAGGTGTTAATGACTGCTAGATCCAAGATAGACTTGTAAGTGCCCTCCCTTCCCTGAGCTAATAAGTGTCTCAAGAAAAAAACACTTTATTCTGCTGTTGGATGTGAAAAGGTTCTATAGTTCTCTGATGGTGCAACTCTTTTAGAATAGATAAAATAAGGTGTTCTTGGTTTGAGCAGCACTTAAGGAACGCCTAAATGGCCTAGAGGAGAAAGCCATGTTAGTTTGCATCCTGTACCTGTGATGTTGAGGACCCATTGGTCTGGAATTATCAGTCTCAACTTACAGGGCATGAGATAATTTGTTTGAAAGAGACATAGGGGATAGGCTGATGGGGGGAGGGGGGATCTTCTGTTACTTTGAAGTCTGACTTGGACTTTTCCTGAATTTTCTTTTCAGTAAATGTTTTTCTCTTTTGCGTTTGATGTTCTGCTCTTTCTCAAAAAAAGAGGGGGGGGGGCAACATTGGTAGGGTAATTAATTCTTCTAGAAATTAGGTATAGGAGACAGGAAAATCTACTTGAAGTCCTGCATGATCTTGCCTCTCTCTTTTACAGATTTTTTTAAGAGACTTCTGCAGCAGCAGGACCAGACAGAGTTTCCTTATTCAGAGGTGGCATCTAATAAATTGCCTTTGGCGTATTCAGGTAAAGATTGGAGTTTCCACCAAGAATACCTCCCTGGGACAGTCCCTGTAGCTGCAGCCCTGGAAAATGCATCAGAAGCAATGTAACTGCTTTGATGGAATGCTTATTTGTATACAGGAATTACACAAAAATACTAAAGAAGCTTTATTATCAGATTTAGGCAAGTCAGTCACTATTCACGTCTCTCACAAAGACCAAAAGGTACCTAATCATATGTGTTTGATAGTTTATGGCCTGGGGGTGGGGGAAAGAGTAGCAGAAGTGTATACTTCCTTTCTGTACCTGTCCATAATCCTGCTGTCTTTATCACTGGGAAGGGCATTAGCAGTTAGAAGGAACTTAGGTTTGTCCGAATAAACAAGAAATCACTGCAGGATATGAGGAAGGTTTTTTTTGGTAAAATTTGTGAGCGTCTGGAATTTTGTAAAACCTGTCTGGTATGTTAGGAATTGTGAGGTTTGATTCAGGGTTTAAGAAAGCAGTAGCAAAAGTATCTTATAAGACTTCTAAGACCAGTGGAATAGCAGAGGGTCTGGGGATTTCTATACATAACAAAGCACAGTACCTTTTCTGCATGTCAGAGACCTTACCTTCCTACTGGAAATGCTGAATCATCTTTAATACAGTGTTCCCAAAGAAAGTTCCTCTAAAGGGGAATTTGTGGACACCATACCCTCATCATCAGATTCAAAACCAACAGAAGAATGATTCTGGGAGGAATAAGCGAAGCAGTCTACCTCAGATACCGAACTGTCCTCTTGAGAGGATGCATCTGTATCTCTCTTGGGAGAAGAGACAGTGGCACAAAATGCAGAGAAAAAAATGAAAGATTTTAGGGATGTAATACTCTTAAAAAGCCCCTGGGAGAAATCAAACTGTTCCTTTTGAAGGACACCGCTAACAGAGGAGAGGATGAAAAATGCTTTTTTCTTCTGCTTCTTTTTCTCAGAAACATCAGCATGAACAAAATATGGAGGATCTGACCTCTGATGTACCTCAGTCAGGATACCTGGTACTTCTCAGTTCAAAACTTGAAGAACATCCTCAGGTCCATCAGATATAGAGTCGTGGTTCCCCTTCATGGCCAAGCTGGCTGTCTGATCAGTCAAGCAGGACATGACTGGATGCTGCATCTTATTGGCCTCAACAGGGTCATGACAGTGGGAGCAGCAGATAAAGTCAGGCAGATTGAGGGCTCACCAAGTGTCACAGCAGAGATGTCCAGGTCTGACAGGACAATACAAACCTCGGCTTTGACTTTATGAGCTGCTTCTTCAAATGCTACGGGACGTCCAAGTGGAAAGATTCAGAGGACATCCTACTTCACCCAAGTTAAGACTCTGATTCTCAGGAAATATTTTGATAGAGGATAAACAATTCCTTAATGTTTTAGGCACAAAGAACTGACAAACTGTGATCTCTTTGCAGTTATGACTGGATCCCAAGCAGAAAAAAATGTTTAGTGTGACTGTCTCTATACTATACCTACCTCCCACAGTCACATTTTCCTCTCTAAGGTGACATGAAAAATAAATTTTAATCAAAAATAGAAAAAAAAAGGAAATTTCCCCAGGTTTACACACCAATACATCCCTTATGTATCACTTGGTGTTTGGGCACTTAGGGAATATGCTGGATGTACAACAGAAAAGAAAGATGACCAAGCTCTGGCATACTGGCCAGGTGTACTATATCCTTCCCATATGCAATAAATACTGCAACAGTGATCAATGGAGGATACCTAAAAGAATCAATTAAAAAAGGTCAGAAAAGAGAATGGGAACACAACATAAAAGACCAGTGGCAGGACATCTGTATGGCAACAAAGTACAGAAGGTTTAGGAATTTTTCATGGAAGTGCTTATAGGTATTTTTATAACAAAGACAGACTTCAAAGTTTTTTTCCTCAGGTATATAGGAACTACTGGAGGTATGATGGGAAAGCAAGAGGTAACAGGAATCATGTTTTTGGGAATGTAACAAATTAGTAAATTTTTTAAATTTTCCTATAGACGACTTTGTCAGAAATGGTGGGGGAGCAAATTATTGTAACTAAGGAAATGATACTTCTGAGCACGGATGTCTGAATTTCCTAAGACACAGTAAAGCTTTGCTAAGTTTAATGCTGCTGGCTGCCAGTAAAGCAATTACTAGAAAATGGAAATCAAAATCTAAACCAGCCATAGCTAAAGTACTGAACATTACAAGGCAGATACAATTTGATGTAGGATCTTAAAAAGGGTAAGGATTCATTTGTATTATTGAAATAAATGGAATTTGTGGGGAAAATACATGCATAACAATGCTTAAGAGGAGGAGGAGGAGTGAAATTTAAAGGAAGGTAGAACTTGAGCAATTTATGCACTCTTGGAGCAAATATCTGTTGAAAAAGAAAATATATGCATATAACATGAAGCTAATAAAAATATGCTTACAATGCTTTTTTTTCTATAACAGTGTGCTTACCCATGTTTAAAATGTGTAAAGTCAATAAGGGTATTAAAAAAAGAAAACTGGCAATGAGCAGTTAAATAAGTTCATGCCATGCCTTTTTTAACCAATCTGAAATACATTTTTTAGTTTTAATTAGGATTCTCAAAATGTCAGAAGAAAAACATGTTACTGCTAGGAATCAAAATAGTTTTCTACAAGCTCAAAAGTTGTGGGATCACAAATCAGGAAGAACAACTTATTATTGTTGAATTATTGTCATGTTCAAAGGGAAAGTACGGATCTTAACAGATGTTCGAATGATCACTGTGGCAGTAGTCTAAGCTATGAAGGACTTGGTCCCAGACATGTCTTCTAGTCAGTTCAGCTCAAGCTACTGGATTTGGCATGTGGAAGGTGCCCTGATGCTTTGGAAGATGACTGGAGGTTATATCGTGTGCAGGGTATAACTCATACAGCTTAGGCTACTGCAGCACTGATCAATATGATGAACATCTGATGATGTGAATGAAAACAGAGATGTACAAGCAGAAAAAAAAATACAGAACCATGGCTGCACTGACCAAGCAAAGGTTATTAAAAATAGAAGTTATGTAATCATAACGTTCCATCTGAGTAGTGGGTATTTGGATCCATATTTGATCCGAGCCGGCAACTTTTCAAGCATCTGCTCCAAGCTCCTACCTTCCCCTCAAATCGAGTTTGCCACTACTCACCCAATCAGCAACTCAATTTTATAACAAACCTAGAACAGGTTTGGGGGAAGGAGGGTGGGACTGTTGCAGAAAAATGAAGTATAACTACTCAGATGGAACGTTATGGTGAGTACATAACTTCTTTATCTGAAGTAGTTAACTTCATTTTATCTGGAACCTGTGGAACAGAGTCCCCAGCTGCTAAAACTCCTTTGAGGCCATCATGGAAGGATATTCCTGAGCACCGCCGAGCCGAAGGATGCTCTTCCTCTGGAGATCAAATCCAACTTATAATGAGAAATGAAGGTATGCGACCTTGCCCAAGTTGCTGCCGCACAAATGTCATCCAGTGAAACGGTACATCAAAAAGCAGCAGAAGTCGCCATAGATCTGGTAGAATGAGTTTTAACAGGACCAGGCGGGGACAGACCTTTGTCTTTATAAATTTGCAAGATACATTGTGTAATCCATCTAGCTAAGGAAACCTTGGAGATGGCTTTGCCTAGAAAGGGTTTAGAGAAGGAAACGAATAACTGGTCAGACTTATGAAAGGGCTTTGTTCTGTGTAAATAAAAACGAAGCTGTCTATGAACATCTAGCAAATGCAGCTTATATTCACCCTTGTTCTGAAAATTTGGAAAGAAAACAGGCAGATTAATTGCTTGATTAATGTTTGATTCAGAAGCTACTTTTGGCAAGAAGGAAGGGTTCATGCGGAGCGAGACCCTATCCTTATGGAAGATCAAGTAAGGGGGCACGGCAGACCAAGCCTGAATCTCAGAAACCCTCCTAGCTGATGTAATGGCCACAAGGAAGGCTGTCTTCCAGGATAAGAACTTCAAATCTACTGTTGCTGCAGGTTCAAAGGGAGGAGCAACTAAAACCTGCAGAACCAAGGTAAGGTCCCAAGGAGGAACAGAGTCCTTAATTGGAGGGCGTAAAAGAAAGGTGCCTTTAAGAAACGCCTTACATAGTCTAGAAGAGGCCAGGGCATTCATATTTTCACCAACAAGGAAATTAGAGATAGCTGCCAGTTGCACTTTCACCATAGACGAGCAAGCCCCTTGTTGAAAAATATTGGCTAAAAAATCCAACACTGCAGGAACAGGGGCTGTAAAGGGATCTAGGTTCCTCTGAGAAGCCCAAATAGAGAATCATTTCCATTTCCTGCGGTAAATCTTCCTAGTGGAGGCCTTATGGGATGCCACCAGAATAGTTTTTACTGAAGATGAAAGACTGGGAGTCCTGGCAATCAAGGGAACTGGAGCAACCAAGCCATCAGCTTGAGGCTGTCAAGGTTGGGCGGGCAAGTGCCGAGGGATGAGAGGTGAGATCCGGGCAAGGATCCAGAATCCAAGGAGGAACTAGAACATGAGACCAGAGGAAGAGGAACCATACTTGATGAGGCCAGAATGGGGCAATGAGGATCACTTTGCACCCCAGTTGGCAAGCTTTCTGAAGAAACTTCGAAATGAGAGGTAACGGGGGATAAGCATATAGTATCCCAGGAGGCCAAGCATGGACTAGAGCATCTCTGGCAGGAATCCCCTGGTGAAGGGATCAGAGTGAAGAACTCACTGCACTTTGCGTTGGAAGGAGATGCGAAGAGATCACAGCAAGGCTGACCCCACGCAAGAAAGATCTCCTCCGCTATCGACTGTTTCAGAGACATTAGAATAGCCCAACTCAATCTGTCTGCTAAAATGGTGGAGCATCCCGGGATGTGCATTGCAATCAGAAATCAACTGGTGGAGATCGCCCACTCCCACACTCTCATGGCCTCACGACATAGAGGGTAAGATCTGGTTCCCCCCTGTTTGCTGATGTACCAGACAACTGACCTGTTGTCTGACTGAACTGCAATAGTCCCCTGAGGGAGAACAGTGTGAAAGGCTTGCAATGCTAAAAGCACTGCTCTCATCTCCAGAACACTGATATGCAATCTGGTCTCAATCTGGGACCACGTGCCTTGGACGGTCCTCCCCAAGTAATGCCCCCCCACCCAAGCTGGGAGGCGTCCATGGTCACTGTGGCCTGGGCTGTAGGTGAAACAAATGGCCATCCTGCTACGATCTCTGGTGACTGGAGCCACCAGAGAAGTGACTCCCTGCAGACTTTGCTGATTTGAATTGGATATTCCATGGGGAGATCTAGCCAAGACCACTGTATGGCCAGAGTCCACTGAAGAAGATGCACACAGGGGAGGATTGAGATTGCTGCAGCCATAGAGCCTAGGGCTCTGAAAACGTTGTCTGCTTTTGGCAGCCTGGGGCCAAGGATCACTGATGTATGGGCTTGTAGGCTCTGGACCCTGTCTGGAGTTAGGAAGACTTTCAGTTGGAGGGTGCCCAGCCATGCCCCGATAAAGTCCAAGATCTGCACCCGGTCCAAGAGGGACTTGGAAACATTGATCGTAATCCCTAGCCGGATTGCAAGATGAAGGAAGGAGTCCCTGGCTATGCAAAGCAGATGCTTGGTGGAAGCAGGGAGGAGCTAATCGTCTAGGTAAGGAAATACCTGAATTCCCTGAAGCCTCAGGTGAGCTGCTACGACTGCCATTACCTTGGTAAACACCCTGGGGGCTATGGTGAGACTGAAGGGTAGGGGCTCTGAACTGGAAATGGTTGGCTCCCAGCTGGAAGCGAAGGAATCTCCTGGAGCTTCTGTGAATCTTGATGTGGTAGTAAGCACCCTGGAGGTCTATCGAGCACATCCAGTCGCATTCTCGAAGATGAGGTAGAATGGACTGCAGAGTGACCATCTGGAATTTCTGATTGGCTACAGCCAGGTTCAAGGTTGACAGATCCATTATGGGCCTGAGGTCCCCCGTCTTTTTTGGCACTACAAAGAACCTGGAGTAAATGCCTGATCTGGGAGGACCGGTTAGATGGCTTGTGCAGCTTTGAAATCTCTAGCGCTACCGCCTCCCTTTGAGCAGGTGGGAC
Organism: Protopterus annectens; assembly: GCF_019279795.1. Lineage (NCBI taxonomy): Eukaryota > Metazoa > Chordata > Ceratodontiformes > Protopteridae > Protopterus > Protopterus annectens. Next base: position 1,945,443,648 of record NC_056726.1, read on the forward strand.
ATCTGAGAGGCGTTCTGGTTGGACAGGAGGGGTAACAAATGGGATGGTGTAGCCTCTGGATATTATATGAAGCACCCAACGATCTGCAATTATGGACTCCCAAGCCGTTGGGTGCAATGATAATCTTCCCCCAACTGTCTCCAGAGTAGGACAGTCGGGCAACCCCTTAGGGCTGCTGCGTGGGCCTGTCTGAGGTCTCCCTAGACCCAAAGTTCCTTGGCCCCCCCCTCTGCCTCTGTGGCAGCGTCTGTCCTGTCCCCCACTGCCTCTAGGTGATGAACTGTCCTGGGAGCCCTGGGAAAACTATAATTTTTGGAACCACATCTTCTTTTGCCCCCCTCTGATCCTAGAAAAGGATCTTTGAGGGCTAGAGAAGCAGACTCCAATGGCAGACAAAGTCTTCCCGTCCTCCTCGCTCTGGACCAGAGTGTCATGTATTGTCTTCCCAAAAAGGAAGAACCATCGAAGGGAGCATTTCTGAAAGATGTCTTGAAGGGGTCCAAGAATTGACAGTCTGAGCCAAGCATGTCGCTTCATAGCTACGCTGGTCCAGCCACCCTCGCCGCTCCTTCCATGGCATGGGAAAGGAGACATATGGACGTGTTGGATACAGATTTGAGAGTCAACATTTTCATGAAGAACAGACGCTTGTCCTCCAGTGACAAAGACTCTGGGGACGACTGAGCAAATTTCATGACTAGGTCTTGCTGCAGTTGTATGACGTGTGCCAAATAATTCAGCGCTCGAATGGAAAACATCGCTGAAGAAAACACTTGCTTCCCAAACAGATCCACTGCCCTGGACTCCTTGTCCGGAGGGTGGACAGAGGAACTCCCCTGTGCCAGTTCCCTCTTGGTGGCTGCTGCAACCACCATGGCATCCACCAGGGATCCTTTGTACCAGGCCTGTCTGTCTGAGGGTGAGAGAGAATCCTGTCTGGGCATTTTGGTATTGGCTCTATGGTGTCAGGCTCCTTCCATGCCCACGTGGTGATAAGATCCACTAAGGGATCCGGAGGAGGGGACACCCAGGATGTAGATGGGCCCATGCCAAAGGCCTCCAGGAAAACTGACTCGTCTGTAGAAGGTTTTGGAGCTGACCAAGCTCCCCTCTGGCAGAGGATCTCCATGATGTCTCCAAAGGAGATATCCTCAAGAGGTGACCTGGGGGAACTTTCTCCTTCATCTAAATCAGTGTCTTCTGTCAAGGACTTGGGGAAGTCCAAGGGCCTCCTTTTTACATGTGTGCTTAGAGGAATCCTTTTCAGTGGGACTCTCTTAAGAGGGTTCGTGAGTCACAGGGGGTTCCTTCCAGGGGAACCGCCTGGGGGTCCTCTAGCAGGGGCTGTCCCTGGGACAAGCTGGAGGAAGTCGTGACCAAATCCAAGGGAGCCTGGGTGGAATCCAAGGAAATAGGCTGAGGTCTCGAATCTTGGGAGAGAACCCTCTAGCGTACCTCCTTAGCACCCAAGTAGTAGGAAGCTCTCCTCCAGTCCACCGTGAGGATCGGGGCCAAGGCAGGAGTAGCCGGGGTTCCAAAGGAATGGCTCGGATCCGATAAGGTCGGAGCCAAAGACACCTCCATCCCCTCGGACCCGACTCACTGTCCTTGGCCCAGAGAGTTGCTTGGATCTGAACTGGTCTGAACCGAGGAACTCAAGGTAATCACCGGCGTCGTGGCTGGAGGAACCGTTGGCGCCGAACCCCCAGCTCTGAGGATCCTCGTATCCATAAACCCCGAAACCGCAGGCCGGATCGGGGAAGGAGAAATTGGATGAAAGAAGGGCATGGAGGTCCCCCCTCCAGAGTGAGAGGGGCCTTGCAAGACTCCCATTTGGATTTGGGTCCGAATAAATCTCATCATCCTGTCCATATCCAACTCCAGTAGATTCTGAGTCAAGTGCGAGGAGGTGACAGACTCGGATAATGGCTGGTAGTTGCGACAACCTCGATGAAGGCCTCGGATCCAAGGGCTCTGTCAGCTCCAGGGAGAACCTCAGGGAGTGGAGCCGAGGAGATGTAGGCCTAAACACTTTGGAAAGCGGGATAGGGATGGGCTCCAGCTCTGGAGACTGCTTGCGGGGCCTATTCCCTCTCTTATCTCTGTCCTTATTCCTCTTGTCCTTTCCTTTAGCCTCCCCTTCAACGGGTCTAGTGGGAGGTTGAGTCCCAGCCTGAGGGGGGGGGGGGGTGAGTAACTGCTGGAGGAGCCGAGGCCGATGCATCCAGAGAGGAAACAGGTAAAAGTTCCTTTGCAACTAGTTTGGCCTTCCATTCTTATAAGGCCCTGGGGTTAAACCCAGCGCACACACTACACTGAACTGAGAGATGGGGAACACCCAGTCAAATACCACACACAGTGTGGCCATTGGATGATGAAAGCTTATGACCACACTCTGTGCATTTTTAAAGGTAGGCTTTGGCTGATCAGCCATATTATCAAAACACACAGCCAACCTACTTAAACCCAACACTCTAACACACACACCTAGGGGTAGGGAAGGCCTGCTACACTACTTTACCAAAAACCTTTTTTTTTTTTTTTAATAAAACCGACGGACAGCGAAAGGGGGAGGTAAAGGGAACTAAATGATCACACACACTCACTATAAAGAGCCAAAAAAGTTTGACCAAAGTTATTTACTAATACCCAACACTTGGAGCTACAGAGATCAAAATGCTGATGCACGAAGCTGCAAACGAGATCTGGGGGAAGATAGGAGATGGTGATGGGTTATGGGTAAGGGGGAGGAACTTGGAGCAGATGCTTGAAAATTTGCCGGCTCTGATCCGATATGGATCCGAATACCTACATATCTCACAGGTTGCAGATAAAATGAAGTTAACTACTTCAGATATGGCTTTGCTCTTGTTCATAGGGTGACAGATTAGTATTAGGTTAACTGCCCTTGTGGGCTATTTTAAGCCTACCCAATTGCCCCATGTGAGAAACAAACCCTGCGCCTTGTGTTTGTAAGGTAAATACCTTAACCATTATGCTAATCTCCCTGTTAAGCTTTGCACTCCAAAAAAATTTATGAGATAGTGGAAATGCAAGATTACTTCATGACTCTAGGGAAATCTGAATGCATCTAGCTTACAAGGATATGACCAATAAAACTCAGCAGAAAGATGGAACTAGATCTCTAACAACCAAATCCATTTTAGCAAGCCCCAAAACATACTAATATGTATAGCACTCCAGCCTTGTTAGACCATGAAGTTAATTTCACCTCATTAACAGGGACAGATTAGATATTTTAAAAATATTTTGGTCACGTCACCCCCTTCCCCTACTGTCAAGTCTTATTTTTCCTCTAATGTTCCCTTCCAGCTCCAGCACTAGACGATACAAGAAATGATGGCTGAGCGCCAGGTAAATTAATGATTTTGTGATGCTAACAGACTTGTTCCCAATGGCTGGCAAGCATGGTGCAATGCCCACTTATGCTGACTCCCCCAACAGATAGCAAGTGTGGTGCAATGCCAGCCATGGTCAGCTTCAATGTGAATGCTTCTGCACATCTTTGATGCTCAGATACACAGCATGCATGACATGTGCTCTCAGGTTCCTGTGACTACAGTGTGCACTTCTGTACCCCTCCACCTAAAGGATGGTAATGTCCCAAGCAACATCCACACTCTCCCTTAGGATGAGTGAGTCTGAAACAGATGCTCACATCCACCCCTCTTCCAAGGCAGCTTCTCCAGCACCTGTGTTACTAATCTGTCCTCAGTTATCTAGGATGAATTACAATTCCAGTCCTGTGCATCATGGTGCTACAGCAGACAGAATATACTCCTGTAAGAGACTGATAACAGAACTTTAATATGACAGCATGTGAGAAAAATAATTAAAAAAATAAAAAGAATAGTTGTGTAAGAACTTACTATAACCTTAGATGTCCTTCTCTTCCATGTTGTAGTACTCATAACTGTAGGGAAGTTGACCAGGGACCTCATCCTTCCTCCCAGGCTCATACCTAAAAGCTTTGGTACTCTCCCTATAGTTATGAATACTCCCCTCTTTACCTGTTTATCTATTTCTCTCTCTCTCCAAACCTCAGCAGCAGGCATATGCTCCATGAGGCACCCTCTGACCTGGTCTCACATGTGGGTCTGAAAAGCTTCTCCATTTCCACTTCCTTGTTTATCAGGGGCACTACTGTATGTGGCAGTCCATTCGGAAGTGGGTACGTGCAGAAGTCACTTTTATAGCCAACATTGGTTTATGGCTCTGACATCAAACACTGCACGTACCCCTGCTCCTAAGACTTTGGTATACTGGCCGGATGTCCAGTGGTGCAGGCAACAACCTCCCTACAGTTACGAATACTGCAACATGACAATATAAGGACATCATTATTGACAGACTGGAGAAAGTGGAAACATTTATCATTATCTATTCAATATCCCATGATTTGTCAAAATGAAGGGACTAGACAGGTAAAGTCTTCATTTGAAACTGAATGACACAAACTGTGGAAGGGTCAGCTTTCAAGTTATTCAAGAACTACAGCCTGCCTGCGGCAGTCTTGAATAGCTTATCCAGCATTTTCTTAGGGCTGGTGACTGGGTATCTGGATGCTAAGAGTTTGTGTTAGACATATCCTTAAATATACATGACAGTGAAGGAGTGTACCATACAGTTTGCTTAATACTACATAGCATCTTCATTTTGGTGATGAGGGATCTTTAGTATACCAATTAAAAATAAATAAATAAAAATCAACGTGGTAACGTGAAGAACTTTCATTGTGGTTTGAATCTAGAGCCATTATGCAATTTTTTAATTTTAATTTACACTATAATTTCTTAACAGGCAAAGTGGGCTGATATGTTGTCCCTTTTCAGGAGGTCACAAGGATAAAGGTAAATACAGCACAGAGAACATGCAAACTGCACCACAAGTTTCCACCAAGCCACTTGGCTGCCAGACCTGCCCGTCTCACTTAATCTCATCTGAAGACAGATAACAAGATGTCGTTTCCTTTTCTGTTTTACCCTCATCTACCAATAATGACACAGGCAAAAGAGCTGGCTGTACTGACCACCTTTGTGGGCCTGTGTGACTCCTGGCAAAGATAGCAAAAGTAAGAGTTTTAAATGACATTTTTTATGCTTTGAATCTTTTTTATCATGGTTGCAATATTATTTACAACACGTTTTAATATAAATGAATTTTAACATTTTAGATTATTCAAAGTAGAAAAGTGTGAGATGGTTTTAACTGCATCATTAATTATTTATTTCTTGCAAGTTTGCACAGGTTTGCCTGGTTTATTTTAAATGTTAGAGGCTACATAAATGTTAAACAGAATATTTTCAGTCATCTGATGAAGTCTTTATTGATGGGACGAAAACGCTGGTGTTTAAATGCATTTATGTGTGTATACTGAAGTGTATTTGTTGGAATAAACTCTCAAATTGCTTTAAATCCACTTGATTACGTTTTTACATACCAAGGTATTTTATTGGATTATTGGTCACTTTTCAGTACCCTGCTCATAATTTCTTGCTTTCCTGGCAAAGACTGTTGAATTTTTTTGTGTTTTTCTGTACATTTTTAAAGAATACCTAGTGAACACCTTGCAATTAAAATGCTAGGATTATAATTCAGCTGCACAGTGATGCAGAATATATTAATGCAGTTAAGACCATTATCATCACATTCTTTACTGGTAAAGGCCCAGGTGTATATTTGGGAGATTCTGCAATAAGACAAACTGAATCTTGTGCATACTCAGAGCTCATACACCTGCAAGACTTCATGCAGCCCTGACAATGGAGCCTACATAGGAGCTGGCTGTTTCACTCTATATGCACCTGAATCTGATACAGAATCCTTTACAACCTCCTTTATAATTTTTTTTGTAACTTACAAGTGTTACCCATCTAATCTTCAGCCTGTTTTGCTGCTGTTGCCTCCTTCTCAACAGATTTCTCACCAATTTCTCTCTTTTCCTTCCATCTTAGACTCAAAAGGAGCAACATTTACTTTTCCCATTGTTTCTTAGAATCAAAAACTTTCTGCAACATGTGCAACTTTCTCTAAGTTAAGTAAGCACTTGAGCTTTATGTCTCCCTAATCTACTGGCTTTATGGACTCGAACACAACAGACACAATGCACATTTACTAAGCGATTTAAATAGAAAAAAAACATGCCTCCCAGGAGAATAAATGCAAAATAATATTTACAATAGTAACAGGAACTAAGTAATAGCTAAGCTGATGGAGTAATGATGAAAATGCACTCAAAGGAGAAATGCTGCCAAGAGACCGTTTCAAAGCAGTGAGCAGAACTGATGCCCACACATGCCAACACTAGATAGTAGCCTCATACCTTCTACAATGTTATGCAAGATCACTGCGGGGTTAAATGGGGAAGGGAGTACTAAGTCAGCTACAGGGGAATGGCTGGACCAACACAGTCTCACTGTTAAGTAGCACAGATGCTTAATTATTTATTTAATAAGGCTGTCCTACTGGCTTAAGGCCTATGAATACTGTGGCTAAGAGACTTGCTCTGAATTACTAAGCTGGTAAATCCACGACTGCTGGATGAAACCTGTTAGCATCCTAAAGCTTTAATTTATTGCATTAAGCAAACAGATTTATTGCTAGTGACCTTTCCCCAGAATAAGATCACAAGCAATCAAAAACTAATCTTATTGCATACCATTAATATTACAGCTTAGAATATTTTGGTATTTGTGTACTAACTTTGTTTTCTAAGATAAATTGCAATATGTACAGAATTTATCTCCGATTTGTTTAATCCTTGAAAAAATGATTATGAAAGTAGCACGTGCATGCCACAATTATTGCTGCTGACCATGTCCTGAGACAATGTGCTTGCTTATTGTCCTCTGGTTGTCATTACATTTTCTTGGCCTTCTTTTTTGGGTGCTGACTAAATACAGGTGAAGATCCCATCAGGCTGTCGTCAGAGTGTGAACTGTAGCTTCTCTCTGAACCATCTGGACTTTGTGGCATTCCTGTCTCACTCATAGCAGACATAGGTTCCTCAAAAACATCACTGCTTAGCACACCATGTCCATGTACATTCCCCTCCTCGTTCTCCTGGGGTTCCATTTTCACTTGAGTTAAATTCCAGAGAGGACTTGTATTTGTTTCTGCCCCTGCAAATCAAAAAGATGGTAGAGTAAAAAACACACGGTTGCAAAAACAAAAGAATTGATTTCTTAACAAACTGATATTAACATATTTACCTAGAAGTTAAACTGCATAATTCTAGATGAATTAATACATTAGTACTGCAGTAAACAATCTAAACAAGTTAGAGCAAGAATTACATTTTATACATAAAGACAACCATTCAATGTGATGATGGATTCTCAGAACCTGTTTCAACCTGTATTAGGAAACGCTTGTTCACACCACCTGAATTCCAGCATCAACCTCAATGCTGCTGTGAATGCTCTCCTAGATGAGTAAATGATGGAGCACCAAATGCAGTATTACAGATTCTTACAGATTTTTTGTAGTCCATACTTTTATAGTATTGTATACCATCAGTACATGAAATTATGAAGTGGATCCCCTATTTCACAATTCACTAAGAGATTGCATCCTTCTATAATTGTGGAGTTTCTTATCATTTCATTCCTTCATTCTATTACCCAGTTTTCTTCTATTATCTTCCCTTATTTTATAGATCCGAATATACTGTTACTAAGAGTCAAAGCTTTAGGAATTGTCTGCATCTCTTCTTTGGCAGCTAGTTAGACAAGTCCCCTTTACCTGCTCCTTTTCTACAGACTAAGAACAACTCCCTACTTTAATATTTTCTTCCAGCTCCTACTCTTCTTACCTTACTGAATCTCCTCCACTTACCTCTTTCATTGTATTTTCGACATTTATTCTTTTTTTTTTTCATTTGCAATCACATCTAGATCATCCTACACATTGTTAAAGGCAAATGCTGAAGTAAATCCTCATGCCTATTAATTGGCAGTAGATCCAACTAAGGAACTCCTTGCATTACTTGCTTATGGGATATTTCATATTCGTTATCCCCTTACTTCACTCCTATAAAATTTCCATCTCTTAAATTCCTTAAATTATTCTTACCAAATTTGTATAATATAAGTTGTTCTCCATACCCATATTTTTTAATTCCTTCATAAATACAATAATTGTTCATCACCTGTGTTGGTAATATACCAGTAAAACATACAACTACACATTGTCGATCTGCTGAGAAACACAGAGAGAGAGAGAGAGAGACAGGTGGGCAGTGGCAGTGATCTGCACAGGAGTCTGCCCTCTTTACCACTTTTCCTTCCCTCCTTCTTGCATCAGATGTCTAATGATATCAAGTAGATGAATGAGCATAATGTGCAGTCAAGACATCAACAACAGATGGGGCTGAATACCCAATGAAACATTTACTGCCCAGTGGTGCTATGGCCTCAAAACCTACTCCAATTTTCTCTACCAAGAATACAAAACCACCCAGAGATAACTTGCTCCAACTGAGCTTACAGCATTATCAGCAGAAAAACTACTGCTGTATCAGGTGGTTTGGTAGATATATATTAACTCAAACTGAAACAAGTACTGAAGCATGGCGACTACCACTTACTGTTAATTAGTTATCAATACGCAAGACAAACAATGTAACAATTTAGTTTGCTTGCATGAGAAATTATTATATCAAAATTCTACTCCAAAAGTGCTGTGGAGATATAAATGTAGTACAAGTGCTGCAAGTAATAGTATGGTAAACAGTGACCAATACAAGTACAAAACTGCATTACAGACCAATCCTTTTCCATTACTGCACCCAAACTCTGGTAATCCGCCCCCCACACACCTAAAATAAATTTCCTCATTATCCACTTTCACAGCACAACTCAAAATACACCTCCACCAAAAATCTGACTGCAAGTGCTATTCCACTGTACACATCATCTAACCCCCTCTTCCCCCCATACCTCTCAACCTCTTAAAGGGAGAAATCTGGACAAAGCCATAAATATTGGGGGATGAAGGCCCAAACACAGGGACAATTTTTAACTATTGCTCCTAAAAACCTAGGAAGTTGATAGAATAACAGGTTTTGCATTAGCATGATTTTCTGAAGTGTATGAAGTCTGAAACTGTCTTTAATGAACTGCCAGTGATTTGCCAAAAAAAAAACACAGTTTATGAAAGATAGACCAAAAATATGAAACAAAAATCTGGACATTCTGAGAAAATCTGCACAGTTGAGAGCTATGCTTTCTCCTCATCACTTCATCTTCAACACTGTTCTCACTTGCTGCTCATCTCCTGCAAATTACCAATAAAATGAATCCACAATTTTTTTTTGTTCTGTTAATATTTTCTCAGTGCTTCAATTGTCTGTGGAATTCTTTAGCTTATGAGATTGCTCCACTTCTGTGAATTAGTTTTTTTTTCTTCACGCAGGCTGTGCCTGCAAATGGTGTATTATGATCAGTGTACTACCTCTGTAAAGAAACTAAACTAAGAATAATAAATAAATGTTCACAAACCGAAGATTCTCCTTTAGAACTTGAAGCACAGCTGAGCGAGTCATTCTACAGCAGATCTTATTCGGAAGTACTCAACAGTCAAAACATATGGGTATGCATTACTTCCTTGGCCCCTTTACTGATGAAACTTTCCTAGCAGCTCTGATGGTTCAGGTCTAACCTTACTGGTCTTGTGGCAGATTTAACATAAAACCATCAAAGCAGACATCGAATCATTCCATCACTGGTTCTTCTGAATAAAAAATATTTTGGAAAAACAAAGGCTTCCATTGCTATAAGATATAATGTCAAGATGGCACAAGTGGACTGTGAACCTTGTAAAAAGTAAAACAGAATTTGGTACCGACGCACAATAACACAACTGCATCTGCCAAGAGTAATGTAAAAAATGTAACAGATACATACTGTATCAACAGAACTACATACGAAGGGGTCCCCCCTCCTTGGTAGGTCTATGTTTGGATTCATATTATTTTGCCTTTCCAATTCAACATTTTTTTTCTCAGAAGCCTCCACATCTGGGCGCTCATAATCTACAATGATACAAGTTGTGATACCGCACACTGCACAGACATTCTAGACATTGAGCTTGCAAGCCACTCCAACTAATGTGTGAATTAATTTCCTAAAAATCAAAGGACTATGAAACCCTTGAAACCTAAACTGTCAGAGAGTTAATACAAGAACTTACTTGTCTATGGGGAAACTTCCAAAACCACAAGCTGGACAAAAGGGATGGGTCCAAGCACAGGAGGGTAGTGAAAGGGTATTTAGGAGCACCAAGAAGTGTTCCTTTACGGGTCAACAGACATGACAAATGTGTCTGTTATATATAACATCAGGGACAGTCTTTGGTTGCTTTACAAATCTCGGTAAGAAAATCCACCATAGTGAAAAAAGCCTTAGGACAGTCAAAAGGCCAAGTACTGAACTGTCAAGCTATCAAAGAAGGCCAGATTATCAAATGTGTTGCTCAAGCAATAATGGCTGGTGTAAGCATGACTTAAGAACCAAGTGAATACAGTAACAAAAAAAAATCTGCACTGTGAATATTTTAAGAAGGGAGCACTGCAAAAAAAAAAAAAAAAAAAAAAAAAAAAACTTATGGGAAGTGCTATTTAACTGCAGCATTTTCCAAAGTGCAGAGAGCTGCCTGACAGCAACAAATACTGCTGACTGCAACCCACTTGGAAATGTTCCTTCTTCGAAACTCCATGCATCCAACTCCTATAAAATTAAAGCAGATAATGCATATCTAGAGAGAAAGCAAAACAGTAAAATCAATGCAATGGTTCAGGGGCAATTCAGAAACATTTTTGGAAGGAAATGTTATGTAGTCCTAAGGAATACCTGATCACTGTAAAGGACCAGCTAAGGTTACTTGATTGTATGACATTTGCTTGAATGCTCATTTGGTTGAGCTCCAAATGATTGAAATCAAGTGTCTGAAAGACTTCATTACAATGGAATTTCAAATCACTGAAACATCATAGAGTGAAAAGCACACCATGGAAATGTTTTTAGTAAAAGGGGCATCCTCCCATGTGGGGAACAAAGCTCTCCACTCCTCCTTAGTTAAACATACTAATTTCATGGCTGCACAGCTGGAGAGAATAAAAAATATCACACAAGGAATAACTGTCAGCTCGCAAACAGAAACCGCACCACCAATCGTTAGTGTAGGCAACAACAATCATCAGAGAAAGCTTCTTCATATTCTATTTGTGTATTTCGGAGCTAGGTGTAACTATGTCACATTCAATGAAATGGATTTCCAGTCAAATGGCCATTAAGCTAAAAGATCTTTCAATCACACTGACTTGCCACTCAACAAAACTGATATTCAGCCAAATGACAGGCGTTCCATATACAACGCTCAACAACATATGAAGCTATAGTATAATGTGCCCTTGGTGCTGGGAGTTAAAACATTGCACTGTGTTAAATGCAGTATAAGCAGCTGCTTGTAAATACATCCTTCCATGGCTTTTAGTGGACACAGGAAAAGTACAGTTTTGTACCTACCATAAATGTAGATGTCTGATAGGTATGCATCTGCAGTCCTTACATATGGGTTTGTCCTGCCTCAGGCAGCCCTTTGGTCGGCCGGATTCCAAAGTCTGGGTCCGGCGTCAGCTGATGTCGCCCCTTTCCCGACGTCAGAGCGCCTGGGATATAAAAGCGTCAGCCGACGCCATCTTCCTCAGTGTTTCTTGCCCCAGATGTCAGTTGCCCTCTAAGTAAGGCTAAATTTGGAGAAATGAAAAAATTCCAAACATGCACAGTAATAAAAAACAAATACACCACAAAAGATAACCCCAGCTAGCTAAAATGAGGGATATGTACCCATAGTATATCATAGAGGGGTAGGAGGGAGGGAAAACCTGACTGCAGATGCATACCTATCGGACATCTACATTTATGGTAGGTACAAAACTGTACTATGTCCTTCAAGGATGCATCTGCAGTCCTTACATATGGGTAGAGTACCATAGCCCAGCTGGGGGTGGTAGGAACTAAGAAAAGGATGGTGTAGCTATCATGCCCTGCAGGACTGCACTAGCAAAGCCTGCTCTGGATCTGGAATATAAGGGCAAATTGTAATGCTTGGAAAATGTATGCACGGAGCTCCATGTAGCAGCTTCTAAAATGTCCTTTGTAGCCACCCCTCTTAAGAAGGCTGTGGAGGTGGCTGTTGCTCTGGTGGAATGAGGCCTTATGTTCACTGGCACAGCTTTTCCATGAAAAGAGTAACAGAACCGAATGCAATTTCCTATCCATTTTGAAATTGTCTGTTTGGAAATTGCTTTTCCTTGTACACCAGCAGCATATGCTACAAAGAGTTGGTCAGTTTTTCTGTAAGTCTTAGTTCTGTCCAAGTAGTAGCGCAACTGTCTGTGGGTGTCCAAAGTATGCAGAAGTTTTTCTCCTTTATTTTGTGGATTTGGAAAGAAGGTCGGCAGGTGAATAGCTTGGTTCAGTGAGACCCTGGATACCACCTTTGGCATGAATGAAGGATTGGTTCTCAAAGAGACTCTGTCCTGATGAAAAATGAGAAAAGGCTGTACTGCCATGGGGGCCTGTAACTCAGATACTCTTCTTGCTGAGGTTATGGCCAGAAGGAAGGCAGTCTTCCAAGATAGGAATTGTAGCTCTGAAGATGCTGCTGGTTCAAATGGAGGAAGAGTTAATTTTTCCAACATGAAGTTAAGGTCCCATGTAGGCACTGGAGGTTTCCTTGGAGGGTTGATGTTTTTTATCCCTCTTAGAAACTGCCTTAGTAGAGGATGAGAGAATACAGGTGGATCAGTGTTGTACTCTGCTGAAATTGCTTAAGCATTAATTTTAATAGAGGAGTAAGAAAGGCCATAATGGAGCATTTCAGCCAAGTATTCCAGAATATGTGGAATGCTCATGACTGTCGGATCTTGACCCTTTGTGGTGTTCCAGGTACGAAATCTTTTCCATTTTGCTGAATATGCTTTTCTTGTGGAAGGACGCCGGGCTTCCATGATGATATCCTGTACCGTTTTGGATAGTTTATCCTGGGGAGGAATCAAGGTATTTTCCAGGCTGTCAGCTGTAAGGTTTTGAGGCTGGAGTGCAGAGTCTTGTAATTGTGTTGTGTCAGTAGAAGTGGCCATTGTGGAAGAGGCCAAGGTTTCGTGCGTGACATGCTTCTTAACAGTGGGTACCAGTGTTGTCTTGGCCAGTCCAGGGGTATCAGAATTACCTTTGGTTGCTCTGTCCTGATCTTCAGTAAGACCTTGGCCATCAGTGGCAGCGGTGGGAATGCATATACTGTTAGAGTATTCCAGCTGAAGGAGAGGGTGTCCACTTTCCATGCTTGAGGATGGTATGTCCTTGTGCAGAATTTCCTCAGTTGATGGTTGTTGTGGGAGGCAAAAAGGTCCATGTCCGGCCTTCCCCATGACTTTGTTATCTGGAGAAAGATATCTGGGTGCAACATCCATTCGTGTGGATCCATGATGTTTCTACTCAGGCTGTCCGCCAGTACATTGTCTTTTCCTGGTACGAACTGGGATTGTAGCTCTATATTGAGTTTTAAGGAAAGTTCCCATAGATTCATTGCCAGCCTGCAAAGAGGGTATGAATGGGTACCCCCTTGCTTGTTTATGTACCACATAACTGTGGCATTGTCTGTCTTTATTAACAGGTGACCTTGGTGCAGGAAGTGCTTGAAGGCCTCGATGGAATGTATCACTGCCAGCATTTCCTTTTGGTTGATGTGCAGATGCAATTCTTTTTGTGCCCATTGTCCTTGAATGCATCTGCCCTCCATGTGTGCTCCCCATCCATGATCTGAGGCATCCGTTGTAATGGTTTGGCTGGTATGTGGCTTGCTGAAAGGCAGGCCCATGTTTGACTGGCTTGCTTTTGCCCACCACAGGAATTCCTTTTGAAGGCATGGAATGAGGGGGATCAGAGATTCTAGGCTGTGACTGTGCTGAGACCATAGACTCCTTAGGTACCATTGTAGTTTCCTCATATGCAGCCTTGCTTGTGGAATCAGAAGTATGCAAGATGCCATGTAACCCAGGGCCTGCAGGATTTTCCTTGCAGTTAGCTGGGTTTGTGTTGTCAGATTCCTGAAATAATCCGGTAGTTGTGCTTGTTTTTCTTCTGTGAGAAAAGCCATCTGGGTGTTTGTATCCAGTTTTGCACCCAGGAAAATTATTCGTTGGGATGGAACAAGTCTTGATTTCTGAATGTTGACTGTGTATCCCAAGGCCTGTAGTAGTCGGATGGCATAGTTTAAGTGTTTTGCCAGTGTTTGCTGGCTGTCCGCTTGTATGAGGCAGTCGTCCAGGTATGGGTATATTTGAATCCCCTGAAGTCTGCAATGTGCAATTACTGATGCCAGGCATTTCGTGAATACTCTGGGCGCAGTAGATAAGCCAAATGGCAATGCTGAGAATTGATAATGCTCTGAACCTGCAAGAAATCTGAGGTGTCTTCTGCAACTTTGTCTGATAGGGACATGCAGGTATGCCTCCTTGAGGTCTAGAGGTACCAGCCATGACCCCTTGCCCAGCATGGGAAGGAGTTGCTGTAAGGTCAGCATTTTGAATTTTGGCACAATGAGGTAAGTATTCAGTGCAGACAAGTCCAGAATAGGCCTCCATTGCTTTTCTTTTCTTGGAACTAGGAAAAGTCTGGAATAAAATCCTTGGCCTTGTTCTGTGAGAGGAACCCTCTCTATTGCTTTCATTTGTAGTAGTTTGGAAATTTGTTTTAAAGCCTCTGCCCTTTGGTTTGGTGGCAGGTTCGGCATGCCTTGTCTTGTTGGTAATGTATGAAAGTGGAACCTGTATCCTTTGTCTATTATTTGCAGTGTCCATTTGTCTTTTGTAATACTGTGCCAATTTTTTGAAAATAAAGATAGCTTTCCGCCCAAAGGTGCTTCCAATTGAGACCTGGTTGGCGGGGACAAAGTCAAGTCATTGAGATGGTCCTTGTGTAGTAGTTGTAGGCCCTGCAGTACCTCTCTGGTTAGGAGCCTGCCACTGACGCCCTCTGTAGGAACCCCGAGCTTGCCCTCTACCTCTGGCACGTCTGTTTCTACCTCTTTGAGATCTGTCTGTGTCCGGAAAGGACCAATTCTTAGAAGGCCAATTTCTGCTGAATCTTGGTGGCTGGACCTGGAGAAAATCTTTGACTGTTTGTACTGATTTAGCCTTTTCCTCAAATTTCTTTAAGACCTCTTGAGCCGAGGAGCCAAATAACTTTTGTTTTTCCAGCGGAGCATCCAGTAGCTTAGCTTTAACATGGTCTGGCAGAGTTTGTTCCTTCAGCCAAGCATGTCTACGTATGACTGCACCTGTCATTGCTGGCCTACATGAAGCTTCCAATGCATCATAACCACACTGCAAGAAATGGTTGCTAACCTGTTGAGAGTTATGTACCAGATCCTGAAGTGCCTTGAGATCTAGGGGTTCAGGTGAAGAAAGTTTTTTATGCAATTCATCTAACAAATACTCTTGGTACTGTATCATATGGAATTGACAATTTAATGCCCTCATAGAAAGAGTAGAAGAAGTATACACTTTTTTACCCCATCTCTCTAAAGCCCTGGACTCCCTTTCAGAAGGAAGAGGATTTTTTGTAGTGGTGGTTGCAACCCCTTTAGGGCCCTGAGAAATAGTTTCTGGGTCAGCAGAGTGGCCCTTGTAAAGGAAATGATGTGAGTCCGGGACCCTGTAGTACCTATCGGGCTTGATAGGAGCCGGAGGAAGGGAGTCTGGAAAAGAACTAAGTACACATCATCAATGACATTTAAAACAGGAGGAATAGCCAAAGGTCTATGCTGAGGTAAATGCAAAAAAGTCCTTAACCTCTTTCTGGAATCAGAGAATTCCTGGCCCTGCCATTTGAAATGCTCTCTCATGGAGTGAAGTGTCTCCCCAAAGGACAACTCTTCTGGAGGAGAGGCCGAGGGAATAGATTCCTCTGCATCAGAATCCTCGTAGGCCATAAAAGCCTCCTCCTGGTAGTCTGATAGAGCAGAGTCATCTGAGGCCTCATCAGAAGACTGGGGGTCTGTGTGCTCAACCCTGGGCCTTTTGTCTAGAGGAGGTTGAGAGCCCCTGTCCAGATGGGGCTGAGAGCCCCTAATTAAGGAAATAAGGTCCTCAGCTAGACTTAAAATCTGTGAACCTGAAGTGGATCCCTGAGGAATAGCCTTGGGAGGGAGAGATTTTGGCTGTTTAGCAGCTTTAGTACGGGTAAATGCCTTAATGGACATGGATGCAGGAAGCCTGGCTGCCCCACATGCTGGAGTGGCTTTGTCTAGAGGGATGGTGTCGGTTGTCTCCAGAGCACCAGTTTCAGAGGGGAATTCTATGACCGACTCAGAGGAGGCCTCCGGGACCGAGGTTGTCAGTTGTGCGGTTTCGTCGGTCGGAAGCACCAAGGATTCCGTTTCAGCAGAAACCGAGACACTCGTGGTAGGCTTAGCCGTGGTTTCGGCCGAAACCACGGACCGCGTGTGTCGGTCCTTGTCCTTCCGTTTTTTTGGTTAAATGAGTAGTCGGAAGCTCCGACAGCATCTTGTAACAGTAACTATCCCCAAAAAATTCCTCTGCAAACTCCGACCGACGCCTAAGAGTGCGTCTATTGAAGGATGCACAGGCTGCGCAGGCCGAGACGTCGTGGTCTGGGCCTAGGCAGGGGAGGCAGTAAGAGTGGAAATCCTTATGAGGTATTTGTTTCCCACAAGTTAAACAATTATTAACTTTAACTGTTTGATCTGACATCGGCTGAGGCAAGAAAGAGTCCCCAACGGGGTACTTAGCTTTTTGAAGTCTTCGGTTAGCTGAAATTACAGGAGCTGGCCGACTGGCACTTGTGAACTGCTTCTGCTTTGGGCACTGCGCGGCAAGAAAGACTGAGGAAGATGGCGTCGGCTGACGCTTTTATATCCCAGGCACTCTGACGTCGGAAAAGGGGCGACATCAGCCGACGCCGGACCCAGACTTTGGAATCCGGCCGACCGAAGGGCTGCCTGAGGCAGGACAACCCATATGTGAGGACTGCAGATGCATCCTTGAAGGATATCAGATTCGACAATTACAACTAAGGTTTGAAATTATAAGATGGACATCCATAATTTTTAAAATCCACATTTATGTAACAGCATAATAAACCCCTGCCAGTATTTTACATATCTTTTCTCAAACTGACTTTGATGCAGTGACTGAATGGGATATGTACAGTGAAGTCTATACTGCCATCTGCTGATCTGCAGAATTCTGTATGAGATAATCTGCTACATTACATCCAGGCGAAGCTGTCATCTGTTCCTCATTTCATATAATACCCCTGCGTTTTGCATTGCCTCATATTTTCGTTCTATTCCTTGTAAAATGAGTGTTTTTCCTGCAAATTGTTGAGGATCACAGTCACTAAATAATGACAGGCATTCATATTTCAGACTTCATTATCATTAGAAAATGCATGCTAATGCAAATCCTGTTATTGTAACAGCTAAGTATGTAAGAGCAGTATTTAAAATTTTGTCCCCCTCCATGGGCTTTTTTTCTCAAGTGCGTCTATGAATCTTTTTAGAATGGATTGTGTTCAGCAAAGTTGCAGAGACGAAACATGGGATGGAAACCTTCCATTGCCTTTTGGAGCAAAATATCAGTAGTAGTGAATATAGTAACAGTGACAAAAAAAAAAAGAGTTAGAAGTGAGATTTTTAGAAAAAGGTAGGAGCAAATTACATAGAAAAGAAATGGGAATTAAGGGAACACTAATGTTTTAGAGGAGGAATGAGATTCAAGTCAAGCCAGGAATTGAATAAGCTATGACACATAACACACGCACGCAGGTCACTCCACAACAAGTATAAGTATGACTCTGTCACTGTACATGTGGGTATGAATGACTTGAGACGCACCTCCCTGGACTACATAAGAAGAGACATGGAGGAGCTCTCGGATTATGTGGCCCAGGCAGGTATGACCCTAGCCCTGAGTAGCATCCTACCGTTGCCCAGAATGATACCGCAGTACAAGCAGAAAATGAGTGACTTCAACAACTGGCTAAGTTTCTGGTGTCATTCTAAGGGGATCCAATATCTGTCTGCTTGGGATGACATGACTGACAAACCTCGATGCTTTGTCAGAGATGGCCTGCATCTGTCATCCCTGGGTTTCTGGATACTTGCTAAAGCTCTTGCCACCCCTATAGTGCCTTTTTAGGCGATGTTCCAAAGACCAAATTACCACAATAACAGCTACAAAAAAATGCAATCTGAGGGTCATGCTGCTCAAATGCTGGAAGTCTAAATCTCAAAATGCACTTGCTCGAAGCACTCCACAAAATGGAGAACATCGATATTTGTGCTGTAACTGAGGCCTGGTTTAAAGCAGCAGAAAGCACCCCTGCACTATTAGACTATAACTCATTCTACACCTTTCGGCCCCAGAACATGGAGCGAAGCTCTAAAGGCAGTGGTGTCTACATATTCATAAAGGATATGCACACCTCCAGACTAGTAGCCCAGCATAATGCATCGGAGAGACTTCGGGTACAACTAACATTGGGTAAGACAGTGATTCAGGTCATAGCATGCTATAGGTCCCCAACCATGTCCCAAGACTCTCACTCTACGTTCCTAAGCACCCTGGAAACTATTAGGTCCAACCCAACACTCTCATACTAGGTGACTTCAACTACCCCTCCATCAACTGGGAAAACTACTCATGCACCAATACACTGGCCCAACGCTTCCTGGAATTCATCAATTCCAATGCCCTGGACCAGCTCAATCTTACCCCCACTAGAGGAAGCAACATTTTTGACCTAGTTAGTACTAACATGGGCAACCGTTGCTCTACACCAATAGTCAATCCCTGGTTAGATCTAACCACAAACTAATCACCATGGAAATCCACATCTCACCCACACCCCCCGCAAAGTTATCCACCATGAAAAACTTCTCCAAAGCTGACTTTGGGCTCCTAAAAACAGAGGTAGCTAACTTCACAGCACCCAAGTCAATGAAAAATAGATGCAGGACCGCTGAATCTTACACCAATGCACTGTACGAACATGTACATAAATGCATGGAAGTAGCCATTCCCAACAGAACCAAGATGCTCTCCTCCAAAAAAAAGGAAGTCAATCTGGTGGTCCCCAGCCATTAATAAACTCTACAACAGAAGGAAGAAACTGTTGCTGAAAAAAGGTGAAGTCCCAAGACTGGAAAAACTCCCTTATTAACCTCAACAAAAAAGTGAGATCCCTCATCAAAACCTCTAAAGCCAGCTATGAAGGCAGAATTGTGGCAAACACTAAAAACAACCGCAAAGTCTTATATAGTTATATCAAAAATCATCACGGCAATACCCAGGTTTGCTCTGAGTTACTGCACAATGGTACTTCCTATACTGAGCCAACAGATATTGCCAACATACTGGCCGACAGATTCAGTGCCAGCTTTACCCCCCCCCAAAGGACCAATCACAATACCGGAGGAATGCCAGGCACCCAGCATTACTGCGGCACAGGTTAAAGCTGCATTGTCCAAGGCCAAGAATACAGCTTCCATGGGACCCAACAATATGCCTGGATGTGTTCTACATGAACTACAAAGTGAACTGGCACCACACCTGTGTGCCCTATTCAATCACAGCCTCACCTCAGGCTTTTGTCCCTACTGAATGGTGCACTGCTACAGTCATCCCACTCCATAAAGGGGGAGTGACTACAGACCCTGGGAATTATCGCCCCATTAGCCTGACGAGTCTGATATGTAAGGCTATAAAGCACATCATCATGGACCTAATTAACAAGGATATAGGGACTCTCCAAACTTCAGATCCCACGCAATTTGGTTTTGTGAACGGTAGATCATGCCTGCTCAACCTGGTTGACTTCTTTGAGGCAGTTCACACAGCCTACCTCAATCTGGCCAAGGCTTTTGATACCATTCCTCACTCAAAAATTACTGATAAACTCACCAAACTAGGCGAGTTGCAAATTGGCTCACAGATAGAGCCCACAGTGTGAAAGCAGCAGACTCCAAGTCAGACTGCTGACCAGTTACAAGTGGGAGTCCCACAGGGATCGGTCCTGGGTCCTCTCCTGTTTGGCATCTACTTCTCAGAAGTCCAGCCCAACATGGAGGGGACTCTGGCTGACCAAGTTCACAGCCGACTGCAAGCTGGGAGCCATTATTATCTCCCCAAGTGATATAGACATCCTACAGAAAAGGCCTCACTGAGACCAATGACTGGTGTTGAAACCATGGCCTTAAGCTTAATGCCAAAAATGCATCGTCATCCCCTTTGGGAAAAACTCAGTTCCCACTAATTACCACATTAATGGGACTCCAAAGAACACTGAAGGCGTTATAAGAGATCTGGGGACACAGGTTGGCAGCAACATCTCCTTCGACCATGACATTGCCATTGTGGTCAGTAAGTCCTTCTATGTGGTACATCTCATTACCACATCTCATTAGCAAGGGTTTTGCATCCAGGAAGAAAGAGGTCATCATCTCTCTCTACTCTTCCCTCATTAGGCCAATCATTGAGTATAATGCCCCATTTGGCATTACCTTACTAGACTCGTGCAATAGCTGGAAAGGCCACAAAAGTACCTCACGAAGAGGATCCTAGGCCTTAAACACATGTTATACATGGACAGACTCAAAAAACTCCAGCTAATCTCTCTCTCATATCTTCTACTAAGAGACGAATTCTGCTGGACTTACAAAGCCACGTCTTAACCAGCTCTGTTAGAAATGCTACATTTAAAGAAATGGGTGGGGTCTGATAAAAAATTATACGAGTTTTTATCATACACTGAAACCACCACTAATTTTTTGCACTTTACTAGCAGTGTATCCAAGAACATTTTATGTTATTTGGATGTGTCAATAGAAAAGTTTGACAAGGGGAAAATTAAATCTAAGATTTTTCGCAAATGTACTTATTCAAATTCCTTTTTACATTTTAATAGTTCCCATCCCATGTTTCAGAAAAAGAGCCTGGTGAGGGGGCAATACATCCGAGCTAGTAGGATGACCTCCTCTGACTGTGATTTTGAATTAGAATGTGACTTCCTCGAACTTCTTTTTAGGGAAAAAGGGTACCCTATTGATTTTTTACATGACATTAGAATTGACATTGTTTCTAACAGCGGTACAAAATTCTACCCTATTTTAGGGTTGGGTAGTGTTAATAGTAGTCAACAGGACCAGGCTGTGAAGGAAACATTAGACATGGCTGAGAACCATAGGGCTTTTATTATTGAGTACAATACTGATGTTTTCCATTGCAATAGGATCTGTGAATGGGGGTGGTAAACGTAAAAGAACGTACCATTGTGGGGCTTGCTCCCAATGCCAATATATTGCACATTGTGAATGGGTTTATATACCTAGCAGAGATAGGAAGATAAGCAGTCAGTTATACTTTTAAGTATAACAGTGAAAGAGTGGTCTACTTGGCCGTCTGTTCCCCCTCTGGTGCATTTTATATTGGTAAGACGGAGCGGAAGATTAGAAGACGTATTTATGAACACACCTATGAGATTAAGACAAAAAATGAGAAAAATGCCCTGTTTAAACATTCCCTGGGCTGCTTACAGGCACCGTTTAACTTCTTTATTCTTTTACAGGTACAAGTGGACCACAGGGGTGGACACTGGGAAAACCTGTTGGAATATAGGGAGCTCTAGTGGCAGGTCACCCTAGATGCAGGAAGAAATCCAGGTTTAAACGAAAACATTAACACTGCCCCACTTTTAAAGTTAAGGGCTGCAAAACTTTAATGTGAACACTTCTACTGATGTACTTTATTCGCCTCATTATACACTTCAGTTTTTTATGTCATCTATAAGAGGATTTTATTATATATATTGTTGTGTTTTTAGCAATGACTTATTAATTCATAGGCCAGTAGGTGGTGGTATTGTATGTTTTTTATACACCTATATTTTATGCATACATACATGTTTTTTATATTTAAGTTATTCTAGAAGTCTATTTATTTAACAATGTCTTTTACAACAATAATATCTATTAAAAAATAATTTTTAAGTTCCTACAGAGGTAACTAAAATTGTTTTTAAGAAGTGTTAGGGTAAATTCAAAGAATGTGTTTGTGGATAGAGTCTCCAACCACCAAGTGTTTTATTTGTTTAATCAATTAATTTACTTATTTAAATAATTAATTACTTTACTGAATGATGTTTATGATAGGTACATCTTTCAGCCTACAAGTATTTAAAGAATAGGAAAGGCCTTTTGCTGTATTTAGTTCTCATGAAGTCGATGTTCTATAGACGAAAACGTGTGACATTGGTAGCGTTAATAAAGTGAATTTTGATAGTATTCTACTATCTCTGGTTGTGATCTCCGTTCTTTTCGCCTTGGATTTTGGATTATTTGGTTTGGTTGGCGGAAATTCTCCAGTGTTTCTGATTACATTTAAAGAAATCCCAATCCCTCCACACTACATGCTCCAGAAACCTCAAATTCATTACCACAATCAACAGAAAGTACAGCTATGTACACTTACTATAAATGTAGATGTTCGAGTGTATTCATTGTTGCAGTCATCACACTTGGGTTATCTGCCTGCATGTAGACCTCAGTCGACCTCAGTCGGCTCGAATACCAGAGTCTTTGGATTTCGGCATCGGATGCTGTCGCCTCTTCCATGACGTCAGGTCGTCGGGGGTATAAAACATGCAGCCGACGCCATTACATCAGTTTTTCTTGCCCCAAATGTCAGGAGCCCCCAAAACAGGAAGCTATTACATGGTGTGGAACACATTCAGCAAAAAGTAAATACCCCTGCCATAAAAGATGGCCATAAAGAGGATAGGTAGAAAGGATAGAAAAAGCCAGGGGGCTGGGGGGAGGGAAACCAAGACTGCACCAGTGAATACACTTGAACATCTACATTTACGGTAAGTGTACACAACTGTACTATGTTCTTTGTGTTTCACTGTTGCAGTCATCACACTGGGGTTGATTCCCAAGGGTCTACAATATAATCGCGAAAGCTGTCTTTCGCAAATACATGTTCATCGACGCAAATGATGAAGAATGAGTACAGCGAAGTACCAAAAAAGCGAAATGAAGAACGCCAAACACATTCCCGGAAGTAACAGCGCCATACAGGTAAAGTAAACCTAACTGTACAAACCTTACCTAAAACACTTTTTCAAATGTTTTTGCAGGGGCGCAAGCCCCCCTGCACCCCCACCCCCTACTTCTTATATATACCAGCTCCGAGACTGCACTACAGTGGGGAAAAGGATTCATTTCCTCATCCCCACGATCACCCTGCTGGCCAAGAAAATCCGTTCTGCATTCTCCATTTCGCTCTTTTGGTACTTCGCTGTTCTCGTTCTTCGACGTATGTGTCGATGAACATGTATTCGCGGAAGACAGCTTTCGTGATTCTGATATAGACCTGATTCCCAAAGCTGAGGAAGGGTGGAGGCAGTCAAGAAGTGTTAGGGCTGGCTAGCAGGCCTTGTAAGACTGCTGTAGCAAATCTAGCTCTGGATTTAGAAAAAATAGGTAAGTGGCAATGCTTGATGAAGGTGTGTACAGAACTCCAGGTTGCAGCTTCCAGGATGTCCCTGGTAGGGACTACCCTGAGAAATGCTGTAGAGGTTGAAGTAACTATAGTGGAATGAGTTCTGACCCCCACAGGGGTAGGTTTTCCATGGTGCTTGTAGCAGAAATAGATGCAGTGTGCTAGCCATTTGGAAATGGTTTGTTTCGAAATGGCCTTGCCCTCTGCCCCTGTAGCAAAGCTGACTAGCAGCTGGTCAGATTTTATGAAAGGCTAGGTCCTGTCAAGGTAGAACCTGAGCTGTCTGTTCATGTCCAAGGAGTGCAGGATCCTTTCCCCTTTATTCTGAGAATTAGGGAAAAAGGCTGGCAAATGGATGGATTGGTTTAAAGCCTCACTGGATACCACCTTGGGCATAAAGGAAGGGTTAGTCCTCAGGGAAACCCTGTCAGCATGGAAAATAATGAAGGGCTCCACCACCATTAGTGCCTATAACTCAGATACTCTTCTTGCTGAAGTAATAGCTACAAGTAAGGCTGTTTTCCAAGAGAGGAATTTTAACTATGCTGAAGCAACAGGTTCAAAAGGAGGAAGTGTGAGCTTCTCCAATACAAAGTTAAGGTCCCAGGCTGGGGAGGGGTTCTCCTAGGGGGCCTTATATTGTTAGCTCCTCTCAGGAACTGTTTGATAAGAGAGTGAGAAAAGAGAAGAGGCTCAGTATTATAATGAGCAGAGATGGCAGAGGCATGAATCTTAATGGATGAGAAGGATAGGCCTCTGTGGAGCAGCTCTGCTAGGTAATCAAGGATTCGAGGTAAGTTGGGCACAGCTGTGTCCTTTCCTTGAGACTGATACCAAGAACAATATCTTTTCCACTTTTCAGCATAGGATTTCCTAGTACTCGGCCTTCTGGCCACAAGGATGATATCCAGCACCTGTTTGCCGAGAGATGCTGGTGGTGTATTCAGGGGATAAGCCAGGCTGCAAGGTTTAGGGTTTGTAGCTGTGGATGCAAAATCTGACCCTCCTACCGAGACAGCAGGGAAAGTGCCGGATACAGATGCCAGGGTAGCACTGCTGTCAAACTGCATAGGAGTGGGTACCAGTGTTGGCGTGGCCAGTCTGGTGCAATAAGGATTGCCCTTGGCCTGTCCTGTTTGATCTTGAGAGGGGGCCAGAGGAGGAAAGGCATAAATTGAGAAGTTTTCCCATGTAAAGGATAGGGCGCCCATCTTCCAGGCTCTGCTGTGAGTGTTCTGGTGCAAAATTTGCTCAATTTGGTGGTTTTGTGGGGAGGCAAAAAGGTCCACCTCCGGTGTTCCCCATCTCTGGGTTAGAAGTTTGAATGAGTTGGGTTCCAGTTTCCACTCGTGAGGGTCCAGTAGATTTCTGCTCAAGTCGTCTGCCAGTGAATTTTGCTTGCCTGGTAGGAACTAAGCTTGTAGGTGCACTTGGATGCTCAAGGCTGTGTTCCACAGAGCCATGGCTAACCTGCAGTGTGGGAAAGAATGAATTCCTCCCTGCTTGTTTATGTACCACATAACTGTGGTGTTGTCTGTCTTTATCAGGAGCTGTCCTGGAAAGATAAGGTATTTAAAGACTGTCAGAGCATTCTGTACAGCTAACATCTCTTTTTGATTGATATGCAGGGGAATTTGTTCTGGACTCCATTTGCCTTGAATGCATTTGCCTGCCATGTGAGCCCCCCATGCAGAGTCTGATGCGTCTGTTGTCAGGGTTTGGGCAGCGAGGGGTTGAGTGAAAGGAAGTCCCTTGTTGTGGTTGCATGCTTCTGCCCACCAAAGGAACTCTGCCCTTAGACAAAGTATGACAGGAATCACTGTTTCCAGGTCCTGAGAATGTTGACACCAGAGACTTTTTAAGTACCACTGAAGTTTCCACATATGCAGTCTTGCACATGGAATTAGCAGAATGCATGAGGCCATGAACCCTAGGGCTTGCAATATTTTCCTTGCAGATAGCTGGGGTTTGTGGTCATTAATTTGAAATAGTTTGTCAAATGGACCTGCTTTTCTGGAGTAGGGAATGCCATCTGGGAAATTGGGTTCAAGCTTGCTCCCAGGAATACAATTTGTTGGCTGGGCACCAGTTGTGATTTCTTTTCATTGATGGTGTATCCCAGTGAAGTTAGAAGTCTTTTACAAATGCCAGGTGCTGAAGAAGCAATTCCTGACTGTCTGCCTGAATCAGGCAATTGTCCAAGTATGGGTAGATTTGAATATTTCTCTGCCTGCAGAATGCAATAGCTGGAGCCAGGCATTTTGTGAATACTCTGGGTGCAGTAGATAAGCCAAAGGGAAGTGCAGAGAAAGTACAGTTGTGTACAATTACCATAAATGTAGATGCTTGAGTGTATTCACTGTTGCAGTCATTACATTTGGGTTATCTGCTTGCAGGTAGCCCTTAGCCAGCCTGATTATCAAAGTCTTGGGTCCTGCATCGGTTGCTGTCGCTTCTTCCATGACGTCAGGTAGTCAGGGGTATAAAGCATGCAGCCGACGCCATTACATCAGTTTTTCTTGCCCCAGATGTCAGGTGCCCCCATAATGGGAAGCAATTTTATAATAGGTTACACCTCCAATTATAAGCAAATACACCAGAAAGCTTAAATACAGTAAACAAGAAGAGAGGTATAGCAAATAGAAGTCAGGGAGCTGGAGGGAGGGTAACCAGGACTGCAACAGTGAATACACTCAAACATCTATATTTATGGTAAGTGTACACAACTATACTATGTTCGTGTTTCACTGCTGCAGTCATTACATTTGGGTAGATTCCCAAAGGTAAGGAAGGGAGGAGGCAATTAGAGGGTATTAGGCCCTGCAAGACAGCAGTGGCAAAATCAGCTCTGGATTTAGAGAAAATAGGCAAGTGGTAATACTTGGTGAAAGTATGAACAGAACTCCAGGTAGCAGCTTCTAGGATGTCCCTGATAATAACACCTCTGAGAAAGGCTGTTGAAGTAGATGCAGCCCTGGTGGAATGTGATCTTATTCCATGTGGGGTAGGTTTTCCAAAGTGCTTATAGCAGAAATGAATGCAATGGCCTATCCATTTAGAAATGGTTTCTTTGAAATGGCCTTCCCATCTGCTCCTGCAGCAAAGGCAACTAGCAGCTGTTCAGTTTTTCTGAGAGGCTTAGTCCTGTTCAAATAAAATCTAAGTTGTTTGTGCATGTACAAAGAGTGCAGTATTCATTCTCCTTTGTTCTGTGGATTAGAAAAGAAGGCTGGCAAATGAATGGACTGATTAAGGGCCACACTGGATACCCCCTTGAACATAAAGGAAGGATTGGTCCTGAGGGACACCCTGTCTGCATGGAAGATGATGACGGGCTCCAATGTCATGAGGGCCTGTAATTCAGACACTCTTCTTTGAAGTGATGGCTAGAAGGAAGGCTGTTTTCTAAGAAAGGAATTTCATCTCTGCAGTTGCAGCTGGCTCAAAGGGAGGTAGAGTGAGCTTTTACAACACAAAGTTAAAGGTCCCAGGCTGGAGTAGGGGATCTCCTGGGTGGTCTTAAATTTTTGGCCCCTCTGAGGAATTGCTTCAGCAGTGGGTGAGAGAAGAGGGGTGGCTCCATATTATAATGCGCTGAAATGGCAGAGGCATGAATTTTAATAGAAGAGAAGGAAAGGCCATTGTGAAGCATCTCTGTTAAGTATTGAAGAATATGCGGTAAACTGGGCACTGTTGCGCCCATCCCCTGAATTTGGCTCCAGGAACAGAATCTTTTCCACTTTTCAGCATAGGATTTTCTAGTACTATGCCTCCTTGCCTCCAGAATGACATCCAGCACTTGCTTACTGAGGGATGGTAATGGAGAGCTCAGGTAATTAGCCAGGCTGCAAGGTTCAGGGTTTGAAGCTGGGGGTGCAGAATCTGGCCCTCCTGCTGGGACAGCAGGGTAGGGCTCTGAGGCAGGTGCCATGGTTCCAGTAGTGACACACTGCGCAAGAGGGGGTACCATTGTTGATGTGGCCACTCTGGTGCAATGAGTATTGTCCTTGGTTTGTCCTGTTTGATCTTTAGTAGAACTTTGGAGAGGAGAGGCAGAGGGGGAAAGGCATAAACTGAGAGGTATTCCCAGGTGAAGGACAGGGCATCCACTTTCCAAGCTTGTCTGTGGTGAGTCCTTGTGCAGAATTTGTCCAATTGGTAGTTCTGAGGGGAGGCAAACAGGTCTATCTCTAGGCTCCCCCATTTGTTTCTCAACATGTTGAATATCTTTGGTTCCAGTTTCCACTCATGTGGGTCCATGAGATTTCTACTTAGGTCATCTGCCAGTGAGTTTAGCTTGCCTGGCAAGAATTGAGCCTGTAGGTGCACTTCATAGCTCAAGGCTGTGTTCCACAGAGCCATAGCTAGTCTACAGAGGGGTTATGAGTGGGTTCCCCCCTGCTTGTTTATGTACCACATAACAGTGGTGTTGTCTGTTTTTACCAATAATTGTCCTGGAAGGATGTGGTCATTGAAGACTATCAGAGCATTCTGTACAGCTAACATTTCTTTTTGATTGATATGTAGGTGCATTTGATTCGGATTCCATTTGCCCTGAATGCACTGCCCTGCCAAGTGAGCCCCCCATGCATAGTCTGATGAGTCTGTTGTTAGGGTTTGGGCTGCAGGGGGTAGAGTGAATGGCAGTCCCTTGTTGAGGTAGCAGGCCTCTGTCCACCAAAGGAATTCTGTCTTTATACAAGGGATGATAGGAATCACTGATTCCAGGTCCTGAGAATGTTGACACCATAGGCTTTTTAGATACCATTGTAGTTTCCTCATATGCAGTCTTGCATATGGAATTAGTAGGATGCAAAAGGCCATGAACCTCAGAGTTTGCAGTATTTTCCTTGCAGTTAACTGGGTCTTTGTGGCCAATAATTTGAAGTAGGCTGCCAGATAAACTTGTTTCTCTGGCATGAGGTAGGCCATCTGGGAAGTTGTGTTCAAGCTTGCTCCCAGGAATACAATTTGTTGGCAGGGTACTAGATGAGATTTCTTTTTGTTTATGGTGTACCCCAGTGAGGTTAGCAGTTTCTTTACAAATGCCAGATGATTCAACAGTATGTCCTGGCTTTCTGCCTGAATTAGACA
Organism: Protopterus annectens; assembly: GCF_019279795.1. Classification (NCBI taxonomy): domain Eukaryota; kingdom Metazoa; phylum Chordata; order Ceratodontiformes; family Protopteridae; genus Protopterus; species Protopterus annectens. The sequence goes on from NC_056726.1 coordinate 1,945,472,350, forward strand.
ATCGTCCAGGTATGGGTATATTTGAATATTTAACAGCAAAGATGTGGTAAAAGTGCCCAAAACGTAACTAGTAATCCAAAAGTAGGCACCGGAGACCAGCAGTTCCAACACACAAGTGGATTTAATGTTCAAACACAGCAAAAGGCACATTTATTATTTGTGGATGTGTGTTCCTTTTGCTGTGTTTGTACATTAAATCACTTGTGTGTTGGAACTGCTGGTTTCAGGTGCCTAATTTTTATATTTGAATATTTCTTTGCCTGCAAAATGCAATGACTGGAGCTAGGCATTTTGTGAATACCCTGGGTGCAGTAGATAAGCCAAAGAGCAGGGCAGAGAACTGACAGTGCATGTAGCTTGTTCTGAAGCATAGGTATCTTCTGCAAGAATCCCTTACTGGGATGTGCAGGTAAGCTTCCTTTAAATCCAATGTTGCCAACCAGGCATTTTTGCCCAGCATGGGAAGCAGCTGATGAAGAGTTAGCATTTTGAATTTTGGAAATACCAAAAAGGTGTTTAGGATAGACAGGTCCAGGATAGGACGCCAGGAGTTGTCTTTTCTGGGTACCAGGAAAAGTCTGGAGTAAAAACCTTTTCCCCATTCTTCTGCTGGGACAGGTTGAACAGCCCTGATACTTAGAAGAGAGAGAACCTGCTGTTGAGCCTCTGCCCACTGGTCTGGGGGTAGGTCTGGCCAACCTTTTGGGGTTAATGGAAGCGTCGTCGGCTGCTTTGGATCTATGCGCTCTGTCTCTGTCTTTATCTTTACATTTTTTTGGAATATCGGTAGTCGGATGGCTTACCGAAGCCATTTCTGGATAATTGAACCGAGTACAGAAATAGTTGGATGCGAAAATGAACCAACGGAAAATAGTATGAGGATTGAATAAGGCAAAAAACCAACAGTGAGGGATGTCGTGTTCTGGGCCTAAGCAAGGAATGCAGTACGAATGAAAATCTTTATGAGGTATTTGCTTTCCACAAGAAATACAATTAACTTTTACTGACATTGGTTTAGAGCAAGAAAAAGGATCCCCAATGGCGTACTTAGCTTTTTTGAAGACTTTGGTTCTGAAACTCGAAAACCAAAATTTCAGGAGTCAGCCGACCGGCACTTGCGAACTGCTTCTGCTTCAGGCACCGCACGGCAAGAAAGACTGATGTAATGGCGTCAGCTGCATGCTTTATACCCCTGACGTCATGGAAGAAGAGAGAGCATCCGACGCAGGACCCAAGACTTTGATAATCAGGCCAGCTGAGGGCTACCTGCAAGCAGATAACCCAAATGTAATGACTGCAACAGTGAAACATGAAGAACATCTGATAGTGCATACAGCCTACCCTGAAACGCAGATACTTCCTGTAAGACTCCCTTATGGGGATGTGCAGATGAGCTTCTTTTAATTCTAGGGTGACTAACCAGGCACCTTGGCTAGCATAGGAAGAAGCTGTTGCAGTGTAAGCATTTTGAATTTTGGGACCACCAGAAAGGTGTTGAGAATTGATAGATCCAGGATAAGGCGCCAGGAGCTTTTTCTGGGCACCAGGAACAGTCTGGAGTAGAAACCCTGTCCTTTTTGTTCTACTGGAACAGATTGAATAGCTCTGATATGGAGAAGGGAAAAGTACTTGCTTTTGAGCCTCTGCCCACTAGTTTGGAGGAAGGTCTGGCAACCCGCTTCGTATTGGCAATGAGTGGAAGTAGAATCTGTATCCCCGGGATACAATGTTTAGAATCCATTGGTCCTGAGTAATGGACATCCATTTTTTTGCATGAAGGGTGAGTTTTCCTCCTAGGGGCACAAGTACTTGGGCATGGCCGGGAAGGGTAACTGGAAAGTCATTGTGAACTTTTTCCATAAGGGGGTGGCTTACCACTCCCTGGTTCTGAGGTGGAAACACTCCATTGTTTAGATCTCTGCTTACCCTGAGACTGTAATCTGGGTGGTCTGTTTCCCCTGGGTTTTGACTGAGAAGGCCTGAGAGGGACTTGAAAGAACCAGTTTTTTAAAGGCCAATGCCTACTGAATCTAAATGGCTACACCTGTAAGAAATCTTTGACAGTCTGCATAGATTTAGCTTTTCCTTCCATCTTTTTAAGAACTTCTTCTGCTTTTGTGCCAAACAAACACTCCTGATTTAATGGAGCATCTAGTAATTTTGCTTTGACATTGTCAGGCAAGACTTGTTCATTTAGCCAAGCATCCCTTCTCTGTACAGACCCAGTGACAGAAGCCCTGCAAGATGCTTCTAAGGCATCAAACAGACACTGCAAAATATGTTTACTAACTTGGTTTGCAGAACGCATTAACTCTTGTAAATCTTTATTTTCTGCACAATCTGGAAGTAACACCATTTTTTGTTTAATTAGTTCCATAATATGTTGCTGGTACTTCAACATGTGAAACTGGCACTTCAAAGTCCCAATGGCAAGAGTTGTAAAGGTATATACCTTCTTACCCCCATCTGTCTAACGCTCTAGAATCCCTGTCTGAAGGGGCAGGGTTTTTGGCTGTAGTAGCCTTAATGCCTTTAGGTCCCTGGGAAATGGTCTCTGGATCCGTAGTAGAATTCTTAAAGAGAAATTTGTGAGAGTCAGGTACTCTGTAGTACCCGTCAGGTTTTCTAGGAGCTGGTGATAAGGTGTCAGGAGTAAGACTGGACTCCACGAAGACATCATCTACAATACCCATGACAGGGGGTATAGCTAGAGGCCTGTGCTGAGGCAAATCTAAAAATTCTCTGAGTCTCTTTTTGGACTGAGGATAGTCCTGGCATTCACAGCGGAAATGCTCTCTTAAGGTATGCAAGGTTTCACCAAAAGAAAAATCCTCTGGAGGGGAGGCAGAGGAAATGGATTCCACTGCATCTGAATCCTCATAGGTAGATAAGGGTATATCCTGGTAATCAGAAGGGTCAGAGTCATCAGACTCCTGGTCTGTAGAATCAGAAGGAAATTCAATTATTTGTCTGCAGTTTTTGACCTATGCGGTCTGTCTTTGTGTTTTTTCGGAAGATCGGTAGTCGGATGGCTTATCTAAGCCATTTCGGAGTACGGAGATCGAGAGCAAAAGAATTTAGCTACAAAAATAGCCCGACGACGAATTGTTTGGGCATTAAACAAGGCACAAAACTGACAGCGAGGGACGTTGTGGTCTGGGCCTAAACAGGTGACACAGTAAGAATGAAAATATCTGTGAGATATTTGCTTTCCACAGGCAAGACAATTGTTAATTTTTTTCTGACATCGGTTAGAACATGAAAAAATAATCCCCAATGGGGTACTTAGCTTTAGAAGGCTTTAGGTCTAAAACTCGAAAAAATGAAAACTTTAGGTAGCGGCCGACCAGCACTTGCGAACTGCTTCTGCTTCGGGCTCCTTCTCGGCAAGAAAGACTGATGCAATGGTGTTGACTGCATGTTTTATACCCCTGACGATCTGACGTCATGGAAGAGGCAACAGCATCCGATGCAGAAATCCCAAGACTCTGGTATTCGGGCCGACTGAGGGCTACCTGCAGGCAGATAACCCAAGTGTGATGACTGCAACAGTGAAACATGAAGATCATCATGCTGGAGAGACAGGTTCATAACCCTGAGACTGCCCATGCTTTGGAATACACTTCAGCTACATGTCAGGCAGAGCACCTCACTGGCCCTCTTCAAGAGAAATCTTGATGAGTGGATGTGAAACAGAAAGTTCACTCCGGGGATCACTCCAGTGGCTCTATTTGATACAGGCACTGGGAACTAATGTCGGGTGGCACGATGCCAGAGCACTTCTATGGGCTAAACTTGTAAGGGCTCCAGGGCCATTAGTCTAGTACACACCTATGAACCTATGTAATTGCTAGACTGACAAGGACTGTGTAGAAGATTATATGGGATGTATAAAGTTTGCAACTGAAAATATGTCAATATGGTTTGTTTTCATTTATATGCATGTATGACTGGAAGCCATAACAGATAATTCAATAAAGATGTTTTTTGTTTAAAAAAAAAAAAAAAAAACTGGGTGGAACCTTTGGCTTTCAGAAGCAGAATCTTGGCCAGTCTCAACAGCTACACACAGATAGCTTCGTCTCTGAGCAAAGTCCTTGTTGGATGAAAGTATAAAGCTCCAGGACCTGGCCATGCATAAACCATGCCATATAACCAATGGTATTTTGAGACAGCCCTCCTAAGGAGGCTAAAGTACAGTTATGTACACTTACCATAATTGTAGATGTTCGAGTGTATTCACTGTTGCATTCATCACATTTGGGTTATCCCTGCCAGGGTAGCCCTCGGCCAGCCCGAACACCAGAGGCTTAGTATTTCTGCTTCGGTTGCTGTCGCTTCAGGACTGATGTCAGGTCGCCAGTAGTATAAAGTAAGGCAGCTGACACCACTACATCAGTTTTTCTTGCCCTAACCTGTCAGGAGCCTCCAAGTGGGAGCCAGGTTCTGATGGAAGAAAGTACAGTTGTGTACATTTACCATAAATGTAGATGTTTGAGTGTATTCACTGTTGTAGTCATCACATTTGGGTTATCTGCTTGCAGTAGCCCTTAGTCGGGCTGATTAACAAAGTCTTGGGTCCTGCGTCGGTTGCTGTCCCGTCTTCCGTTACGTCAGATCGTCAGTGGTATAAAATCAGGTAGCCAATGCCATTACATCAGTTTTTCTTGCCCTGTCAGGAGCCCCCAACAGGGAGCTAGGTTATGGTTGAAGAACACCACCAGTAGAAAGTAAATACCAAAAATCCCTTGTAAGGAGAGAGCGAGAGAGAGAGAGAGAAGGGGGATGGAGGGAGGGAAACCACGACTGCAACAGTGAACACACTCTAACATCTAGATTTATGGTAAGTGTACACAACTGTACTATGTTCATGTTGCACTGCTGCAGTCATCACATTTGGGTTGATTCCCAAAGCTGAAGAAAAGGGTGGAGGCAGTCAAGAAGACTGGGGACTGACTAGGATGCCCTGCATGACTGAAGTGCAAAGACTGCCCTGGATTTGGAGAAGATAGGCAGGTGGTAATGCTTGGTGAAGTTATGAACAGATGTCCATGTTGCAGCCTCCAGGATGCCCCTGGTGGGGACCCCTCTGAGAAAAGCTGCAGAGGTGGAGGTTGCTCTGGTGGAATATGTCCTGATCCCCTTTGGGGGTGGTTTCCCGTGCTGATTGTAGCAGAAATTGATACAGTGTGCTATCCATTTGGAGACGGTTTGCATATGGCCTTGCCCTCTTGCTGCTGCAGCAAAGCTGACTAGCAATTGATCAGTTTTTCTAAAAGATTTAGTCCTGTCTAGGGTAGAATCTGAGCTGTCTGTGAACATCTAGAGAATGCAGAATCCTTCCCCCCTTGTTTTCTGGATTAGGGAAAAAGATGGGCAAATGAATGAATTGGTTGAGAGCCACACTGAATACCACTTTAGGCATGAAGGATGGGTTAGTCCTGAGGGAGACTCTGTCAGCATGGAAAATGGTGAAGGGCTCTATAGCCATAAGTGCTTATAGCTCTGATACTCTTCTAGCTGAAGTGATGGCCAGAAGCAAGGCTGTCTTCCAACAGAGAAATTTTAACTCTGCTGAAGCAGCAGGTTCAAAGAAGGGCAGGGTGAGCTTTTCCAACACAAAGTTAAGGTCCCAAGCTTGAATAGGAGCTCTTCTAGGTGGCCTTACGCGGTTAGCCCCTCTTAGGAATTGTTTGATGAGAGGGTGCGAGAAGAATGGTGTGTCTGTGCTGTAATGATCAGAGATGGCAGAGGCATAAACTTTAATAGAAGACAAGGATAGATCCCTGTGTAGTAGGTGTGTCAGGTAATCCAGGATGAGAGGTAGTGCCACTGTGCCACTCTGGCTCCCTTAGCCTGGATCCAGATGCAAAACCTTTTCCACTTGTCAGCATAGGATTTTCTAGTGCTGGGCCATCTGGCCTCACGTAAAACATCTAGAACTTGTTTTGCTTAGGCTGGCAGCTTGAGAAGAGGTCAGGGAATAAAGCCAGGCTGCCAGCTTGAGGGTCTGCAATTGGGGATGCATGAATTCTCCATTCCTCTGAGTCACGAGTGTTGGGATCTGAGGTAGGTGTCATGGTGACAGGCTGCGCAAAAGTGGGTTCCAGTGCTGGCATGGCCAGTCTGGGGCAATCAGGATTGCCCTTGGTTTTTCCTCCCTTATTTTGAGCAGTACCCTTGAAATGAGTGGTAGAGGGGGAAATACATAGACTCAGAGGTTTACCCACTGGAAGGATAGAGCATCCACTTTCCAGGCCTTGCTGTGAGGTTTCCTGGTGCAGAAATTGCTGAGCTGATTGGAGTGGAAGGCAAAGAGGTTGTCCTTCAGGGTGTCCCATTTCTGGGTTACAAGGGTGAAGGTTCTGTGGTCTAGCTGCCACTCGTGTGGGTCTAGCAGGTTCCTGCTTAAGTTGTCTGCCAGAGTCTGGCAGGAATTGTGCTAGCAGGTGCAGTTACATGGCTAAGGCCGTGTGCCAAAGGGTCATGGCGATCCTGCAGAGAGGATAAGAGTGAGTCCCTCCCTGCTTGTTGTTATACCACATCACTGTGTGTTGTCTGTTTTGATCAGTAGAGGGCCCGGGGAAAGTAGGGGGTCTGAAAGCTGTCAGGGCGTGCTGAACAGCTAGCATCTCTTTTTAGCTGATGTGCATATGTATTTGATTTGGGCTCTAGTGGTCCTGAATGCACCTGGCATAGTCTGATGCATCTGTGGTGATGGTCTGGGTGGCGTGGGGCTGTGAGAAGGGAAGTCCTTTGTTGTGGTTGCATGCTGCTGCCAACCAAAGAAAATCTTTCCTTAGACAAGGTATCATTGGTATGAGAGTTTCCAGGTCTTGAGTGTGCTGACACCAAAGGCTTTTTAGGTACCATTATAGTTTCCTCATATGCAGCCTGGCATATGGAATGAGCAGAATGCAAGAGGCCATGAACCCTAGAGCTTGCAGGATTTTCCTTGCAGATAACTGGGTTCTGGTGGCTAGTTGAGAGAAGTAGCCTGTCAGGTAGGCTTGTATTTCTGGAGTAAGAAATGCCATCTGGGATGCTGTGTCCTGGCTTGCTCCCAGGAATACATTTTTTTGTATGGGGACTATTTTTGATTTCTTTTCATTGACAATATACCCCAGGGAGGTCAGTTGGTCCTTTACAAAAGTCAGGTGCTATAGCAGCTTTTCTTGACTGTCTGCCTGAATCAGGCAGTCGTCTATGTATGGGTAAATTTGAACATTTCTTTGTCTGCAAAAAGCAATGGCGGGAGCCATTTTGTGAAAAGTCTGGGAGCAGTGGATAAGCCAAAGGGAAGCGCAGAAAACTGAAAGTGCATAGATCCTGCCATGAAACCTAGGTATTTCCTGCATGATTCACTGATTGGTATGTGTAGGTAGGCCTCTTTTAGGTTAGGGTGGCTAACCAAGCATTCTTGGAAAGCATAGGTAGAAGCTGCTGGATGGTGAGCATTTTGAATTTCGGTATCACCCGAAAGGTGCTTAAAATGGATAGATCGAGGATGGGGTGCCATGTGCCCTCTTTTCTGGGTACCAGGAAGAGTCTGAAGTAGAAACCTTGGCCTATCTGTTCTGCAGGAACATACTGTATTGCCCTCATGGAGAGCAGGGAAAGGATTTGCTTTCTGGCCTCTGCCCACTGGTTTGGAGGAAAATCTGGGAACCCTTTTGAGGTTGGCGGAGTGTGGAAATAAAATTTGTATCCCTGGGAAACTATGTTGAGGACCAAGCTGTCATTAGTAATGGTGGCCCAGTTGCTTGCGTGGAAGGAGAGTTTTCCTCCTAGGGGCACGAGCAGGTGGGGAGAGGGACAGGGTGGAAGTGTAAAGTCACTGTGAGTTCTTACCATAAGGGGGTGGCTTTGCACTCCCTGTTTTTGAAGAGGAGCAACTCCATTGCTTAGATCTCTGCATTCCCTGGAGCTGTTGTCTGGGGGGGGGGGTCTGCTTCCCCCTGCGTCTGGGCTGAGCTGGCCTGGAGGGGGCAGGAAAGGACCAGTGCTTGGAGGGGCAATGCCTACCGAATCTCGGTGGCTGGACTTGTAAGAAATCTTTAACTGTCTGCATAGATATAGCTTTTTCTTCCATCTTTTTTAAGACCTCTTCTGCCTTGGTGTCAAATAAGTTGTCTTTGTTCAAGGGTGCGTCCAATAACTTGGATTTGACATGGTCTGGCAAGGTCTGTTCTTTAAGCTAAGCATGCCTTCTAACAGAACCAGTGATTGCTGCCCTGTAAGATGCTTCTATGGCGTCCAAACCACATTGTAATGTGTGCTTAGTTACTTGACTTGCAGAATGCATTAACTCTTGTAACTATTTTCTGCACAAGCAGGAAAAGAAGATATTTTTTGTTTGTGGAGTTCCATGGTATGTTGCTGATATTTCAGCATGTGGAACTGACAATTTAATGCTCTAATAGCAAGAGTAGCAAAGGTGTATACTTTTTACCCCATCTGTCTAATGCTTGGGAATCCCTATCTGAGGGGGTGGGATTTTTAGCTGAAGTTGCTTTGATTCCTTTAGGCCCTTGAGAGATGACCTCAGGGTCAGCAGTAGGATTTTTGAAAAGGAATTTGAGAGAGTCAGGGACTCTGTAATACCTGTCAGGTTTCCTGGGAGCAGGAGGGAGGGTGTCAGGAGTCAGACTGGATTCCATAAAAACATCATCCACAACATCCAGGAGAAAAGGAATGACCAAAAGTCTGTGCTGTGGTAGATCTATGAATTCCGAGTCTCTTTTTTGACTGAGGATAGTCCTGACATTTCCACTGGAAATGCTCCCTTAAAGTATGTAGGGTTTCCCCAAAGGAAAAATCCTTGGGTGGAGAGGCTGAAGGGATGGATTCCTTTGCATCAGAATCCTCATAAGCAGAGAGGGGGTTGCATGTCTTCATATTCAGATGCATCAGAGTCATCGGACTCTTGTTCAGATAAAACTACTGGGGACAAGTCTCCTTTTCTTTTGGAAGGGGTAGCCTGGCTTCCCTTAACAAGCATAATAAGGTCTTCTGCCATTTTAAGCATTTGAGACTGAGGCAAGGAAGCAGGTGCCTGAGGTTGGCCCGTCGGTTTTTTTTGGGTGTGGTTCAAACCCTGGGCCTTAGAAACTTGGTTTTTGAAAGAACTGAAGATGCAAAAGAAGTTGGTCTATGTCGAGTACCTGTAGTGCGAAGTACTTCCTTGGAAGCCGGTGCCTACTCAGTGGCTCCGGACCCATCCAAGGTAAAGACATCTGCAGAATCCTTAGTCGAAGAAGAGTCTCGCTGCATACTGGACTCCAAAAGGGTCTCTGTAGTGGCCTGGGGCTGTGAAAGTGCCTCACTGAGGACCGGAGAACTGACAACTAGCTTAATGGAAGCGTCATCAGCAGTTTTGGACCTGTGCGGTCTTGTCTCTGACTTTATCCTTACTTTTTTCAGAAGATCGGTAATTGGATGGCTTACAAAAGTCATTTCGGAATTAGAGGACTGAAAGTGAAAATATCTAGCTACAATAAGGGCCCGACCATGTATAGTTCTGGCATTGAACAAAGCAGAAAAATGACAGTGGGGGACATCGTGGTCTGGGCCTAAACAGGTGATGCAGTAAGAATGGAAGTCTTGGTGTGGGATTTGCTTTCCACATGCGAGACAATTGTTAACTTTTTTTCTGACATCAGTTAGAGCAAGAAAAAAGGATCCCCAACAGGGTACTTAGCTTTAGAAGACTTCAACTTCAATTCGGAAATGAAAACTCAGGTAACGGCTGACCAGCACTCGTGCGAACTGCTTCTGCTTGGGGTCCTTGGCAAGAAAGACTGATCTAATGGCGTCAGCTGCCTGATTTTATACCACTGATGACCTGACGTCAGTCCTGGAGCAACAACAACCGACACAGAAATACTAAGCCTCTGGTATTCGGACCGACTGAGGGCTACCCCTGGCAGGATAACCCAAATGTGATAACTGCAACAGTGAAACACGAAGAACATCCAGGACTGCAACAGTGAATACAGTCAAACATCTACATTTATGGTAAGTGTACACAACTGTACCATGTCCTTTGTGTTTCACTCCTGCAGTCATCACAAAGCTGAGGAAAAGGGTGGAGGCAGTCAAGGAACTATGGGCTGGCTAGGATGCCCTGCAAGACTGCAGTGGCAAATCCTGCCCTGGATTTGGAGAAGATACTAGGGGCTGGCTAGGATGCCCTGCAAGACTGCAGTGGCAAATCCTGCCCTGGATTTGGAGAAGATAGGCAGGTGGTAATGTTTGGTAAAGGTGTGAACAGATGTCCAAGTGGCAGCCTCCAGGATGTCCCTGGTAGGGACTCCTCTGAGGAAAGCTGCAGAGGTGGGGGCTGCTCTGGTGGAGTGAGTCCTGACCCCCTTGGGGGGAGGCTTTCCGTGTTGCTTGTAGCAAAAATGGATGCAGTGTGTTATCCATTTGGAGATGGCTTTGCCCTCTGGCCCTGCAGCAAAGCTAACCAGCAACTGATCAAAATGTCTGAGGGATTTAGTCCTATCTAGATAGAATCTGAGCTGTCTGTGCACATCTAGAGAGAATGCAGAATCCTATCGCCATGTTCTGTGGGTTAGGGAAAAAAGGTGGGCAAATTAATGAATTGGTTGAGAGCCACACTGACCACCACCTTGGGCATGAAGGATGGGTTAGTCCTGAGGGATAACCTGTCAGCATGGAAGGTGATGAAGGGTTCCACAGCCATGAGTGCTTGCAGCTCGGAGACCCTTCAGACTGAAGTGATGGCCAGAAGGAAAGCTGTCTTCCAGGAGAGAAATTTTAGCTCTGCTGAAGAGGCTGGTTCCAAGGTGGGGGGGGGGGGGGGGGCTTTTCCAACACAAAGTTAAGGTCCCAAGCTGGGGTTGGTGTTCTTCTGGGTGGCCTCAAGTTAGTAGCCCCTCTTAGGAACTGTTTGATCAGAGGGTGTGAGAAAAGGGGCTGCTCAGTGGGGAAATGAGCAGAGATAGCAGAGGCATGAATTTTAATAGAGGAAAAAGAGAGGCCTCTGTGTAGCAGGTCAGCTAAGTAATCCAGGATGAGAGGGAGGGCTGTGCCGTATTGGCTCCCTTAGCTTGAATCCAGGTGCAGAACCTTTTCCATTTGTCAGCATAAGACTTTCTAGTGCTAGGGCATCTGGCCTCATGTATAACATCTATAACCCATTTACTGAGTTTGGCAGATTGATCGGGGGTTAGGGATTAAGCCAAGCTGCCAAACAGAATGTCTGCAATTGAGGATGCATGAATTCCCCTCCCCTCCCCTCTGGGTCAGGAGGTTTGGAATCTGAGGGAGATGCCAAGGTGGCAGAGGGGACAGGCTGCGCAGCAAGGGGTACCAGTGCTGGCGAGGCCAGTCTGGAGCTATAAGAATTGTCCTTGGGTTTTCCTCTTTTATTTTGAGCAGTACCCTGGGGATGAGAGGTAGTGGAGTAAAGGCATAGACTGATAGATTGACCTAGGGGAAGGACAGAGCATCCACTTTCCAAGCCATACAGTGATACTCCCTGGTACAGAACTTGCTGAGCTGATGGTTGGTGTGGGAGGCAAAGAGGTCGGCCCTCGGGGTGACCCATTTCTGAGTTATTAGGGCAAAGGTTCTTTTGTTGAGCTGCCACTTGTGTGGGTACAGAGGATTTCTGCTTAAGTGGTCTGCCAGAGAGTTTAGAGAACTTTGTAGGAATTGTGCTAACAGGTGGAGTTGCATGGCAGAGGCTCTGTGCCAAAGGGTCATGACCAGACTGCAGAGAGGGTAGGAGTGAGTCCCTCCCTGCTTGTTAATAAACCACATCACAGTGACATTGTTTGTTTTGATCAGGAGAGCCCCTGGGGAGAGGAGCTTGAAAGCTATCAAGGCGTGCTGAACAGCTATCATCTCTTTTGGGTTGATGTGCAGATGGATTTGCTGTGGGCTCCATTGGCCCTGTATGCACCTGCTGTCCAGGTGTGCACCCTAGGCATAGTCTGATGCATCTGTGGTGAGGGTCTGGGCAGCATAGGGTGGTGAGAAAGGTAATTCTTTGTTGTGGGAACATGCTGTTGCCCACCAAAGAAAATCCTTTCTGAGGCAAGGTATTATAGGTATAAGAGTCTCCAGGTCTTGAGAGTGTTGACACCAAAGGCTTTTTAGGTACCACTGAAGTTTCCTCATATGCAGTCTGGCATATGGAATGAGTAGAATGCAAGATGTCATGATCCCCAGAGATTACAAGATTTTCCTTGCAGACAGCTGGGGTCTGGTGGCTGGCTGAGAGAAGAAGGTTGTCAGGAAAGTTTGCTTTTCTGGTGTAAGGAATGCCATCTGGGATGTTGTGTCCAGGCTTGCTCCCAGGAATATAATCCTTTGGGTGGGTACCTATTTGGATTTGTTTTTGTTGACTGTGTACCCTAGGGAGGATAGTAGGGACTTTACAAAGGTCAAGTGCTTGAGCAGCTTTTCCTGGCTGTCTGCCTGAATAAGGCAGTCGTTTAAGTATGGGTAAATCTGGATATTCTTTTCTCTGCTAAAGCCAATGGCTGGAGCCATTTTGTGAAAACTCTGGGAGCAGTGGATAACCCAAAAGAAAGCGCAGAGAACTGAAAATGCTGAGATCCTTCCCTGAAACAGAGATATTTCCTGCATGATTCCCTGATAGGAATGTGAAAGTAGGCCTCTTTTAGGTCGAGGGTGGCTAGCCAAGCATCCTTGGACAGCATGGGTAGCCTGCGAATCCACAGAAGCGGGCATCAGGGGCTGCAAAAGCACCTGACTGAGGACCGGAGAACTAATGACTAGTTTAACGGGAGCATCGTTGGTAGGTTTGGACCTGTGCGGTCTGTCTCTATCTTTAAATTTTTTTTGGAAGATCTGCTGTCAGATGGCTTACCAAAGCCATATCGGAATTTGAGGACTGTAAGCGAAAATATCTAGTTACAATAAGGGCCCAACGATGGATAGTTCTGGCGTTGAACAATGCACAGAAGTGACAGTGGGGGACGCCGTGGTCTGGGCCCAAGCAAGTGACTCAGTAAGAAAGAAAGTCTCGGTGTGGTATTTGTTTTCCACAGTTGAGACAATTGTAACTTTTTCTGACATCGGTTAGTGCAAGAAAAAAGGATCCCCAACGGGGTACTTAGCTTTAGAAGACTTCAGTAATAATTCGGTAGACGAAATTCAGGTAGTGGCTGACCGGCACTTGCGAGAAACTGCTTCTGCTTCGGGCTCCACGGCAAAAAAAGACTGATGTAATGGCGTTGGCTGCCTTACTTTATACTACGGATGATCTGACGTCAATCCTGAAGCAACAGCAACTGACACAGACATACGCAGTCAAAAGCACCTACTGTCTATCAGAGCTGTTCTTTGTGTGAGTGCAGCTGAAACCATATCCTCCTGCACAAGCACTTTAAGACTACTGCTGTATCCATAACAGCGCAAAGTTGCAGCAAGCCAAATGGCAGCTCAGCAGTGAAGCTACATACAGAGTTTTCAAACAAAATGTCACCAGACGTAAGAATACTTTGTGATAAATCTTTTATTGTGAAGCGCTTTTCGTCCAGTAGCTTCACCGGACTTCATCAGACAATTGTTTGCTAAACTCATCACAGTTTAAATACACTCCCCCTCAATTAATTAATTAATTAATTAACAGCACCCAATTCTAATTATACACTTTAATAACTTCTCTTACTAATTCCTTAAAATTTAATATATATATATATATATATATACATATATATATATATATATATATATATATATATATATATATATAGTCGCCTCACAGTAAGACGCTGTCCGGTTCGATTCTCAGCTAGAGCATCTTCTGCGTGGAGACATGCGTGAATGGGCGTACCTTCGTTGAAGGTTGTGCGTCAGGCCTGGCAAGCTTGTACGTAAAAAAAAAATGCCAATCATTAACGGACTGGAGTTCCGCTGTGGCAACCCCTAACCAGGAAAAGCCGAAAGACACAAACAATATCTATATATATATATATAAATATATATATATATATATATATATATATATATATATATATATATATTATACTTTAAGACATTTAAACAATAATATCCTATAAAAACACATATACAAATATATATTAATACTTTAAAAGGTTAAAAGTTGCATCAACAACACATTATATAACTTATTTTATACTAAGGAAATTACTAACTACGGGTTATACTAACATATATTAATCCCCAAACAAGTTATTTTACTATCATAATAATACATTAACATCTAAACTGACATGCCAATAAACACTACAGTTTACTCTACATTCTATCTTTTAAGACTTTAAGATAGAATGTAGAGATAACTTTAGTGTTTATTGGCATGTCAGTTTAGATGTTAATGTATATTATATATGTTAGTATAACCCATAGTTAGTAATTTCCTTAGTATAAAATAAGTTATATAATGTGTTGTTGATGCAACATTTAACCTTTTAAAGTATTAATATATATTTGTATATGTGTTTTTATAAGATATTACTGTTTAAATGTCTTAAAGTATAAGGTGTATATATATATATATATATATATATATATATATATATATATTTTTTTTTTTTTATAAATTTTAAGGAATTAGTAAGAGAAGTTATTAAAGTGTAGAATTAGAATTGGGTGCTGCTAATTAATTAATTAATTGATTGAGGGGGAGTGTATTTAAACTGTGATGAGTGTAGCAAACAATTGTCTGATGAAGTCCGGTGAAGCTACCGGACAAAAGTGCTTCACAATAAAGGATTTATCACAAAGTATTCCTACGTCTGGTGACATTTTGTTTGATTTAGTTTGTTCTTTGAATTCGTTTTTTGGCTTGTTTATCCAGATGGCATCAGGCAGCGTGGCTAATACTTCATTTGAGTTACTTTTGGAACCGATGGCAGAACATGATGCAGGTTCACAAGGTATGGACGAATTAACTGTGCTTATTTTTATTATGAATCAGCGGCTTATTGACTTAACACAGAGAGTTGACACGTTAAGTCAGCAAGGGGGATTTGTACAGCCAACTAATACAAATAGGCTTAATAATGGTCGGAAGACGTCTTCCCCCCTGTTGAGCACCCAACTAGATGAAAGGAACCGCCGGGAAGTGAGACAGCCTTCCCCAATAGTACTTGATGTAGAGGAAACTAGGAATATGGGGTCCTCGGAGCTTATTGGAATTCCAGATGTCGCTAATTGGATTAAAGCAGCCCCAACCTTTAAAAAGGCTACGGAAGTAAATCGTGAGGAGCTACCGGTTGGGGGACATGAGATGCTAGCAGAAAAACTTTGTGTATGACAAGAAACTGTTTAAACTAAGGAAATTACAAATTGAAGTGGGTTATTTTGAGGAATGCAGAAAAGAAGGTGTGGTACCAAAAGGGCTAAGGTCCTGGCAATTTCCTAACGGCTTACAGGCCGGTTCCATATTTCATGATGAATTGCTACTACTTTTTAACAGACATGGTTTAGAACTGATCGTATTAATGGATAAACACTATCAGGAAGAGACTGACTTACTTACAGTGGAAGTAGTGAAGATGGATGGGGAGATCCAAGCCCATAGTGACTTTGGAAGATATACATACGATTATAGAAGGATTTTTTCCTCCATTGATCAACATGTGTTGAAAAATATGCAAACAAAAATGAAGAAACTTAATAGGGATTTGAATGAATATCGGGAAGGAACAGTGTACCCAAAACCGTACTCCCCCTCCTTCTAAAGATGAATTGGTACAACCCAGGGAATCTCATTATGGAAATAATACCAAGAGAAGAGAAGTAGAGTCAAACGTGAGTGAGAGGAAAATAGTGGAGAAGGCCCTAGTGAAGGGTGAACACAGCAAAATATTAACATGAGTAGGAATAACCAGGGTTGGAACCAAGTGAGCAGCAATCAGCAGAACAGATAGCAGGATTTTCAAAAGGGCCCCAGTGGAACTGTACCGAAAGTATGCAACACCAGAGGGGTGGCCAGGAATTTCAGCAATACCAACACAAAAAAAGAAGAGGTAATTATTGATAACACTGATAGTAATATAGTAAAATACCATCCGCATTTAAGAAGCTAACTAATTTGGCAGGAGATTTTAACATTTTTAGCTACACTGAATTCGAAATAAATCCTATCCTAGTGGAATTATTTGTTAAGGGGCTAACGTTTGTCCCAACCAAACACTACAGCTTACCTGCAACACTTCTAGACTTAAAAATGTTTATACGTAAATTGAATTTAAAGTTACTTTATGGAAACAATACAGCAGCAAGAAACAATATGAAAGTTTTGAGCACTTATAATCCACCTGTACATCCTTGGTTAATATGCTTTGAAACTATGTGTGAATTAGATCTCAGAGATTTGGGAAATAAATGCTTTAAGAATAGAGCCATGAACATTAGCCAAAATGAACAAGAAGCATTGGACCAACTGAGATCCTTACATGTAAAAGTGTTAAAACCAGATAAAGGTGGTGGTCTGGTAATTATGAGTATTTTGGAATACAACACACGTATGAGGAAAGTATTAGAAGGATGTATTTATCGTGAAGCAAACTTGAAATTAAGTTAATAGAGCTCAAAGGGACATTTATGCTTATCTAGAAGACTTAATTATGGATGGCCTGATAGACAAAGCCACTTTGGACTATCTTAGAATGTTGTCTCCGAGAATACCCAAATTATTTGGAATCCCAAAATTACATAAATGTTTGGAAGATCCCCCGATGCGTGCCTTGGTAGATGCAAGACAATCTATTAATTATGCTAATGCAAAATTGGTTGATAATATTTTAAAGAAGTATGTTCTTATGGAAAAACATATATGCAAAGATTCTTGGACTTTCTTCATGAATATAAATGAAATGAAATATGATGAGAGTATGAATTTTGTAACTGTTGATGTAATTGATTTGTATTTTTCAATACCTCATGAAATAGGGGTTGAATGGGTATCCAAGAGGATGTGGTTCCGTGGGGCAACCATAGAAGAGATTAGGTTAGTAGAGGAATTATTGAACTTAATTCTAAATAAAAATTACATAACCTTTGAAGGTGACTATTATTTACAAGAAGTGGGTGTAGCAATGGGTTCACCATGTAGGGCCAGTGTTGCTAATTTGATGATGGCCCACTGGGAAGCTCATTATGTATTTAATAACAATGAACTGATGAAGAACACTCACTTTTACACCCAATTTTTGGATGATGTGTTCATTCCATTTAAGGGTGACATCTTGGCAGCTGACGAATTGGTACAAAGATTTAATAGGAGTACAAATTTCTTGAAATTCATGAGCTCTTTTGGAGATATGAGTATTACTTACTTAGATGTACTGTTAGTGAAAGATGAGAATTTAAGTTGCTACATAGCAAAGATTCATCGGAAAAAGACCTATTCAAATACTATGTTACATTTCACTAGTTCTCATCCAGTACATCAGAAAAAATCAATAGTAAAGGGCCAACTAGTGCGGGCTGCCAGGATGGTATCACTTGATGGGCACTTTAAAGATGAATGTGAAACATTAACACAAATGTTTATAAATAGGGGGTACCCAGATGAATTTGTTCAGAACATTGTGCTACATGTACAGGAAAAATGTAGTAAAGGGATGTATATTCCCTTATTATAACAACAAGTGAGAGAAGCAACAAGTAATACACAGGGTGACATGAGTGTTAGATTAATAAATACAACTACTGAGATGCCCACTTCTTGTAATGCTAAATTATTAGAAGAGAACGATGGAGTTAAAAATTATGGATTAAGCTTCATTACACAATTTAACAGTGAAGCTTATTTCATTAGAGAAATTATTGTTAAGAATTGGAGAATTTTTACGACAGATGAAGATTTGTTAACCAGACTAGGGGTAAAACCAGTAGTTATTTTCAAAAAAGGAAAAAAAAACTCAAAAATTAAGTAGCATATGATAGGAAGAAATTTGTACAAACACCAGGAATGCTCAAATGTGAATCTTGCGGTATGTGTAAACATATGATGACTGGAGCATCTTATAAAATAAGGAATAAAGTTTATAAGAATGAGGGAAGATATAATTGTAATAGTAAAGCATTTTATGTGGGCAAGACAGACAGAAAAATGAGAGAAAGTACTTATGAACATATTTTAAGTATAAATAAAGAAATTAGATAATGCTTTAGCAAGACATGTATCTACCAACCAAGGGCACATTTTTAAATTTAGGGTTATCGACCAAATAACGGGGGATGATAGGGGAGGGTATATGAGCCTTCTAGTAGAAAAACATGAAGTGATATGGCAATTACGATTTGATGCTAGTAGATGGCCTGGTTTAAATGAAGTAGTGTCCATCTCGAGTATATTAAAATTAAGAAGTCTTAAAAGATAGAATGTAGAATAAACTTTAGTATTTATTGGCATGTCAGTTTAGATGTTAATGTATTATTATGATAGTAAAATAACTTGTTTGGGGATTAATATATGTTAGTATAACCCATAGTTAGTAATTTCCTTAGTATAAAATAAGTTATATAATGTGTTGTTGATGCAACTTTTAGCCTTTTAAAGTATTAATGTATATTTGTATATGTGTTTTTATAGGATATTATTGTTTAAATGTCAAAGTATAAGGTATATACAAGTAAGAGAAGTTATTAAGGTGTATAATTAGAATTGGGTGCTGTTAATTAATTAATTAATTGATTGAGGGGAGTGTATTTAAACTGTGATGAGTGTGGCAAACAATTTTCTGATGAAGTCCGGTGAAGCTACTGGACGAAAAGCGCTTCACAATAAAGGATTTATCACAAAGTATTCCTACGTCTGGTGACATTTTGTTTTGATTTAGTTTGTTCTTTGGATTCTTTTTTTTTGACGTACAGAGTTTTCACAACTTTCTCCTTGAGCGCAGGCTCCACAGAGAGCATAACATTTGTTCCTACATACCTCTCGACTGCCCAGACTTTCAAAGACTGTCCAGATTTTTAACTTGTATTGTTGGTCTGCGCAATAAATTATTTTTTTTTCTGGTAATTCACTAGGACTGAAGTCACTAAATAAAGACATTTAAGTTTCAGATTCCATATCCTTCAGAAAATACATGCTAATTCAAAACTGGTTATTCTAACAGCTTTTAAAGTTTTAAAAAAAGCAATATTTAAAACATGTCCCTATTTTTAGACATTTGCCTCTCCAATTAATGTTGGCTCCGTACTGACACAGATATACACACACACACACAGAAACACAGGCATAAGCAAAAAACAAAAAGAGGTATGTAGGGAGGGGGCGGCTACTACAGCATTGATCATTCAAGCATTTATTGTTATGGTAAGTTTACTTGCACAGCTATAGTATGTTCATCATATTGATCACTGCTGCAGTAGAATTAGCAATAAGGGTAGATTACCCTAGCTTAGTACATATGGGAGGTGGAAAAGAAAGGTCCAGAAGCCCCTGGAGAATGATCCTAGCAAAGTCTAATCCAGACCTAGAGAAGGAATCAAACCCATAGTGCTTTGTAAAGTATGTAGAGAGGACCAAGCTGCTTCTACAATACTTCCAGAACCCAACCTTTTCCAAAAAGCCACAGATGAAGCAAAGGCCCTGGCAGAGTATGCCTGGATCCTGCCTGGAACAGTTTTGCTGCAGTAAGAATAATAAAAATTAACAGCCATTTAGAAATAGTCTGCCCCTTCATACCATCACAAGAAATGAACAACTGATCCACAGATCTTAAAGATTTTGTCCTGTCACAATAGTACCCAAGTTATCTGTGGACATCTAAGGTATGAAGTATCCTTTCTTCCTCACTTTTAAGTTCAGAAAAGAAAATGGGAAGATGATAGTTTCATTTAAAGTACACCAGGATGCCACTTTAGTTATAAAAGAAGGATTAGTATTCAAAGAAACCCTGTATCTGTAGAAAATGAGATAGAGGTGAACCACCACAAGAACCTACGCCTCAGATACTCTTTTGCAGAGGTCACAGCAATCAGTAAAACACTTTTCCATATTAACAAGTCAGATAGACTGGTACAAATGGAGCATGTGTTAGCTTCCCTGATACAAAATTAAGATCCAAAGGAGGACCCAGCAGAGAAACATTAGACCTAAGTGGGTGCTGGTTATGTTATTGGCATGAACTAGAAAACCTTTTTCATTTGCTAATATGTGATTTTCAAGGACTTATTGCCTCCATTAGTATCTGCTGCACGTCTTCAGTAAACAGGTGTCTAAAGGGAATTAATACCCTAATATCCAGTCAGCCAGCTGAAGATGGTTGGGGTACATCAAACTCCCCTGTTCTTGTGTGACTAAATCCATTCTGTGAGGTAGCCTGTAGTAATCGTCCCTAGCCATTTCAAAAAGAAGGGGGACCCACTTCTGCCTAGGCCAGGACAAAATCATCACAGCGATCTTGGGGGATTCTTTCTGAATCTTCAGAAATGCACTGGATTTCACTGGCACATGTGGAAAAGGACACAGGAACATTCCTGTTCCAAGGAAAAGGAACTGCATCTGTCTTCCAGGCTTTCTTGCATGAAGTCCTGGGGCAAAATCTTGCCAGCTGATTGTTCAGACAGGAGGCAAATAGGTCTACTTGAGGAATTCCCCTTAGATGGATCAAATCTTGGAAGACCCCCTGATCTAGTTTCCATTCAAGAGGGTCTGTCTTTGTCCTGCTCATCTCATCTGCCACACAAATTTGCTTTGATGGGATGGAGGATGCCTGCAGAGTGAGATTGTGCTGTGAAGCTATATCTCAAGTTAGCATGTCTAGTCTGCAAAAGGGGCATGACCTGGTTCCCCCCTGCCTCCCCCCTGCCTGCTGATGTACCACATGAGTATGATACTGTCTGCAGCAAACTGAAGAGGTCCCGGGGACCTAAGATGATTCAGAGAGTTGAGTGCCTTTATCAGAGCAAGCATCTCCATTACATTTCTGTTGTGTATTTGTCCTTGGCATCCCAAACACCATTCACTTTTATCCATCTTGAAATTCCTCCCCCAAGTAAAGTCCAAAGCATCTGTCAACACTGACTGCTTAAAAGAAAGAAGGGAAAAAGAGACACCTGGATATAGAGATATTTGATGTCTGCACCAAGTGATTTCTCTTCTGATCAAATCCCAGAAAGTACAGTTTTGTACCTACCATAAATGTAGATGTTCGAGGATCCACATTGCTGCAGTCCTTACTATTGGGTAGTCCGCTGTCCAGTCGGCCCGAATACCAGAGTATATGGCTGACGTCGGTCAGGGCGCATTAGACTGACGTCAGTACGTCAGGGTACTAATGCGCATGACCGACGTCATATCCTCAGTCTTTTCTTGCCCCAGATGTCAGAAGACCCTAAAAAGACAAGGCCCAAAATACCTGCACCAAAAATATGTACAATATATACAAAAATATATACAAAAATATCAGCATATAACCTCACCTACACAACCACCCCTAAACACAGAGGGAAGGAGGGAGGGAATTGGACTGCAGCAATGTGGATCCTCGAACATCTACATTTATGGTAGGTACAAAACTGTACTATGTTCTTCGTTCCACATTGCTGCAGTCCTTACTATTGGGTAGAATCCCAAAGCAGAGGTAAGGGAGGCTGGCAAATCATAAAGAAGTAGGAGCTGACAACATGCCTTGCAAAACAGCTGTGGCAAAACCAGCCCTAGACTTAGAGTAGATAGGAAGGTGATAATGCTTAGAGAAAGTATGCACTGAACTCCAAGTAGCTGCCTCCAAAATATCCTTAGTTGCCACCCCCCCCTTAGAAATGCTGTTGAAGTGGCAGTAGCCCTAGTGGAATGAGGCCTAATCCCAGCTGGAATCTCCTTGCCATGATGGGAATAACAAAATGCAATGCAAAACCCAATCCTAGAAATAGTTTGTTTTGACACAGGCTTGCCCTGCGAACTCAAAGCAAAAGAAACAAACAACTGCTGAGACTGCCTAAAATCCTTAGTCCTGCTTAAATAATAACGCAATTGCCTGTGTACATCTAAAGTGTGCAAAATCTTTTCCCCTTTATTTTGGGGGTCTGCATAAAAAGTAGGCAAATGAATAGTTTGGTTTAAAGCCACACTAGAAACCACCTTAGGCATAAAGGAAGGATTAGTACGTAATGATACCCTATCCTTATGGAAAATCAAAAAGGGCTCTACTGCCATAAGGGCCTGCAACTCAGACACCCTTCTTGCAGAAGTAATAGCCAACAGAAAAGCAGTCTTCCATGACAAGTATTTCAATTCAGCAGTAGCCGAGGCTCAAAAGGTTGTAGAGTAAGTTTTTCCAACACAAAATTGAGATCCCAAGCAGGAGTAGGAGCTCTACGTGGGGTCTTATATTCTTTGCCCCTCTAAGAAACTGCTTGAACAAAGGATGCGAAAACAATGGTGGGTCACAATCATAGTGAGCTGAAATTGCTGCAGCATGAATCTTAATGGAAGAGAAGGACAAACCTTTGTCCAATAACTCAGTAAGATATTGAAGAGCCACACTCAAATTAGGCTCAGAAATCTCCAAATTCTTTGCTGTACTCCAAAATAAAAATCTCTTCCATTTTTCTGCGTACACTTTCCTTGTACTAGGTCTTCTAGCTTCCATAATCACATTTAAAACTTGTTGAGGAAGTTGAGACCTGCTGTGTTTCAACACAGAATATGCCAGGCTGTTAGATGAAGAGAGTGAAGCTTGACATTGAGCAGATGACCGTCCTTCTGAGATAACAGATGAGGAATCAAAGGTAAAGGCCATGGAGGCTTCCTTACCAGACTCCTTAGTAGTGGGTACCAGTGTTGCCGAGGCCAATCTGGAGCTATCAAAATCATCCTTGGCTTGTCTTGTCTGACTTTTAATAGCACCTTTGGAAGAAGAGGCAGAGGTGGAAAGGCATACACATGAAGGTTTTTCCAACTGAAAGACAGAGCATCCACTTTCCAAGCTGTGTGATGAAACCCCTTTGTGCAAAACTTTGGCAGCTGGTGGTTTAGTGGAGAAGCGAACAGATCTATGTCTGGAGTTCCCCATGACACTGTCAATTTCTGAAATACATGAAGATCCAGTTTCCACTGTGGGGATCCATGATTTGTCTGCTTAACACATCTGCTAAGGAGTTCTGTGCTCCCGGCAGAAACCTTGCCTGAAGAGTTAGTTGCAAGCTTAGCGCAGTCTCCCATAAAATCATTGCTTGCCTGCATAGAGGATAAGAATGTGTTCCCCTTGCTTGTTGATGTACCACATGACAGTTGTGTTGTCTGTTAGAATCAACACCTGCCCTGGAAGAAGTAACTCCTTGAAAGCCATTAATGCAAACTGGACTGCTAACATCTCCTTCATGTTGATATGTAGATGCTGTAGTCTGGCAGGCCACTTGTCTTGTATCCACTTTCCATTTAGATGAGCTCCCCAAGCAATGTCCGAGGCATATGTCGTTAAAATCTGACTCGCCTCTGGCCGGGTCACAGAGAGTCCCTTGTTTAGGTGACATTCCTGAGCCCACCACAAAAATTCTTTTGAAGGCAAGGTATTATTTGAATGACAGTGTCCAAATCCTGGCAGTGCTGTGTCCATACATTTTGAGATACCATTGTAGCTTCCTCATATGCAGTTTGGCATTGGGAAGCACCAGAATACAAGATGCCATGAACCCTAATGCTTGAAGGACTGTCCTTGCAGTCAGCACGGACTGATGAGATAGTTGATGGAAGTAAAGTGATAGACTCTTTTGTTTGTCCGGGGTTAAAAAGGCCATCTGGGCTGCTGTATTCAGTCTCACACCCAGAAAGCACATGTCTTGCGAGGGTACTAGACTGGACTTTATTTCGTTCACAGAATACCCTAGGCATCTTAGCACTGCTATAACATATTCCAGATGCTGTAGAAGGTCTTCCTTTTCTTGAGCCAGAATCAGGCAGTCGTCCAAGTAAGGATAGATTTGAATTCCTTTTAGCCTGAAGTAAGCTATCACTGGAGCCAGAACCTTCGTGAATACTCTGGGCGCAGTAGATAAGCCAAAGGGCAATGCAGAGAACTGATAATGAGAATTTCCAGCTCGAAACGCAGATACTTCCTGCAACTTAGTCTTATAGGCACATGAAGGTAAGCTTCCTTGAGATCTAAAGTTACCATCCAGTGATCTTTGCCCAGCAGAGGTAAAAGCTGTTGTAACGTCAACATCTTGAACTTGGGAATGTCCAGATAAGTGTTGAGGATAGATAAATCCAAAATTGGTCTCCACGTGTTCCCCTTCTTTGGTACTAGGAACAGGCGAGAATAAAATCCTAGGCCCCTTTCTGATACAGGGACTGGCTGAATGGCCCCTATTTGGAGTAACAGAGAAATTTGCTTGTGAGCCTCTTTCCTTTGTGGAGGAGGAACATCTGGCATGCCTTTGAAAGGGGCAATGTATGGAAATAAAACCTGTAACCGTGGTGAATGATATCCAACACCCATCTGTCTTGAGTAATTAAATCCCAATTTCCTTTGAAAAGAGACAGTCTTCCTCCCAAAGGAGCTGCCAGACGAGAATCTACTGGCAGCTGAAAAGGCAGGTCATTGGGTCTGTTTACGAAAGGACTGACCCCTGCCCTCACCAGAAGTCTGAGCAGGTGAACTCCTGTTCTAGGCCTAAAAGAACCTTGAGCTCTGCCCCTACCACGTCTAGACCTACCCCTAGACTGGGAATCATAAGCAGGATATGTCCATCCCTTAGTAGGCCAATTTCTACTAAACTTCGGTGGCTGCACCTGCAAAAATCTTTAACAGTTTGCATAGACTTAGCTTTGTCCTCCATTTTCTTTAAAACTGCTTCCACAGGCGAACCAAACAACACATCAGACTGTAAAGGAGCATCCAAAATCCTTGTCTTAACATGCTCAGCTAAATTCTGATCCCTCAACCAGGCATGCCTGCGAAGAACAGAACTAGTGGCAGCCACCCTCGAGGAGGCCTGTACAGCATCAAAACCACATTGCAAAGAATGCTTACCCACTTGTTCAGACACATGAACTAAATCCAGCAACTCTTTACACTCAATACCTTCCGCCAAAGCATCCACCTTAGATTTCAGTTGTGAAAGGAGATAATTTTGATATTTAAGCATGTGAAACTGACAATTCAACGCCCTCATGGCTAAAGTGGAAGAAGTATACACTTTCTTTCCCCATCTATCCAAAGCCCTTGCCTCTTTATCAGTGGGAACAGGGTTTTTAACCACAGAGGCCTTAACACGTTTAGGTCCCTGAGAAACAGTTTCGGGTCTGCCCTAGGACTCTTAAAAGATACTTATGAGCTTCAGGCACCCTATAGTACCTATCAGGTTTAACAGGAGCAGGAGGCAAAGAATCAGGGTTCAGGAAGCCTCTGCAAAAACATCTTCCACCACATTCAACACAGGAGGTATAGCTAAGGGCCTATGCTGGGGCAAAACAAGAATTCCCTAAGCCTTTTCCTGGAATCAGAGTAATCCTGGCCTTCCCATTTAAAGTGCTCCCTCATGGAATGCAGAGTCTCTGAAAATGAGAAATCCTCAGGAGGAGAAGCTGTAGGAGTGGAATCATCCACATCAGAATCAGAATAAGGAGGATACTCCTGCAAATCTTCCGCAGAAGACTCTGAAGCCTCTGAACACTGTTCAAAACTATCAAACTCCGGTTCCACCCTAGGCCTCTTATCAGGAGGGGGCATAGAACCTCTAATCATAGTAATCAAATCTTCTGCCATTTTAAGCATATGTTTCTTAGGCACAGAACCTGAAATGCTAGGAGAAGCCCCCACTGAAGCTGAACTTGGCCTACCTCTCAAAGAAGTTTTGGCAACAGAAGGAGAGGCTCTAACTACCTTGGGAAGAGAGGGAAGAACAGTTACCTGAGAAGCTCCCTCAGCCTGGCCTACCTCCTGAGAAGGCACATCCTGTAACAGTAAAGTCTCTGCCTGAGACTCCAAAGAAACTCCTGGCAAAACCTCTGGCTCCACTGAGCCTTCTAAAGAACCGACGTCCGGGACTGCCGGTTCATCAACCCTAGGCTTCGCTGTTTTGTCCTTGCGCTTCTTGGCGGAAGCGGCGCCGGAGCATCCGACGGCATTTTATAATTGCAACGCTTCCCAAACACTAACCTGGCACAGTCTAACCGTCTCTTAATAGTGCGTTTGTTAAACCTAGCACAAGAGCGGCATCCAACAAGGGCGTGCTCAGGCACTAAACAAGGTATACACAAGGTATGGTAATCCCTATGAGGTATCTGTTTCCCACAAGAAATACAGTTATTCACTTTTTCTGACATCCGGTTAAATACTGAGGCAAGAAAAACAAAATGTTCCCCAACGGGTACTTAGCCAACTCTGATTCGGTCTGAAACTCCGGCTTCGGAAATATTTCAGAACGCCAACCTGCACTCGCAAAACTGCTTCTGCATCGGACCATGCGGCAAAAAAGACTGAGGATATGACGTCGGTCATGCGCATTAGTACCCTGACGTACTGACGTCAGTCTAATGCGCCCTGACCGACGTCAGCCATATACTCTGGTATTCGGGCCGACTGGACAGCGGACTACCCAATAGTAAGGACTGCAGCAATGTGGAACGAAGAACATCTGGGATTTGAAAAGATAATGGATGTTGTTGTTGGGACCAAAGCAATGTCAGACATCACTGTTTCTTTCTCATGTGGATCACAGATGACATGAGACCTAAAATCTTGAGGTACTCCCTTCCACTTACAAAAGTCCAAGTGAAAAACCCTAGAAATAGATCTAGACATGGGCCTATTTTTTCCTATGAAGAAAACCTCTGAACTACGGTGTCTACCAGACATCCTAGAAACACAATCCTATGTGAAGACATGGAAAAGGACTTTGGAATGCTATCTTGGAATCTGGACTTGTAAGACATATCTCATCCAAGTGTGAGATTCCTGACACTTCGAAAAAGACTCTGCAAACACAAAAAAGTTGTCTAAATAGGGAAAAATGTGGATACCCTTTAGCTTGCAATGAGCTACAACTGGAGGCAGACACTTTGTGAACATTCTTGGTGTAGTGAATACTCTAAAGGGTAAGGCAGAGAACTGATAATGTGATCCAGACACAGAGAGCCATAAGAAATGCCTGTAGTCTGGATGAAAAAGAATGGGATGAGAGGCATCTTTTAAATCTTATGTTACCAGGAAACTTAAATGAGGAAGAAAGGTTAACAGGTTGTGAAATAACAGCAGTTTGATTTTGGGCACTATTACTAACTAGTGTAGGAAAGAAAGATCCAGAACTTGTCTCCCAAATATTTTTTCTTTGCCACTAAAAAAAAAAAAATCCCTCAAAAAACTTTCCCAACTTGGGAAAGAGCTGGCTCTATCACTCTCTGAGAAAACATATGTTGAAGGACAGGGGAAACAGAGGAGCCTGGATCTGGAGGATGAGGAATTACCCCCTACAAAGGAAGGATTTCCTCCCACTGCCATCTGAAACCTTGATGAATGACCTTCAGAACCCATTTGTCAAACTATCTGCTGCCAAACACAAAATTCAGAGTTTCTGCAATGGAAAAGGGATTGTGTGTGTGTGTGTGGGGGGGGGGGGGGGAGTCCCTTAAAAGTGTTATTATGACTTGATGGACTGTTCTTGGTTTTTTTATTGGGGGGGGTCTTTGTAATCTTTTTGTACCTTCCTTGCCATTTCTTCTTAAATGTCTGTTTATCAGCATTTTGCTGAGACTGTTTACTTTGCTCCTTGTCAAACTGGATGAGGAGTTAGAAAATCCCTTGAAAATTTGAAATCAGTTTAACCCTCTCATTACACTTTTTGATAATCTCTGCAGTATAGGAATCAACAACGAAATCTTTATACATAGGAGAATTTAAAATCTCATTTTTCACATCATCTGTTTTTTTTTTTTTTTTTTTTTTTTTTTGACAGGAAAATGGATCCAACAGTGTGTTGGAAACAGGAGTGCTGTTAATGGCAGTAGTTGCTTCTCCAGGGATGGCCACAATATTCTGAATAAACAGGGGAAGCCTTTCCTGTTTCTTCTCACAGGACTGGCAAGTGTGGCTCTTCCTTGTCTACTGAGGGGACCTCAACAGCTACACAGGGTGTGACTAACCCTGCTCCATAGTGGTTCTAGGTGCTACACCAAAGAAAACTAGGGAAAAGGTGAGTGGTCTGAGCAACCAGCTTTGTCCACAGCACAGTCATCCACCTATGGCTGAGACAAATTGCTAACCTGCTGTGGGTAAAGGTGTTTGCTTAACTTTTTCTTTTTGTGGCTAGAAGTAAGTCTGTGGGGCCAGCAGTTTGTTCCATGGACAAGCTGTTTTCCCCTGGAAAGAGGCACCATTTTCAATCAGTATAAGCCAGTAAAATTTTAAAATTGCTAAATGTCATTTTTTCCACACAAAAACACAGTAAAAAACACTTGCTGCCAGCCTTGCAAAAATTAAAATAAACTTTAAACAACTTATAAACTGACAGGAAAAAGCATGTTTCTATTTAAAAGTACAGTGAAGTCTTGCGAGAGTCCATTACAACACCTTCTAGATTAAAAATAACTTTCTTATGCAAGAAAGTATATGTAACGTAAACAAATTATCTATATGGAAGGTTTTGCCTCAAAGAAAACTTACCTGCCCAGCAAAAGAACAGCACAAGCAGATTGTCGATGCTAGAAAGCCTACAGAGAAACACGGTCTTTAAATAGCAGGATAAGCCGTGCTCAAAACTGTGATTTTAGGCAACTCAGCTTGAGCTGCCTAATTATTTGAGTGTGAGACAGTGCCCTGAAACTTTGGAAGATGTCCAGCTGTTATATCCTTGGCAGGATAACACCCACATAGCTAAGGCTACTGTACTTGTGATCAGTATGATGAACATTCTCAGAGTGCTGCAAAAAGAACCTCTTGCCCACCCTATGCTAAGCTTTAGACTCGTTGTGGTATCTGGTATCTATGCTGGACCAAAAAGATTATGAAAGAATGCGCTCTAGTCTGCCTGGTAAGTTCATAGGTTCGCAACAGGTTTCTAGACTAATGGACCTTGGGCATTTACAAGCCTAGCCATGTAATATCCATGTTTTTATATGACCATTCTTAAATGGTTTGATTGTTTGCAGAGTGAATCTATGATTAGAACCGGCTGCTCTTTCCATGAGGGACATAGGTCCCACTCCAGGGGTGAATTTATGGTCTTTCATCCAGTTGTGAAGGTTGTGTTTAAACAGGGTCATTGAGAAGCTCTGCTTAATGTGAACTGGGAGTTTATTTCAGAGTAGTGGCAGTCTCTGGAGACATATCTGTCTCTCCAGCATGTTTTTGTTCAAGTCACAGGCTAGGTTGAGATCTCTGGAGTGAGTTGACCGTTGTCCTATTTGATCTGCAGATCTACAGCATTTCCATTAGGGCAGGGTCAGACTGCTCTGTAGGTCAGGCACAGGTCACCTCTCAGAAGCCTGTAGGATACAGCAGCAGGGCTTTCAGTCTTTTCATGTATGTCCTATTTTGGCGTACCTGAATTCACCTGGTCAGGAAATTCTGTGGTCTCTCCAGCTGATGCGGGTGTCTGTTGAGGTACATGAAAAAAGGAGTGTTGTACACTACTAGTGGTCTGATGACGGTGGAGTACAGAGGAGTTATAACAACCTTAGTCTTGGATGCGATGTCTTTACTTATGGTGTGTGTAACTTAAAAGGCTTTCTTTACCACTGTGGACATATGCTGATCGAAGTTTAGACTGCTATCAACTTGTGTTCCCAAGTCACGCACCGCTGGGTTTCAGCTTGGGGGGAGTTGCTGCCTATATTGTAATTTGCAGGGGATACCTCTTTGTCAAAGGAGAGGATGCACTTTTTTGCATTTAGTTATAGACAGTGGCTTTGGCACCAATCATTTGTCTGTGTTAACCCCTCCTTTAATATGCTAACATCGTTAGGGGACTCAATGACTGCTACCAGTTTGCAGTCATCTGTGAACTTGGTAAGCCACAGGTAGTCTACTTTCAAATGGACTTCCGAGAAATAAACTCCAAACAGTAGAGGGCCCAGCACAGAAACTTGTAGTACCCCACTGGTAACTGTTCAACTGGTGGAGGTGGAATCCCCAACTTTAATATCATGGGTTCTGTCGGTGAGCCAGCTGGCTACCCATCTAGTGACACATGGGTTAATCCCCAGCTGGGAGGTTTTCGATGATACCCGAGTGGGAGACTGTGCCAAAAGCCTTGGCTAAGTCAAGATAGGCAGTATGTACTTGTAGATCAGAGCGTGTGTATGTATCTTTAAGAAGCATTTGTACATGTAACACATGCATATAAATATAGAGCACAGAAAAAAACAAGAGAGAGCATGTGCCAAAGATATCCTTGGTAAACAAAGCAAATTCCAGACAAAAACCCAAGGTGTATCACCATAGATGCCTCACCAGCGAGCGTTATATCAAATAGCAAATCAATAAAATCATCACCATCATCATCTTGCGGGGTTGCCACACCGGATCACCTGTTTCCATTTCTTCCTGTCCTCTGCATCTTGCTCTGTCACACCAACCACCTGCATGTCCTCTCTCACTACATCCGTAAACCTTATCTTAGGCCTTCCTCTTTTCCTGTTACCTGGTAGCTTCATCCTTAGCATCTTTTTCCCAATATACTCCACATCCCTTCTCAGCACATGTCCAAACCAACGTAATCTTACCTCTCTGGCTTTGTCTCCAAACCTTCCAACCTGGGCTGACCCTCTAATATACTTACTCCTAATCCTGTTCACCCTCGTCACACCCAGTGCAAATCTTAACTTCTTTAACTCTGCCACATCCAGATCAAACTCCTGTCTTTTTGTCAATGCCACTGTCTCCAACCCATATAACATAGCTGGTCTCACTACCCTCTTGTAGACCTTCCCTTTCACTCTTACAGGTACTCGTCTGTCACAAATCACTCCTGACACTCTTCTCCACCCACTCCATCCTGCCTGTATTCTCTTCTTCACCTCTCTTCCACACTCACCATTACTCTGAACTATTGACCCCAAGTATTTAAACTCATCCACCTTCACCACCTCAACTCCTTGCATCCTCACTATTCCTCTATCCTCCCTCTCATTCACACACATATACTCTGTCTTAGTCCTGCTGACCTACATTCCTCTTCTCTCTAGAGCATCTCTCCAGGGTCTCCGCCACCTGTTCCCTACTCTCACTACAGATCATAATGTCATCTGCAAACATCAAAGTCCACGGGGACTCTTGTCTGATCTCGTCTGTCAACCTGTCCATCACCATTGCAAATAAGAAAGGGCTCAGAGCTGATCCTTGATGTAACCCCACCTCCACCTTAAACGCATCCGTCACTGCCACCGCAGACCTCACCGTTGTCACACTACCCTCGTACATATCCTGTACCACTCTTACATACTTCTCAGACACTCCTGACTTCCTCATACAATACCACAAATCCTATCTAGGCACCCTGTCATATGCTTTCTCCAAGTCTACAAAAACACAATGCAACTCCTTCTGACATTCTCTGTACTTCTCCATCAACACTCTCAGAGCAAACATCGCATCTGTAGTGCTCTATCCCGGCATGAAACCATACTGCTGTTCACTAATCATCACATCCCTTCTTAACCTAGCTTCCACTACTCTTTCCCATAACTTCATGCTGTGAGTGATCAATTTAACCCCCTCTGTGGTTACTACAGCTCTGCACATCACCCTTATTCTTAAAAATCGGTACCAAAACACTTTTTCTCCATTCCTCAGGCATCCTCTCACTTTCCAAGATTTCATTAAACAATCTGGTTAAAAACTCCACTGCCATGCTTCCACAGGTATGTCATCTGGGCCAACAGCCTTTCCATTCTTCATTCTCTTTTTATAGCTATCCTTACTTCCTCGTTGCTAATCCATTGTACTTCATGATTCACTATCCCTACATCATCCAACCTTCTCTCCCTCTCATTCTCTTCATTCATCAACCCCTCAAAGTACTCTTTCCATCTCCTCAACACACTCTCCTCGCCAGAGTATGTTTCCCTCATTATCCTTTATCACCTTTACCTGCTGCACATCTTTCCTAGCTCGGTCCCTCTGTCTAGCCAATCAGTACAGGTCCTTTTCTCCCTCCTTAGTGTCCAACCTTTCATACAACTCTTCATATGCCTTAGCCTTCGCCACCTCTCTCTTTGCCATGCACCTCATCTCCTTATACTCCCTGTCTACTTTCTTCTTCATCTCTCTCACAATCCCACTTCTTCTTTGCCAACCTCTTTGCCTGTATACTCTTCTGTACTTCCTCATTCCACCACCATGTCTCCTTGTCGTCCTTCCTCTGTCCCGATGTGATACCAAGCAACTTTCTAGCAGTCTCTCTTACTAGCTCTGCTGTAGTTACCCAGCTATTTAGTAACTCTTCACTGCCACCCAGTGCCTGTCTTAACTCATCCCTGAACTCCACCTCACAATTACCCTTTTTCAATTTCCATCATTTGATCCTTGGTGCTGCCCTCACACTCCTCCTCCTCTTCTTGATCACCAATGTCATCTTACAAACCACCATCCTAGGCTGCCTAACTACACTTTCTCCAGCCACCACTTTACAGTCTCCAATCTCCTTCAAACTGGCCCTCCTAGATAAGATATAATCCACCTGTGTGCATCTTCCTCCACTCTTGTATGTCACCCTATGCTCCTCCCTCTTCTTAAAATACGTATTCACCACAGCCATATCCATCCTTTTCACAAAAGCCACTACCATCTGACCTTCTGCATTCTTTTAACACCATACCTACCCATCACTTCCTCATCCCCACTGTTCCCTTCACCAACATGCCCATTTAAATCTGCTCCAATCAGCACTCTCTCACCCTTGGGTACAGTCATCACCACTTCATCCAATTCACTCCAAAATGTTTCTTTCTCATCCACTGCACACCCAACTTGTGGAGCATATGCACTAACAACAATAATCATTACACCATCAATTTCCAGCTTCATAAACATCACTCTATCAGACAGCCTTTTCACCTCCAAAACACTCTTTGCATACTGTTCCTTCAGAATAACTCCTACGCCATTTCTCCTCTCATCCACACCATGATAAAATAATTTGAACCCACCCCCGATACCCCTAGCCTTACTCCCCTTCCATCTGGTCTCTTGCACACACAATATACCAACCTTTCTTCTGTCCATCATATCAGCTAGCTCTCTCACTATACCAGTCATACTGCCAACATTCAAAGTTCCGACCCTCACTACCACAGTCATAGCTTTTCTCCTCTCTTCCTGCCTTCGGCCATGTCTTCCACCTCTCCTCCTCCTTCGGCCAACAGTAGCCCAATTTCCGCCAGCACCTTGTTGGCTAACAGTACTCGTGGCGGTCGTTGTTAACCCGGGCCTCGACCGATCCGGTATGGAAATATTAACTGGTGACTGCATGAAAAGATTTGGCGAAGTTTTACACCGGATGCCCTTCCTGATGCAACCCTCCCCATCTATCTGGGCTTGGGACCGGGTCAAAGAAATCAATAAAATAAAAACATTAAAAACCTTATTCATACGTGGCTAACCACTAAAATTGTCTCAGCGGACTCACAATTCCAAAATGTATGGATAAGCGCTTTTGGCAAAAAAAAGCCTTCTTCAGATCCCATTCTGTCTCATTCAAGGAGAGTTTTTTAAAACCATTCATCAGCCAATCACATTGGTTCATCCTGACTGGCATTTAGTACTGATCCTCCTTTCCTTCAAAAAAGGTTTAATTGGGACACTCCCATTCAAACCAGGATAGCAGTGTGCTCTAAGGTTGACTATCCAAGGTGCTTCCTCAGCTTCTTTTCTGTTCACAATATCTCCCCCTCTGGCAGTTTCTCTTATTGCAGAGATTACCATAAATGTAAATGAATGATCTAAATTCTTCACAATATGCATATATAAAGCATTTGTCTGTACCTTCTTAATATCAGATAAATGTTTGGATATCCTCTCCTTTAACATTCTATTTGTCTTGCCTATGTAAAAGGCTGGACAAGAAGTACAACTGGCGATGTATAACACATTCTTGCTATTACAATTTGCTATCCTATGGTACCTATATGTTCTCTTAGTTTCCAGATGGGTAAAGGAATTTGTAGTTCTTGTAACTTTACATGAACTACAGAAGCCACATTTTCGTCTTCCTTCATAATGAGCTCTTTTCTTCATACTCTTATCCTGACTGGTGTCAAATCCATTTCTATTACATAGAAGTCTCAAAGTTTTTTCTGTTTTTGAAAGTAAAACTATCTCCTTGATTATCGCATCCGAAGTCAAAATCGACCAGTGCTTTCTTATAATTTCACATACATTTGCATGGTCAGAGCTATATGTAATATTACATTTTAAGGCCTTTCCTCTATGTTGTGCTCTAGTTTTTCTTTTCAAATTGCCCAATTGACTAGAGTAATAGGGCTTTCCTTTTGAGATGTGCAACTCATGCAGTTAATTTTATCTGAGCTCTAGTTCTTTCATTCAATAATCTCTTTCCAGGAAATTGTCAATCAATTTCCTCTCCTCCTCCTTGAACACCTCTTCTACTGTACATAATTTAGAGATACAAACTCTTTGATTGTCCACTATATTGCGAAACACATGCCTTGGATGCATGCTCGAATAGTGTAACGTGAGAACTCATCCCCTTTCCACAAAATGAAAGTGTCGTCCACAAATCTATTATATAGTATGATGTTATACTTCCACAAATAGTCCATGTGTGACATCCATTCCTTCTCCCATTGTGTCAGTACCAGGTTCGCATAACTATTGGCACAGGGAGTACCCATGGCAACCCCCCACACACACACTTTTGCCAATAGTATGTATTCCCATTTAAAAAGACATTGTTCTCCAAAACTATCTGCAGTAATGAGCATATCAGACTGGCCTCTTTTCCTTCTTTGCTTAAAAAAGCTCGAACTACCTCTATCCCATATTAATTCGGGATAGAGGTAAATAAACTATTTACATCTACTGTAACTAACAACAACTCTCCATAGTTGTCTCTTCTCTCATTAATTGCATATAGCTGAGTCAAAATGTCTGCTGCGTCCCGAATAACTGTGTCAGCTCTTGGTAAAAGTTGCTTCAGCTCTCCTTCTAGATAGACCGATATAAGTTTGTCATACACCCTCTGCCCACTACTATAGTCGGTATAGTGGGGTGTTCAACATAAAAAAAGTCATAAAGATCTTTCTCTATAGTACGATCCATCAGCTTCTCATAAAGTGTATCCCTTATGTTCATTATAAGCACATTAAGCTCCCTTTTGTTAATCACCTGATAGGTTGTCCTGTCACTGAGCATCTCTTCCATCTTCTTAATATAACACTCAGTATTGAGTACAATAGCCCCTCCTTTGCCCGCACGTTTAAAAATAATGTATTTTCTCTTTTGTAGCTCTACAAGTGCCAAGCGTTCCTCCCTTGACATATTTTCAGTGTGTACTTTTTCCTCTTACTCTACTTTCAAAAATATCATTTTCACACATTTTCAAAAATAAGTCTACAGTGGGATGATATAATGGTACAAAGGAGCTCATTTTTTTTATATTTCTTACTTGGTATTGCTGTTTCCATATTATTCCCAAAAAGGTGTTTGAGAGTCACATTTCTCCCAAAACACTTTAAATCGATGATAAATTCATCTGGTTGTAAGTGGAAGGAAGGAATAAAACAAACCTTTTTCCAAAATACTAAGCTGCTCTTTCTATAAGTTCTCATTGGATAGATACCCCACTATATGACTAGTCTTATTTCTTATTGTATTCTTCTCTTCTTCCTGTCTCTGCTTAAAGACCTCGAGGTGTGAGCCCCTTTGGTCTGTATTAAAAAAAAGGAGCTGATGTAGAATTGGCTGATGCATCACTCCTTGCTTAGGAATAGCCCCTTCTTGATATCCCATTCTGTTCAACAACATCCTTTCGTAATGGGTCATCATTATTCAGCAGCATTCTCTCTTCCACATCGTCTATCTCTTCTATCTCGTTCCCAATTCCTTAATTCGAAAAACTAACACTCCCATTCACGATTCTATTGATACTAGTGGGTACTTCTTTCACCTTGTGTATATCCACTCTTACTTCTACTGCCCTCAAATTATTCTCTGATTCTTTTATGGGCTGAGGAGTTGAAACTTTACCTCCATTCCTGGAAAAAACTTGTCTCATATTTTCAGTCCCTCTCTCTGTTCTGGGCCAAAAAAATACATGACCTTTCTTAAAATCCTCAGAGTCTCTTTTCAGCTTCCTACTTTTTATTTTTTTTAGTTTGGATTCATATGCTGGCAATCTATCTTGTAGATTTTCCAACTTCATCAAATTGGTGTCTGTTAAATAATCCATTTTCTCAAGCTCTTTTTGCTTCATTTCTATCAAAGAAACAATTTCCTCTTCCTGGGGTTTAAAAAACTCAACCAGGAGCTTCATATAGCTGAAATATAGCTACAATTTGGATTGCGGTCTTGCCCAGAGTTAGTTGCACTTGGATAATTTCGGATGCATTATGCTGAGCAACTAGCCTGGAGGTGTGGATATCCTTAATGAATATGGACACGCCTCCGCCTTTAGTGTTTCGGTCCAGGTTAGGTGGCCGAAAGGTGTGGTATGAATTATTGCCTGGTAATGTAGGGGTACTCTCTGGAGCCTTGAACCAGGTCTCTGTCACTGCACAGATGTCGATGTTCTCCATTTTAAGGAGTACTTCGAGAGAGTGCATTTTGAGGTTTAGACTTCTAGCATTGAGTAGCAATACCCTCAGATTCTTCTTGCCTGTACCTGTTAGGGTGGTGAATTTGTCATTTGAACCTTGTCTAAAAAAGGCACTATAGGGGTGGCTAGAGCCTTAGCCAGTATCCGGAATCCCAGGGACAAAAGGTGCAGGCCATCTCTGGCAAAGCATTGTGGCTTGTCGATCATGTCATCCCAGGCAGACAGATACTGGATCCCCTTAGAATGACACCAGAAGCTTAGCCAATTGTTGAAGTCAATCATTTTGTCCTTGTACTGTGGTATCATTCTGGGTGATGGCAGGATGCTACTCAGGGATAGGGTCATACCTGCCTGGGCTACAAGATCTGACAGCTCCTCCATGTCCCTTTTCATGTAGTCCAAGGAGGTACATCTCAGGTCATTCACACCAACATGGACAATGACAGAGTCGTATTTGTACTTGTTGTGGAGTGACTTGAGTGGATGCGTTATGTGGCGGATCCTGGCACCCGACAGGCAGCTGACAGTAACTTTCTCCTTGTTTAGCCTGGTGAGTGGAACATCACTGTGCCTGACTATAGAGTCACCTATGACTAGAGTGTTGGGTACGTTGTTATGCTTTATGGGCTGTGGTTGAGTGGCACACTGATTTTGTGGGCTATGTGTCATTTGGGTTGTGTTGGGGGGTGGAGGTTGCTTGCGTTTCTGCTTTGGAGGTCCCTGTTGCTTAAGCAGGTTTTTACTGAGAGCCTCCGCGAATGTAGGTGTGTGTTTTGTGTTTCTATGTGTGTGTTTTGGTGGTGTGGGTTTTGAGGGACTATGTGCTGAGTGTGGTGTGGTGCAAGTGTTTACCTTCTCCTCTTGACTGTCTAGTCCAGTCTTGGGTGAAGAGAGCTTTGCTTCCAGTTTGGCTATAAGTGCATCACTCACAGGTTGTAGTGTTGGGTGGTAGGAGGAGAGGGTTGTCTGTGTACATGAGGCAATTACTGCATTGCCCCAAGATGCCCAGATTCATCAGGTAGACAGGAGAAAACACCGGGAGCCAACCCTTAAACATGCCTGAATAGGTGCTTTTTTGTTAAGTACTAGAAACTGTTTTCCTCTATACAGTGAGGAAAGTTGAGTGCTGTAGTAATTTGTAGCTTATTTAGTGCTTACAATACAATACAAGTGCTGAAACAAAAAACTGGCTAGTTCTAAGAAACAAAATTAAGCTAGAAGGCTTCCCTCCAACACAGAAAGGCTTGGGGGCCTAGAAGCCTACAAATAGTCCTGGACACAGCAAATCTATATCCAGGTTAGACTACCCACAGGAAAGGCAGGAAACAAGCTTAGAAATTTTTTTTTTTTTTTTTTTTTTTTAGTGGAAAGAGAGAAAGGAGTAGCAGAAACTAAGCTGATTGGCCTTCTCAAATGTTCTCCCTGTACTGGGTAGAATGAGGTAATGACACTAGACTGGGAGGAGGGTCCCTGATCAAATTTACACTAGGGGCGGGCAACTGCAAAGCCACCAACTATAAAAATACCATACCAACAGGAAGGGAGGGTGGGAAACAAACTGCAGAAATGTTTCTCACAGCAGAAAAGCAGCAGTGAGCCTTTAAATGAAAGTTATAAAAAGCTAAAGGAGCCTCTAGAAAAATAGTTTTAACTGCAACAAGTTATCAGAAACAAACAACCCAACAGATACTTAATAAAAGTGGACAATTTCCAGTTAATACCTCACACACAGTGGGACTAGCTAGAAAATATAGAGTACACAAAGTGCTATCATTAATAAATAAATAAAAAACAAAATAAGCAAAAAACAGGATACTTAATGTTATATATTATAGTCCAAAGTTTGTTCAGTGTCCTTCCTTTGATTAGCTCAGTGTGAAATGACAGAGACACTCAAAACTTAACTTCTTAGGTAACAGAAAGTTGAAACCTGAGACAACTTTTAAGAAAAAACCTCAAAAGAACAAATGAGGTGCTTAGTCTAAGCTGTAGCCCAGGTGTCCTCAGTCAGTCAATGACCTTAAACAATTCTCTCTCACTGAAATGCCTGATGGCTTTGGGTTTGGGTTCAAGAAGGAAGAGAGGAAATTGAATGACAATTTCCTGGAAAGGGTATCGAATGAAAGAACTGGAGCTCAGAGAAAATGAACTGCATGAGTTACGTACCTCGAACGGAAAGCCCTATTACTCTAGTCAATTGGGCAATTTGAAAAGAAAAACTAGAGCACAAGATAGAGGAAGGACCTTGAAATGTAATATTACATATAGCTCTGACCATGCGAATGTATGTGAAATTATAAGAAAACATTGGTCGATTTTGACTTCGGATGCGAGAATCAAGGAGATAGTTGGGGAATATCCTAGTTTTACTTTCAAAAACAGAAAAAAACTTGGAGACTTCTATGTAATAGAAATGGATTTGACACCAGTCAGGATAAAAGTATGAAGGAAAGAGCTCATTATGAAGGAACATGCAAATGTGACTTCTGTAGTTCTTGTAAAGTTATAAGAACTACAAATTCCTTTACCCATCTGGAAACTAAGCAAACATATAGGTATCATGGGATAGCAAATTGTAATAGCAAGAATGTGATATACATCGCCAGTTGTACTTCTTGTCCAGCCTTTTACACAGGCAAGACAAATAGAATGTTAAAGGAGAGGATATCCAAACATTTATCCGATATTAAGAAGGTACAGACTAATGCTTTATATATGCACATTTCGAAGAATTTAGATCATTTATTTACATTTATGATAATCTCTACAATAAGAGAAACTGCCAGGGGGAGATACTGTGAACAGAACAGAAGCTGAGGAAGCATGTTGGATAATAAACCTTACAGCACACTGCTATTCTGGTTTGAATGGGAGTGTCCCAATTACATCTTTTTTGAAGGAAAGGAGGATCAGTACTAAATGCCAAACAAGATGAACCAATGTGATTGGCTGACGAATGTTTTTAAAAAACTCTCCTTGAATGAGATAGGATGGGATCTGAAGAAGGCTTGTTTTTGCCGAAAGCACTTATCCATACATTCTGGAATTGTGAGTTCGCTGAGACAATTTTAGTGGTTAACCACGTATGAATAAAGTTTTTAATGTTTTTATTTTATTGATTTGCTATTTGATCTAACGCTCGCTTGTGAGGCATCTACGGTGATGACCTTGGCTTTTTTCTGGAACATATAAATATAGAGCATGTGCAGGCAACAGTACCATTTTGAGAAGAAAAGCCAGAGTGTTAACATGTATAAGTGTTGTAGTCAGTCTGTTTGTAAGTTTAAGTTTTAAGTTACAAAGCCTCATTTGCAGTCATACAAAATTAGACTCATATAAAACAACTATGTCCAAGTTGCTGTGCATTCCACAATAGTCTGGAAACATGACCTGATCATGTAATATAAAAGTCAGAATTTGGATTCAGAATTTGGATCTAGCAACAGGGACCGTCTTCAAGGAATGCTCAACTTTGGCGACATCTGGGACATCAGCAGGTATGGGAATGGATACTGCGACATGTTCCTCGGTCTGTTGTATCCTGATCAGACAAGCGACAGTACTGCTTTACCTTCGACCAGAGCTTTGGTGACATTCTCGAAGAAGCCCACAAGGTTTAGTAAGCAAGATCTATCTTTCACAAAGCCAAACTGGTTCAGATTAAGAGTACGACGGTTGCCTATGTCCTTGTTGATAAGGTCCATGATGACTCTTTCCGTGGCCTTGCTGATAAAGTTGGTTAGGCTTATGGGTTTCTAGTTCCTTGGGTTGGTTGATGGACCTCCTTTGTGCATGGGGATTACAGTTGCTGTTCTACATTCTGCTGAAACAAAGCCAGTGCTTAGGCTATGGTCAAAGACCGTGCCAAGTGGATCCACTAGGTCATGTTTTAGGTTGTTTAGTACGCAGCCTGGGATGTTATCTGGTCCCACAGAGACCATGTTTTATGAACCTGGAGAGAGCGGATATGACCTGCTCATTGTAGATACTGGAGAGAGGACACATGTCAGGTACACTTTGAGGCATGGCTGGTGGGGACAAGGGAGTGAAATTTGTGCCAAATCTGTCAGCTAACAGGTTAGCAATTCCCTCAGAGTCAGGGTGAGTGCTACCGTCCATTAGGAGTTCAGTGCACAGCTGGGTAATCCCTTTTAGATTTTGTCTGTAGCTAAAGAATCCATTATGATTGTCTTTAGTTACAGAAACTAATTTAGCCTCATAACTAGTTTTAGAGGACTTAACCAGACATCAGATTTGCTTGTTCAAGGTGTGGTGGGTATTCTTTCTCTGCTAAGCTCTCTCTTGCTCTTAGATATCAGTTTCTTACTTTTGTTATATAACTTGCTTATACTTGAGATCCACTAGGGTGGCTTGTTTTTACGGGAGGACTTGGTTTTGATCCTGCCAGGTACAGCAGAGTCAATACAGTTGTTTAAGTAGTTATACAGGGTATTTGTGTACGCCTCTGCATAGCGGTTCACTGTTGGCTGTGTCAGCAGGGGGTTTGAAACTTTTCAAAGCATCGCCCAGCAGACTATAGTTTGTTTTGGACAAGTTTCTCATTTTTATTGCTCCTGTGGAGGTGTCAGGTCTGATCGTTACTTCAAATGAGACAGATTTAAGATCTGACTTATTAGGGAGGGCAGAACACAGGGGGGTAGTGCAGTGATCCCCCATATTCTTGGAGTACTAGGTCCAGAACATTTAAGCCCCTTGTGGGGGTGCAGACTAACTTTTCCAGAGCATTTGTATCAAGTTCAGGAACCTCAGGGTGATCAAGCTTGTGCTTGTGTATGTCACTCACTCGATAGAAGGGAAAGTTGAAATCTCCCATGACCAAGGTATTGGCTGTATAGTCAGTGACTCAAGCAAGTCAAGGTAGGCGGTGTTCTTCTCATGGTTCAGGGTGGGGGACCTTTAGCTAGCAATGATGTGCTAGGGTGTTTTACTTATAGTTATTTGGACCTGGAGTAGTTCACAAGAGCTGTACTGTTTAACCAGTCTCAAGGTGTATTTGAATTTAATGAAGATGGATACACTTCCACCTTTGGCTCTTTCATACTCGTTTTGATGTCTCTGTGTGAGTGGAAGGCATTGTAGCCTTGCACGACCGGGGTGCTCTCTACAGTCTTGAACCAAATCTGTGTGACTGCATAGACGTCAGCTATTCCAAAGTGACGAGAGCTTCCAGGGAGAGCAGTTTCCTGTTTCGACTCTTAGTAACTAAGTCAGTTCTGCTACAACATGCCATGAGACTGTACGGTTTTATCCTTATTGGAGTTGAACAAGTTTCATTCTTGTGTTTATAAGCTGCATATATGTCATCTTTAATGACAGGTTCCATGCGGGAATGACCCAACACACTTCCTCCATGCTTCTTTTACAGGTATTTTTGGAGAAGTACTGGGGTTAAAGACAAGTCCAAAGTTGAATTCTTAAGTCTTAAGGTTTTCATCATATAAAGAGTCATACAATATGGATCCACGGGAACAGGATGCATCACCATCAGGGAGAATCACACTCCTCCAGCAAATGACATGGTATACTCACACTGGCTAACATGCTTGGGTTCAAGAGTTTAACGGGCAAGTATCAGGTGATAGGACACTCATATGAATATACAGCTGCTAAAGGCAGTACAGCAGAAAGACAAAGCTGCACCAGGTCTGCTGCTAGCATCAAACCATACTGCACACTGGCTCCTGCAATAGCTGTTCCAACCAGATATCAAATAAATGTCTAACAAAGAGGGTTTATCAGCAAACCCTGCAGAATTAGACCTCAGTGAAACTCCTCACTCTGAGCAGTCTCACACTAATGGATTTATAACTGAAGCTTACAAGAAGCGTTCTCCATTCTGAATCTACTATCGAAATATGGCCAATGTACATGACAGAACCCTCCTCATTAAGCAAGCCAGTCATGAAACTGCTAAGGCATTCCAAATGGGGTGCAAGAATTGTGGACAGCCTAGGACACCCCCCTCAAATTGGTGGCCATGGATGCATACCTTTAGAGGTACTACTTCACCCAATGGAATAAAGACACACAAATCTGAACCTTCACTACTCCCAGGCATATAAGCACACAGGAGGGCAGTTAGGTCTTCTCAAGAACAACTTCCCTCCAAAGAGGGTGACTCAGTTTCTGCTTTTTGTTTCTTTAACTTTTTGACAGTGTTCCAGCATAGGACCAGGGTTAAGTAAGAGACTCTCCAACTGCTCCTCTTATAAAGACAACGTTATGGTACAAAGTAACTTCTGCACAACACAGTTCAGCACAGAATTACCATCTTATTTACTGCAACGAACACATGTATGTGGAAGACTACAAAATCAAAGTCATGTCTCCTCGACCAGTAAAAAAGTTTGAATTATTTATCCCATTTTTGATCAAATGCAACATTACTGTAACAACTAAAATACAACTACTGACCAATTCAAAATAAACACTGCAACATTAATTTTGCCAGTGAAGATCTACTATCTGTACCTTCCCATATTATTCAAAAGTTCAGAATTCCAGGAAAAAACTTTCTGTACTTTTCATGTCAGCACTTTCATGTTGACAGAAATAAATCATCAGAAGCAGACTATAACAAACAGGAATCCACCTTGAAATGAAAATCTATTTAAAATACAAACACTAACATTTTCCTTCATTTTACACTTTTCCCTTCACAACAC
The DNA here is from genome assembly GCF_019279795.1 of Protopterus annectens. Taxonomy (NCBI): domain Eukaryota; kingdom Metazoa; phylum Chordata; order Ceratodontiformes; family Protopteridae; genus Protopterus; species Protopterus annectens. Next base: position 1,945,515,738 of record NC_056726.1, read on the forward strand.
TCAACTGTCACCACACTGAGTAGCGAATTAGGCCAGTTGCTTCACTCTCCTGCATAGTCAGGCAGCCAGTTTAAAATACTAGCATGTATGCCAATGCTTCATATAGTACTCAATTCCTACGCAATAACAGCAATATAAATTTGAGTCTTGGATCATAATTTGACAGTTACCTGATCACTTTGGTGGCTTGCCTACTTTAGGCATGCAATGCACGGGACTTTTCCCACAACAAATGTCAACAAAGAGAACTAAACAGTGTAATCAGTAAAAAAAACACAACACTACTAGGATTTTTTATCAGTCATGGTCTCCTAGTGTGACATCACAATTTGCTGTGATGGAGGGTAGGTGGATTCCCAGTTACTATACCTCGACAGAAATCTCTAAACGAGAAAGGAAGGATAATTCCAATTGTAGACTGAGAAGGCCCACCGCCACATCTATAACTACTGACTCAAAAATACTCTATAGGTGGGCTACGAAGTCACATGATTCTTCAATTCAGTTATTAGTTTGGGATGTCTTCTCTGGTTTCCTCCCATATCTGAAAGACATGCTGTGGGTGAAATGGTAATCCTCCAAATTGCCCACAGGTGTATGTGCATCCTTTGCTAGGCTTCCATCCTAGCTAGGATTAATTTTTCTGCCTTGCAAACACTTGACCCTGAGCTGGGATTCAACTCCCCCAAGACTCTACATTGAATGAAGAACTGCAGAACAGATACATGAATGAAAATGCTTAAGTGTGGTACTACGAATGGCCAACTATCCTAAGTTACCAAATGAAACCCACAAGAAATAGGACACAGTGTAAATATTCATAAGTTACTTAATTACTCTACAAAATGGCTACATATCCTTGTACATGTTACACCACTGCTACATATTGCAGCTCTGGGATCAAACCTACTCGGGGGAGCTTCCTTCTTTTCAAAGGCTGTGTAACCGCTGAGGTGGAATAAAAAGTTTGGAGTGCTGAGGCACAACAACCTTCGGTCTGATACACACACACAAAAAAAAATGTAGGCATGAACAACAAGATGAGTTTTATTTTTGAAAAGTGAATTCTTGGTTGATACAGTACAGAAATCTATGAGACAATGCACTACACTGATATGAAATGTTGTTGTTGCTGCTGTTTTTTTTCTTTCCCGGTTAGGGGTCAGCACAGCGGAACTCTGGTCTGCTAATGATTGGCAGTCAATTTTTATGGTGCCGAGGTGTCAGCCTGACGCCCAACCTTTAACGAAGGCACGCCCATTCACACTTGTCTTTCGAATGCCACTCGACCGCAGGGAGGACATGCAGACTCCACACAGAAGGCGCTCCAGCCGAGAATCAAACGGGAGAACCTCTTGCTGTGAGGCGACAATGCTACCGCTGCACCACCGCGGCTTACTACACTGATACGAAATGCCATGTCTTAAAAAGAAAATTACAATTTATGCCCATGTACAACTGCATTAAAACAAAAGAAACTTCCTTCGGCAACACTACAGTATAAGCTTTTTCCTAATATGGCTACTTTTCTGGTTGCTACATAGACTTATAGTTTTTCATAGTTCAAGAGATGCTCAGTGAGTTAACTGTACACAGTGAAGTCAGATATTTACTCATGCCATCTATTCATCAGACTAATGGCACAAAATGGTTTTGCTTCATTTGCCATGTCACTCACTGTCATGCAAGAATCCATACCACTGACTGAAATACTGCGCCCACACATCTCAACTGTTCCTGATTTTACAGATGAAATCCTTGGATTTTTGCGTTATGCTTTTGGTCAATTCTTCACAAAACTTGTAGTTCCTGGCAAACTGTTGAGGACTGCAGTCACTAAATGTTGGCAGATATTTCAGTTTCAGACTTCATACCATTTGGAAAATGTACACTAATGCAAAACCTGTTACTTAAGTAATTCTGAGTACATAAAAGCAATATTTATAACCTAATTCCTATTTCTTAACCTTTACCCTGCATTATTTTTTGGCTTTGCTCTTGATTCTTGAGGTAAGAGGTTTGAGAGTTCCAACTGAAGCATGCACATATGAATACAGACTGCAAAAAAAAAAATCACACTACTGTAGATTACATACAGTGCTTTAAGAACAAATTTATTGAATTATCTTAGTACAAGACAGATTTGGTATTACATGGAAGACATGAAATATGTCCTGTAATTACATTTTTTGGTAATTTTCGACTTGGCATCTTACCCAGTTACTTCATATATACAACAGTTACATACTTAAGTAAAACAATTACAGTAAACTTTTGAAAAAAAGATGAAATGAACAAATGCATAAATAAAAAAGAAAACAAGAAAGCTGTTAAATTAAGTGGGATCAGCAATTTATTCAAAAGATAGGAAAACAGGCATAACAGGTAAACAAAGCCGTCCTCATCTGCATTCTCCAGGTTGTTGCTGTCTTTTGGCTTTTCCCAGTTAGGGGCAGCCACAGCGGAACTCCGGTCCGCTAATGATTGGCAGTAGATTTTCACGAACGCCAAGGTGCCAGCTCGACATCCAACCTTCAACGAAAGCACGCCCTTTTACGCATGTCCCAACCGCGGGGAGGACATGCAGACTCCACACAGAAGGCACTCCCCGCACTGCAGCCGAGAATTGAACGGGAGAACCTCTTGCTGTGACAACAATGCTAACGCTGCAGAGAATATCCAATGTGAATCCTACCACTGGACTGTTAGGAGGCATTACTACATCTCTTCTTGTATTGGTGACATTGCATATTTTTTTTATAATCTTACAGATGTTCCTTAGTCACCCAGTCATTCCTTGTCAATGCAAAAGTCGACACCAATTCTCACCTCAAACATCTTCACTGCACTTTTGTTCCCTTCTAAGGAGAAAGATGAGTGCTGAGAGTAAGCAATCATCTGCACAGGGTATCCAAATGTCTGCAAGAATTGCAAGGCACCCAACCCCAGTTCCCACCTGGCCTAACCCTTCGACTTGTTGGCTGTAACCTCTACAATCACTGCTGTCTATGGCAATTCATGTGTATATCCATATTAAAACCAGTTCCGTTATTATAAATCTCCCACACTGAGGCTGTAACTTCTATAATCACTGCGGTCTATGGTGATGCATGTGTACATCCATAATATATCCAGTTCACTATTACTAATTTTCCTAACAGTGACTGTTATCACACTTGTAAGGCTGCACATTAGACCCTAACACTTTTGGTGAGGTTGACACTGTAGCAATCCCCCAAGGATGAGGTGGAACTAGCTGTTTACAACCCCCCATGCCACTAATCAATAATGGGTTATCTACAACAAAGTCAGGACTTTATCCCTCTAAACATCAGCAAAGCTATTAGTGGCTTTCTGTGCAAACCAGCACACAACAGAACAGTATCAGTAATTAAAACGGATGACACAATCTGAAGATATGAGGACAGCTCAAGAAATTATTAAGTATTGCTTTGTGGAAAGGGTTGTGGATGACTGGAACGGTCTACTTAAGGAAGCAATAGACCAAAAATGGCAAGCAGAAGTTTATAATGAATGGCATACACCTATACACCTGCTGTAGCTAAAAACAAGGGAGCAAATAATGAAATAAGCCCTCTTTTTGTAATAGTTGCATCAGGGGGCACAATATTTGTCAGCATAGGAGGAGATGGTCAGCAGACCATGCTGCTTTGCCAGGGACGGTCTGCACCTCTCCCCTCTAGGCTTTCGAATATTAGCTAAAACACTGTCTTCCCCCCATAGCGCCTAGTTTAGGCAATGCCAAACTGAAAGTACTTCCGACATAGCAAATCAAAACCAAGAAACCTAAAGGTATCACTGCTCAATGCTAGGAGCCTAAACAAAAAACTCCACTCCCTCGAAGCTCTCTTTACCTTAGAGAATGCGGATGTCTGTGTGGTCTCTGACATGTGGTTTAAAGCCACGGACAACACACCAACAGTGCAAGGTTATAATACCTTCCACACATTTAGACCAGCTACTTCACTGGCAGGGACTAAAGGTGGATGTGTCTCTACTTATATCAAAAATAAATATACTTCAAGGCTGATCAAACAGGACAATGCCCTTGAGTTGCTCCATGTTCAAATCAAATCCAATACCACTTCCTTGCAAACTATAGGTCCTACTCTATAACCCAGGAAACCCATACCATGCACTTAAAACTTATAAGAAACACTAACCATCCAACCCAATACCATATTCATGGGTGACTTTAATTACCTCACTATTATCTGGGAATTGTATACGACATCAAACACATATGCACAGAGATTCAGGGATTTTGTAAACACAAACTCCCTGGACCAGATAGTCAATACACCAACCACGGGTGCAACCATACTAGATCTCGTCCTCACTAATATGAGAGAGTGCTTCACACCCTCTACTGTAATGCCTTCCCTGGTAAGGTCAGACCACAAAATGGTCTCCTTTGAACTAAAAATAAAACCTGGACCTCCAGCTCAACTGGGAATATTCAGGAACTATTCTAAGGCTAACTTCCTGCTCTTAAGTGAGACCCTGACAACATTTCAAGCCCCTATAAACCCTGAGAACACTTCTGCCTATGCAGAACTGTTCACAGAAACCCAGTACAAGAATGTGAACAGCTGCATAGAGGTAGCTGTACCCACCAGAAAGAAGTACAGAACTAACTTAAAAAACAAGCCACCCTAGTGGAATCACAAAATCAATCAGATGTATAACAGGAGGAAGAAAATCATGGCAGAAATTAGGAGGTGCAGCACACAGAGGGATAAAAGCACTCTCAAACTAAAACAACTCAGAAGACAAAAAGTCTACCAAAGCAAAATTTGAGGTAAGTTTGGCCTCCCAGGCCAAGGACAACCACAAAGCATTCTTTAGCTATGTCCGCAACCTCAAAGGCAATGCACAAGTGTGTGCAGAGCTCACTGTAAATGGAGCCACCTATACTAAGCAAGAAGATATAGCATACCTCCTAGCTGATTAATTCAGTTCCAACTTTACTCCTCTCTCTCCCTCAACCTTCTCTCAGGAAATATCATCAAATGCAACTCACCCTATTATCACTAGGGAACAGGTCCTAAATGCTCTCTCTAAGACCAAGAACACTGCATCAATGGGTCCAGACAATATCCCAGGATGCCTTCTAAATAGCATGAAACATGACTTATCATGGCCTCTGGAATTACTACTTAACTGTAGCCTCCAAACAGGCTTCGTGCCTCATGAATGGAGAAAGGCAACAGTCATCCCTCTGCACAAATGTGGGCCATCTACAGACCCTGGAAACTACAGACCCATAAGTCTCACTAGTCTTATATGTAAAGCCATGGAAAGAATTATCATGAAGATGATTAAGAGAGATATAGTAAACCTCCAGACACTGGACCCAACCCAGTTTGGTTTCATCAAGGGCAGATCATGCCTACTCAACCTGGTAGACTTCTTTGAGAAGGTCACCAAGCAATGCATGAAGGCAAAACCATTCACACTGCCTACCTTGACCTGGCCCAGGCATTTTACATAATACCCCACTCGGGCATTGTTGACAAACTCAAGAGGTTAGGTACAAACACATATGTCACCCGGTGGCTAGCCAACTGGCTCAGAGACAGGACCCAGGAAGTTCGAATAGGGGAGTCCCCCTCTACAAAGAGGCCAGTCACAAGTGGATTCCCTCAGGGATCAGTCCTTTTTGGCATTTACTTCTCAGAAGTCAAGGCCAATGTCAGTGGCCTCTGGCTGACTAAATTTGCAGATGATTGCAAATTACGAGCTGTCATTGAATCTCACACTGACACAAATGTTCTCCAGGAGAGGATGATACAAACAAATAACTGGTGTCAGAGCCATGGACTAAAACTAAATGCATAATAGTATCCTTTGGGAAGTCATCCATCCCTGGTACCATCATAACTGACAATATATCCCTTAGAGTTGACCCAGTAGTCAGGGTCTTAGGGACACACACAGGTAGTAATCTAGCCTTTCATCATCACGTGTCTACAGTGCTGAGGAAATTATTCTATGTTGCGCAACTTATAAATAAAGGTATGGCATCTAAATCCAAGGAAGTCATTATTCCACAGTATTCGGCATTCATCAGACCTATCATTGAGTACAATGCACCCTTTGGGATGTACCTAACCAGGTATATCCAACAACTGCAATGTCCACAGAGGTTCCTCACTAAATGAATACAGGGCTTAAGTAATATGTTCTATGCAGACCTCCTCAAGGCCCTATCCCTGTATTATGTCTCCTACAGGCTTTTGAGGGGAGATCTATGCCTGGCATATTGGGCATTGTTAGACCCCACTCTATATGACCTGCTGCATATCCATAAAATAAACAGTACCAGAACTACCCGTTCTAAAGATTTAAAACTTGCCTGTGATACAAATAGGACCTGCTAGAGAGATAGGTATGTATCCCACAGACTACCAAGTCTATGGAACAGGCTCCCCATCCATGTGAATCGGAGTTCCTCCCTAACCCAATTCAAGTGCAACTTGGACAACTGGATGGGAAACAGGAAATTCATCCCTGGTTTGGCACCTATGTCTCTAATGGTCACAGGTAACCTGTAAAAGGTTCATCTCCCAGGTCAATCCTTAAACTTATCAAGGGTATCAGAACTTGTCAGAGATTTGGGATGCATGGCTAGGCTTAAAAAGGCCCTGGTGGTCATTAGCCTAGTAAACACCTATGAAACTACTGAGCAAATCAGCAACTCAATGCTTTGATATACATCACTGGTATGTTATTCTGGCTGCCTTAAGTCCTCAGGGTACAAAATACTCAGTCCCTTAACTTCTTAACAATATTCTCCTCATTCCAGTTATAGAACTATCTACAGGGATATCACACTACATTTTCTGTACTTTTTTTTTCAAATCAGACAAGACATCACAGTTAGTAATTAATATTGTTGTATCAATGTGCGCCTAGCATAACCACCGTCTCTGTAAACACTTCACCTAGCATATTTTCTTTACAGTATGAAAGTCTGTAATTCCTCTTGAATACAATGTACTGCTTAGCACAACATTTTCTAAGTACTTAAGTCACTTAATTAACTGTTATTACCAGGTGTTTTTGCAACAGTTCCCTGGTGCTCCTAGCAGTGGGTGTGTTGATCAAGTTCTACCATTTCTTCAAGTAGCTGGGTGCCGACAACAAAACTGACCCATAATAAATAATCAATAGACAGCTACTACAATATTGTCCTCAAAACATTAAAAACTAAATATCTTTACAAAATTATACTGCAACCTATTTCACAAATTATATAAATATAATTTTTTGCAGGAGGATGGTGATCCCCTGTTGCTCAACATCCTTGATATCCACATTTAAGACCACACAAACTCAGAGAAAAGGGAAAATGAAAAAAAAAATTCCCATATCTGAGTTCTGTGCCATCAGATAGCCCATTTCAGCAAATCCAAAAAAACAAAACAAAACAAAAAAAAAACAAAGTTTAATGCACTAAGATGTTTACACTATGACAATCTGAGTGTCAACAAAAAGTACAGTTGTGTACACTTACCATAAATGTAGATGTTCGAGTGTATTCATTGTTGCAGTCATCACACTTGGGTTATCTGCCTGCAGGTAGCCCTCAGTCGGCCCGAATACAACAGTCTTGAGATTTCTGCATCGGATGCGGTCACCTCTTCCATGCCGTCAGGTCATCAGGGGTATAAAATATGCAGCCGACCCCATTACATAAGTTTTTCTTGCCCCTGATGTCAGGAGCCCCCAAAATAGGAAGCAATCACATGGTGTGGAACACCTCCAGTAGAAAGTAAATACCACTACCATAAGATATGGCCAAAAAAAGAGGATAGGTAGAAAGTATAGAAAAGACAGGGGGCTGGAGGGAGGGTAACCAGGACTGCAACAGTGAATACACTCGAACATCAACATTTATGGTAAGTGTACACAACTGTACTATGTGCTTCGTGTTTCACTGTTGCAGTCATCACATTTGGCTTGATTCCCAAAGCTGAGGAAGGGTGGAGGCAGTCAAGAAGTATTAGGGCTGGTTAGCAGGCCTTTTAAGAACTGCTGTGGCAAATCCAGCTCTGGATTTAGAAAAGATACGCAAGTGGTAATGCTTGGTGGAGGTGTGTACAAAACTCCAGGTTGCAGCTTCCAGGATGTCCCTGGTAGGGACTCCCCTGAGAAATGCTGTAGAGGTTGAGGTAGCCCTAGTGGAATGAGGTCTGATATCCTGTGGGGTAGGTTTTCCATGGTGCTTGTAGCAGAAATGGATGCAGTGTGCTATCCATTTAGAAATGGTTTGCTCTGAAAAGGCCTTGCCCTCTGCCCCTGTAGCAAAGCTGACCAGCAGCTGGTCAGATTTTCTGAAAGGTTTAGTCCTGTCAAGGTAGAACCTGAGCTATCTGTGCACATCCAAGGAGTGCAGGATCTTTTCCCCTTTATTCTGAGGATTATGAAAAAGGTTGGTAAATGGATGGATTGGTTTAAAGCCACACTGGATGCCACCCTGGACATAAATGATGGGTTAGTCCTGAGGAAAACCCTGTCTGCATGGAAGATAATGAAGTGTTCCACAGCCATAAGGGCCTGTAACTCAAACACTCGTCTTGCTGAAGTGATGGCTAGAAGTAAGGCTGTTTTCCAGGAGAGGAATTTTAACTCTGCTGTAGCAGCAGGCTCAAAGGGGGGGGGGTGAGCTTCTCTAGTACAAAGTTAAGGTCCCAAGCAGGAGTGGGAGCTCTCCTTGGGGGTCTTAAATTGTTAGCTCCTCTCAGGAACTGTTTGATCAGAGGGTGAGAGAAGAGGGGTGGCTCAGTATTGTAATGAGTTGCGATGGCAGAGGCATGAATCTTAATTGATGAGAAGGATGGGCCTTTGTGGAGCAGCTCTGCTAGATAATCTAGGATTTGAGGTAAGGTGGGCACAGTTGTGTCCTTTCCTTGATACTGGCTCCAAGAACAGTATCTATTCCACTTTTCTGAATAGGATTTCCTAGTACTAGGCCTCCTGGCCTCAAGGATAACATCCAACACTTGTTTGCTGAGGGTTGCTGGTGATGTATTCAGGGAATAAACCCCAGGCTGCCAGGTTCAAGGTTTGCAGCTGAGGATGCAAAATCTGTCCCTCCTGCTGGGACAGCAGGAAGGGGGTCTGATGTAGGTGCCAGGGTGGCACTGCTGTCAGACTGCGTAGGAGTGGGTATCAGTGCTGGCATGGCCAGTCTGGTAAAATTTCCTGTTTGATCTTGAGTAGTACTTTTGAAATGAGGGGCAGAGGGGGAAAGACATATTTTGATGTTTTCCCATGTAAAGGATAGGGCATCCACTTTCCATGCTTGGCTGTGGGGAATTCAGGTGCAAAATTTGCTCAGATGATGGTTTTGAGGGAAGCAAAGAGGTCCACTTCTGGTGTTCCCCACCTGTGTATTAGAAGTTTGAATGAGTTGGGTTCCAGTTTCCACTCGTGTGAGTCCATTAGATTTCTGCTTAAGTCATCTGCCAGTGAATTTTGTTTGCCTGGCAGGAAATGAGCTTGCAGGTACACTTGATAGCTCAAGGCTGGGTTCCGCAGAGCCATGGCTAACCTGCAGAGTGGGTAGGAATAAGTCCCCCCTGCTTATTTATGTACCACATAACTGTGGTGTTGTCCGTCTTCATCAAGAGTTGTCCTGGCAGGATAAGGTATTTGAAGGCTGTCAGAGCATTCTGTACAGCTAACATTTCTTTTTGATTGATATGCAGGTGAATTTGTCCTGGGCTCCATTTGCCTTGAGTGCATTTGCCTGCCATGTGAGCCCCCCATGCATAGTCTGATACATCTGTTGTCAGGGTTTGGGTGGCGGGGGGGTTGAGTGAAAGGGAGTCCCTTGCTGTGGTTGCAAGCCTCTGCCCACCAAAGGAACTCTGCCCTTAGGCAAGGAATGATAGGAATCACTGTTTCCAGGTCCTGAGAATGTTGACACCAGAGACAAGTTTCCTCATATGCAGTCTTGCATATGGAATTAGTAGAATGCATGAGGCCATGAACCCTAGGGCTTGCAGTATTTTTTTTTTTTTTGCAGATAGCTGGATTTGGGTGGACAGTAGTTTGAAGTAATTTGTCAAATAAACCTGCTTTTCTAGAGTGAGAAATGCCATCTGGGAAGTTGTGTTCAAACTTGCTCCCAGGAATACAATCTTTTGGCTGGGCACCAGATGTGACTTCTTTTCGTTGATGGTATACCCAGAGAAGTTAGGAGTCTCTTTGCAAATGTCAGATGCTAAAGTAGCAATTCCCGACTGTCTGCCTGAATCAGGCAATAGTCCAAGTATGGGTAAATTTGAATATTTCTCTGCCTGCAGTATGCAATGGCTGGAGCCAGGCACTTTGTGAAAACCCTGGGTGCAGTAGATAAGCCAAACGGAAATGCAGAGAACTCATGGTGCATACAGCCTGCCCTGAAACATAGATATTTCCTGCAAGATTACCTTATAGGGATGTGCAGATAAGCTTCTTTTAAGTCTAGGGTGACTAGCCAGGAGTCCTTGGCTAGCATAGGAAGCAGCTGCTGGAGTGTAAGCATTTTGAATTTTGGTACCACCAGAAAGGAGTTGAGAGTTGCCAGATGCAGAATAGGGTGCAAAGAGTTCTCTTTTTCTGGGCACCCTGTCCTCTTTGCGCTGTTGGAACAGGTTGAATAGCCCTGATACTGAGAAGAGAAAGTACTTGCTTTTGGGCCTCTGCCCACTGGTTTGGAGGAAGGTCTGGCAATCTGCTTGGGGTTTGCAGTGAGTGGCAGTAGAATCTGTATTCCTAGGATACAATGTTTAAGACCCATTGGTCCTGGGTAATATACTCACAGTTTTTTGCATGCAGGGCAAGTTTTCCTCCTAGGGGTGCAAGTACTTGGGCATGGCTGGAAAGGATGAAGGACAAGTCATTGTGAACTTTTTTCATAAGGGGATGGCTTACCACTCCCTGTTTTTGAGGAGGGAGCACTTCATTGTTTAGATCTGTGCATACCTGAGACTGTAGTCTTTGTGGTATGTTGCCTCTGGGTTTGGACAGAGAAGGTCTGGGAGGGACTGGAAAGGACCAGTTTTTTAAAGGCCAATGCCTACTGAATCTAGGTGGCTGTACCTGTAAGAAATCTTACCAGTTTGCAAAGATTTAGCTTTTTCCTCCATCTTTTTAAGAACAACTTCTGCTTTTGAGCCAAATATTCTTGGTTTAATGGAGCATCTAGTAATTTTGCTTGGACATGGTCTGGCAAGATTTGTTCCTTCAGCCAAGCATGCCTTCTCAGAACATACCCAGTGGCAGCAGCCCTGCAAGATGCTTCTAAGGCATCAAAACCACACTGCAAATTATGTTTACCAACTTGGTTTGCCGAATACATTAACTCTTAAGTCTTTATTTTCTGCACAATCAGGAATTAACATTTTTTGTTTAATTAGTTCCATAATATGCTGCTGGTACTTCAACATGTGAAACTGGCAATTTAAAGCACTGATGGCAAAAGTTGCAGAGGTATATACCTTCTTACCCCATCTGTCTAAAGCCTAGAATGCCTGTCTGAAGGGGTAGGGTTTTTGGCTGCAGTAGCCTTAATACCTTTAGGTCCCTGGGAAATGGTCTCTGAATCCACAGTGGGATTTTTAAAGAGAAATTTGTGAGAGTCAGGTACTCTGTAGTACCTGTCAGGCTTTCAAAGAGCTGGTGGTAAAGTATCAGGGGCAGGACTGGATTCCATGAAGACATCATCTACAACATCCAGGACAAGGGGTATAGCTAGAGGCCTATGCTGAGGCAAGTCTAAAAACTCCCTGAGTCTCTTTTTGGACTGTGGGTAGTCTTGGCATTCCCAGCGGAAATGCTCTCTTAGGGTATGCAAGGTTTCACCAAAAGAAAAATCCTCTGCGGGGGAGGCAGAGGGAATGGAATCCTCTGCATCTGAGTCCTCATAGGTAGATAAGGGTATGTCCTGGTAATCACAGGGGTCAGAGTCATTGGACTCATGGTCTGTAGAATCAGAAGGAAAATCAATTCTTTGTCTTTTGGGGGGGGGGGGTGGAGGCTGGCTTCCCCTAATTAAAGTAATAAGGTCTTCAGCCATTCTAAGCATTTGTTTCTGTGGCATGGGAGCTTGAGAATGCGCTTTGGTCGTCGGTTTCCTAGGTGTAGTGTGAACTCTGGGCCTGAGAAATTCTAGTTTTAGTTATTAATGAAGTAGTCAGTTTAATATGAATATCGGAAGGTATGAATACACCATCAGAAGCCGGTGCCTGCACAGCGGCTCCGGAGCTATTCAAGGTAGAGAAATCTGCAGGTTCCATAGTCGAAGAAGCATCTCGTGGCATACCAGACTCCAAATGGGTCTTGGTAGAGGCCTGTGAATCTGTAGAAGCGGGTAACAGGGGCTGCAAAAGCGCCTCACTGAGTACTGGCGGACTGGCGACTAGCTTAATGGAAGCGCCATTGGCAGTTTTGGAACTATGTGGTCCGTCTCTGTCTTTATCCTTGCGTTTTGTTGGAGGATCGGTAGTCGGATGGCTTATCGAAGCCATTTCTGAATACAATGAACAGCGAAACAATTTAACAACAAAAATAGCCCAACAACGAATAGTTCGAGGGTTGAACAAGGCACAGGAATGTCGTGGTCTGGGCCTGAACAGGTGACGCAGTAAGAATGAAAATCTCTGTGAGGTATTTGCTTTCCACAGGCAAAACAATTGTTAACTTTTTCTGACATTGGTTACAGCAAGAAAAAAGGATCCCCAACGAGGTACTTAGTTTTAGAAGAATTCAGGTTTGAAAGTTGAAAAACGAAAATTTCAGGAAGTGGCCAACGGGCACTTACGAACTGCTTCTGCTTCGGGCTCCCGCGTGGCAAGAAAAGCTGATGTAATGGTGTCGGCTGCATGTTTTATTATTTATTTACATTTGTTGACTGGGAATGTCCGACTGGACGCAGGTCTATTTTCAGCCGAGGCCCGAGGAGAAAAGCTCCCCAAATTAAAATATTACAGACAGTTACAGATGAAGAACATAGTACACTCAGTAGATAACTAGCATCTGTTCTATCCACGAAGTCATAGCAGATATTAACAATTGTTACAATAAGTTACTGCCATATAATAAGTAGATAGGCATGGAAGTATCAGAGCTTGCTGTAATCAGGTACAGGGTAGATGGAGTGGGAATAGGCGACAGCATCTGTTGCAGAAATCCCAAGATTCTGGTATTCGGGCTGACTGAGGGCTACCTGCAGGCAGATAAGCCAAGTGTGATGACTGCAACAGTGAAACACAAAGAACATCGAAACTTGCTAATTTCACTGTTTGCATTAAGTAGGGCAAAGTAGTGAGGCCAGCTATGTTATATGGGTTGGAGACAGTGGCACTGACAAAAAGGCAGGCGTCAGAGCTGGATGAGGCAGAGTTAAAGATGTTAAGATTTGCACTGGGTGTGACAAGGGTAGACAGGATTAGGAATAAGCATATTAGAGGGTTAGCCCAGGATGGATGATTTGGAGACAAAGCCAGAGAGGTGAGATTGCGTTGGTTTGGACGTGTTGAGGAGGGATACTGGGTATATTGGGAAAAGGATGCTAAGGATGAAGCTGCCAGTTAAGAGGAAGGCCTAAGATAAGGTTTATGGATGTGGTGAGAGAGGACATGCAGGTGGCTGGTGTTGCAGAGGACAGGAAGAAATGGAAAGAGATGATCCACTGTGGTGACCCCTAATGGGAACAGCCGAAAGAAAAAGAAGCAGCAGCAGCATTAAGTAGGGCAAAGGTTTATGGATAAACTGGCATCCCGTTGCTTACACTAAAAAAATAGAAAAACAATCAGTAGGACGGGATTTCAAGAATGCTTCCAAACCATATATATCTTCAAAATGTCTCTGAGTACATTTGATTTTTTCTTTTTAAAGGTTTGTAATAATGAATAACAGAGTAAAATGTGGGAAATAGACTCATGGAATACAAAAGGGCTCCAGAGCTTAAAGAGGAGGAAATTATTTCTTCATTTACTTTTGCAGTCTAGGGCGTGTTTTACACTACTTCAGGAAACTCACCTAACTAATGATCAATGGGCAGAGATCAAGAAAAGGAAGTGGATTGGAGAGGTTATAGCCTCAGAAGGTAAGACCAATAGTGCAGGGGTAGCTATAGTTATTAAAAATCAATATCAAGGGAAGATTTTGGACTCTAAAATAGACAAAGAAGGAAGGTGGTGCTTTGTTACCCTCTCATCTACTCTCCATGATAAACCTATTTTACTTTGTAATGTATACGTACCATGCAGTAATCAACAATGTTTTATAGCATCACTTTACCCGCTTTTAAACCAATATAATAACTATTATACAATAATAGGAGGGGATTGGAATTCCTATCAGAATCCGAAGTTGGATAGGTCTTGTCCACAAAGGTCATTCAATAGGCAAGCGGTGGTCGCACTAAATGATTTGAAAGAAGATTTTCAACTATATGACCCTTTTAAATATCTGAATAACCATTTCAATACAGACAATTTTACTTTTTATTCACTGTGTCACAAAATGTGGTCTAGAATAGACTTCTTTTTGATTTCACAAACAATGACCAATTTTGAACCATTAGTTCTCATACATGCGCGTTATTTATCGGACCATTCAAAAATTTCATTAAGTTTTTCTAAAGATTCTAAACATAATTTGTCTCACAGGGGTTATAATTGGTCTTTAAACCCAAATCTATTAAATAAAGAAGAAATAATACATGAAATTACAGATGTTCTTAATAGCATACTAGTTAAGTTGGAGAAACCACAACATTCTCCTGATATAGAATGGGCAACAGTTAAGACACAAATAAGAGGGATCTTCTTGCAAAAAGCTTCATATTATAAAAAAAATGCATATTAGACAGATACAAGATTTTGAAGTTAAAATAAATTCACTTGACCAAGAGTTGATTCAGAACTACAACAGTCAAACAGAGGTGGAATTATTCAAATGTCAAAAAGATCTTTTCTTAATTCAAAATAATAGGTTGACATTTTATGAGCATAAAATGTTAGAGAGATATGCTAATCATATTCAAACACCATCAAGGGCATTAGCTAGAATCATTAATCAATCAAAAGCAGCATCTTTAATCTCGGAAATACATTTGGACAACACAATATATTCTAAAACCAAAGATATTGTTAATGTTTTTGAAAGAATATACTCTGATATTTATGCTGATCAAAAGGATCTATCCTTAAACAGGTCTAAAAGAATTTTTTCAGAAAATTAGTTTCCCCAAAAATAGATGATATTTCCCAAAAAGACCTTATTAAACCTATATCGGGTGAAGAAATAACTTATATAATTAAAAACTTAAAATCATACAAGGCACCGGGGCCTGATGGCCTGACTGCTGAATTATACACAACTTTCTGCGATATTCTTGGTAAAATACTCTTGATTGTATTTAATTATATAATTAATAATAAAATTAATGATCTCCATTTTAACGCATCAAAAACTATTCTTATACCTAAAATAAATGCTGATACCCAGAATCCTGATAATTATAGACCAATTTCACTTCTAAATGTTGATATGAAAATTTTGACTTCTATTTTGGCTAATAGATTGAAAAGAATAATAAATCAAATAGTGAACAAGCTGGTTTTATAACTGCCAGACAAACAAGCGACAATACATTAACACTACATTCATTAACCTCTTATGCCAAACAAAAGAATTTAAATATTTATGCACTCATAATTGATGCGCAAAAGGCTTTTGATAGGGTTAATATAGAGTTCTTGTTTGACACTTTGCCATATTTTAATATACCCCAGGAATTTATCTTACGGTTACAAATCTTATATACTAATCCTTACACCACTTTATATATCAACAAAAGTTTTTCTAAAAGAATACAACTTAAAAATGGAACACGACAGGGCTGTCCTTTGTCTCCCTTGTTGTTTAATATATACCTAGAGCCTTTATTTTTATACATTAAACAGAATGTATATCATAATGCCCCTATATTATATGGAACAAAAATATCCATGGCGGCGTTTGCAGATGATCTTAATATATACTGCACAACACCAATTTCAGACACTGAAAAATTACTGAAAGCGGTGGAGGACTTTGCAGTAATATCTAATTACAAAATTAATCTTAAAAAAACAAGCATATTTCCTTTAAAAATTCCCAAACCCTTTTCGCTTCTCCCATTGGTGGGGCAGGTAAAATCTGAAGATAAAATTAAGTACTTGGGTATTACCTTTTCTACAGATTATAAGGATTTTTATAATACCAACATTAAATTAGTCTGGGATCACATACTATTTGATTTTAAGAGCTGGAATAATTTAAAGTTACCTGTATTAGCAAAAGTTGCAATTATTAAAATGAATGTTTTACCCAGATTATTATATATATTTAGATCTGCTCAAGTGTTAATTTCCAAGGGTTTTTTTAAACAAATTCATAGGGAATCGGCTAAATTTATTTGGGACCCAAGAATGACCAGGATATCATATGATAAATTGATGACTCCAAAAAATAAAGGGGGATTGGATTTACCAAATTTTGAAACTTACTATTTAATAATAAACTCGAACAGAATCTTAAGAATTGCCAATTATGACATATTTAGTAATAAATGGTCACCAATGTGGGTAACTTTGAACTATAAACACATTTTGAATTTGAATATTAACCCCAAATCAGTACCTTTCTTAGGAAAGGAAAAGCTTAAATTATATGATATAATGGATCACATTAAATTACATATAACGTCATTACAAAATGTATTTGAATCCTTAAATCTTATGCAGCATATGATGGTTTTCCAACCTTTTCATAGAAATCCTAACTTGAAAATTAATAATAAATTAATAAATCTTAAAAACTTTCCTCTTATGATGAATTTAACCTAACTTGATATATACCCCTACTTAAAGGAGTCAATTAATACAATAAGACAAGAAATGAATCTGCCCAAATCATATTTAACTATTTTGAGGCAGATCAAAGACCTCTCTATAAGTTACTTTAATGACTTTAAAATTAAAGATGAGGAAATAACAAAATGTTTCAATTTGTGGCAAACTCTTCAACAAGATGTCAACTTTATAGCATCCACTAACAAACTAATAAAGGATCTTAAATTTCAGAATACAGTTCTTCTGTCAAAATATTGGAGGGATAAACTGCCACTTACAGAAGAAAAGCAATTACTGAAGTCAATTAATCTAACAACGAAATCAATATCTTTTCAAAAATTAATGTATACTCAACTTATGATTTTTAATAACGCCTATTATACACGCCTTAGATTGCACAAGTTTAATCCTAAAAAATCTCCAAATTGCTCATATTGTAAAGATCAAGCAGCAGATCTTCTTCATATGTTCTGGAGTTGTAAATGTATTTATAAACTTTGGAATTCCTTAAAATTACAACTTCAAAAGATGGGATATCAAAGTTCAACACTTTCATGGGAATTCATGATATTACATATTCCTCCAAAACAATTTCCTAGATCCCAAATCACTATATTAATATTTTTTTATTAATGAAACTTTATATAGTTACAAACTGGTTAAATCCATCTCAAACGTCATGGGACAATTTTAGGACTTCAGCAATAAGACACATATTAGCCCACAAACTACTTCTGAAGGATCATAATAAAAATATCAATAATCCAAAGATATGGGAGCAAATTTTTAATATCATATTGGCGTAATATATAGAGATTGAGTGTAGTGTGAGACATATATACCCTTTAAGGAAAAAGTTGTTAATAAGTAAAAGATTGAGATATCTGATCTATTTCTAATTCTTTTCATATGTTCTTGTACAATCTGTTGTTACATTTGGAAGCATTCATGTAAATATTGTATATATATGTTTTTGTGATTGTAAAAGACATAATAGAACGTATTAATATTTTTGTTTTGTTTAAGTTTGTATGGAAAATGCTAAAACAATAAAGACTTATTATTGAAAAAAAAAAAGAAAAACAAGCAGTCGCAGCCTTAACTGTTAGTTATCTGAAGTGATTTACACACTTTTTTGCAGCAAATTTAAGCTGATTTACTCACTTTTTTTGCAGCAAATTTAAGCATAAACAACTTGAAAAGTTGTAGAAGGACTTTCCGTAACAGAAGATGTTCAAATTCCACAGTGCTACATGTAATAAACTGTAAACCTGCCACAACTAGGTTCAAATGGAGACATGGATACTTCTTCCAGCACAAAGTTAAGGTCCCAAGGAGTCACTTACTTTCTTCATTGCTTTGACTATTTAGGTTGTTTCCTGACTAGGAAGCAACAGCTGGTCTGCTTTAAAAAAAAGCTCTGGCTCCTTATCACACTTTCCTTCTGGCTGCTAATTGGTAAGCACCCATCAGATAAACAGCAACCAGAAGGAACTGACGTCAGGCCTTTCTTAGCCGAAGGAAAAAAAAAAAGGAAGCAGCCTAATCTGGAACCTCTGATCAGTCAAACACATTATTTTACATCCCCAAAAAACAATGCATAGGAAAGAAAAGGGGGATATATGCAGGTGGATGCGGCTTCTGCAGCAGTGTGGAATTTAAACATCTACGTTACTTTAAGTTCTTACACAATTGTAATTTGTTCATAATTCCCACTACTGCAGTAGCCTTTGGCTATTTGGGTAGATCATCAACGCTCATCCAACTGGTGAGAAGGAAGCATAAGGATAGAGGACCCTCAGGAGAATGGTCCTTGCAAAGCTAACTGTGGACCTGGAAAAGTTTGTAACACTTGCTAAATGTATGTATTCCGGGCCAAGCAACTGCCCTCTAGAATGGTTCTATAATCTACCCCTTTCCAGTATGCTACTGCAGAAGATAAGACCCTCAGAATGTGCCTCAATACTGCCTCAAACCGATTTGACTTAGTAGTAATAACTAAAAACATCTAAGGACAGCCATCTAGAAATTGTTTGTTTTGAGACAGATTGTCCTTTCTTAGTTCCATCATAAAAAATAAATAGCTGATTGGCTTTTCTAAACAACTTAATTCTGTCAAGACAACACCCGAGCTATCTATGTATGTCTAAAGCATGCAGATGTTTTTCTCTCCAGGTTCCAGGTAATCACCAGTAGACTGATGACCTGAATAAAAAGTAAACTCTGGGACTACTCCGGGCAAAAATGAAAGCTTTGTTTTTAAAAGTTACCCCATCCTTGGGGAAAATCAGATGGGGTTCACCCACCATAAGAGCCTGTAACTCAGATACTCTTCTTGCAGATGTCTTACAAGTAATAAACTGTAAACCTGCCACAACTAGGTTCAAATGGAGACATGGATACTTCTTCCAGCACAAAGTTAAGGTCCCAAGGAGTCACTTACTTTCTTCATTGCTTCATATGTAGCACCCATTTAAGAATAGTTTAATAAGAAACAAATAGGAAAAAGGTGGAGTCATGGGCAGACATGCTGCAATGACTGCATGATGAACTTTAATAGAGGTAAAAGGCAGAGGATGGCAACTTACACAAATATTTGAGAACCAGTGGTACATAATATCCATGTCAGAGCCCTGGTTACTGGCTAAGCACTAACTTGAAAATATTTTCCACTTGCTGATATACAGTTTCCTAGTGGCAGGTATTCTTGCCTCCTTTAGTACACGTTACATGTCCTTGTGAAAGAGGTGCCCAAACGTTTTCCAAATTGAATCAATCAGCAGTTAACTGTAGTAGCTTGAGATCAAATACCTCTGGTCTTGTGTCAGTAGATCCAATCTGGGAGGACATTTGCAGCACTCTCCCCTGGCCAACTCCATAAGAAGGGAGTACCACTACTGCCTGGGCCTGAGGGAAGTAACCAGAAAGATCTATGAAGCCTCACTACAAATCTTGAAAACGAACCTGAATTATCAGTGGAAATGCATCTGTTCCCTCGGTTGACCTGTAAGAAGTCCCAAAACAGAAACTATTTAGGTGTTTCTTTTGTAAGACGGTAAAGAGATGACCCCTTGAGGTGCTCCCCACCACTGTATCAATCCTGGGAAGACGGTCTTTTGTAGTTTCCAACTGCTCACTGCCCAAGACTCCACCTCTTTCCTCTTTGTTTCTCGCTAACCTGCTAGTTCTCAGCTTATACGCCATAAGATATGCTAAGATGCTTGCAGGATCAAGAAATACTGATGAGCTACCTCCCAAGCTATCATAGCCAGCCTGGACAATGGGGAAAAGACTTAATGTCCTCCTGCTAACTGAAGTGCCACATCACTATGGTGTTGTCTGTAATCACATGCAATGGTCACAGAGACTTCGGATACAAAAAAAAAGGACATTATCGCATGGCTTACAGCTAGTACCCCTTTGACACTGAAGTGCTTTGGTCTGCCTGACATTCCCCAAGGGTTGTATTTTTTTTTTATTGTCACCAAAACTGCTGCCCAAGCAAAATCAAAGGCCATTTGTTAGTACACACCGAGTTGGAATATGACAAAAAAGGAGATCTGACTTCTGAATTAAGTGCAGTCTCCACCAGTGTAGTTCCTTTAGATAAGGCCCCCCCCCAAAAAAAAATCCGGAATTTAAAATCCAGAGGATAATAATGTTAAGATCTAATGAACCCTAGAAACCTAATCCTGTATGACTGAGTCAAGGAAACATTTTGCATATGTATCTGGAACCCAAGAATGGTGCAGAAGGAGACAATCCATGTTAAAGACCTCCTGACCTCTGGGAAAAGACTCTGCAAAAATAAGTCAACTGTCCAAATATAGACATGAGAATGCCCAGAAGTCTGTAAAGAGGTGCTCCATGGGCTACGATAACCCAAAGGAAATGTTGAGAACTTGCAGTGTGACCCAGACACAAAGAAGCTGATAAAGAAAATATCTAGCGCTTTTTCCAGGAAAGTTTGTTCTTTGTAATCAGAAACAATCAAATAAATCACTTTGCCTCTGTAGCCTAACGGCACTGGATCTGTTTATAGAGTTAGTAGTATGTGACTGCAAAGGGAAAGACTGAGATTCTGTGCCTGTGACAGTCAAGAGATATAATAGCAGAAAAGGAGGGGTGGAAGAATGCAAGTATCATCAGTTTAAAGGCCTAGATTGTCCCCTTTTCCGAAAAGATCTAATGTGTGCTGTTAATATTAATCCCCTGCCATCTCTTCCTTGTGTCCTGTTTGCCAAAAGTAGGCAGGTAGTGTTTAGACATTTTTTTTTCTGAAGGGAGTAGAGGATTTATTCGATTTACAGTGGGGGACCAGAAAAATAAAAGTTTGCACGATAATTATAGATCCTTTCATTTATGTCCGTCTGATACGACATGTACATCTTTGAACAATCTGTTGGATCAAACTTGGCAGCATTAGGGCTTCAGCCTCGAGCCGATTTAATACTTCTCTCAACCATAAATGTAGCAGTTCCTTGTAGATCAGTGTGTGTGATATACCTTTAAGAAGCATTCCAGTCAGTCTGCATAAACATATAATAACTAAACACATACAAGCAAGAGTGCCATTTTGAGTGAAAGCATGCATGTATGTATTCAGTCAAATAGGCAGTTCGTTTAAGTTCAATGCTCCTACCATCCATCCTGATGTGTTTGTGTACAATAAACTTTTTAAACGAACACCCAAGCTTCATTGTCTTTTTAAGGCACATAAGACGAGTGACTGCTCAAATGACTCAGAAAACAGGTCAGAAACAAATTCGAGGTACTAAAAGTTGCTTAAATGATTTCTTTCACTCCAAATATAAAACAAAGCACTCAGAATGCTCGAAGCGAATTTCTTATTAAATGAAATGTCCAAAACTGCAACATATTGATAAAAATATTCAAAATAATTACGCAAATGTTTACAACAAAATCTGAATTGCATAAAATGCACAGAAAAAGGAAAACTACTATTTTTTGCTATGTACTACTTTTTCGCATTAACTAAAGCTATTCAAAGTATCCGAAGTGTGCAAAGTGTTTGCAAGCGTGTGCAGTATTACAGTGCAGTTGTTTCGCAGAGTACAGTTATTTGAAAGAGTATTTCACAAAGTACAGTTATTTCAAAGCATATTTCGCAAACTACAGTCTTTCAAAGAGTTTACCATGCATTTGACTATTACAAGTACCTGGTGTGTGTGAATGTTCATACATAATTACAGGGTCCAAGATTGCATTGTGTTTTACTATAATCTGTGGGCATGGTAGAAGGTTTTCACAGACATGCACCACTTGTATTTGATGACAATACTGCAGAAAGTTGCCGAGTGTTTGAGCAGGAATACGATATTTTCATACAGGCTGCTTTTTCTGACAAAGACGCACAAACAAAAACATTTATTCAGCTTAATTTAGCTAGTTCAGAGGCCACTGAATGACAGCATTCATTTATGCATGCACTGCTGTGTTTATAGGGGAGGGGGAAGACTGCCATACTGTGGTACCCGCTGAAATGTGGGAAGTCTGTGAGTGCTTAAAACATATATTTAGATAAATGTGTAACCTCCCGAACGGATATTACAATGGAAAAGCACTTACTTTACACAAGGGATCAAAAGCCTGATGAAACTTTTGCAGCATACATAACTGACTTGAGAACCAAGGCTAAAACTTGCAGATTTGGTGATTTGAGTGATGAGTTTTGTGTGTGGTATTAATAATGCCACAGTGAGAAAGATTTTGCATCAAGACAGTGATATGACTTTAAATAAGGCCACTGAGATTTGTCAGATATACCAGCTTACAGAAAGGCACACAAGTATGCTTACAAATTAGAAAGCAAGCCTTCCAGTACCTTCAACAGCTCATGTAAATAGTATGCAGCACAAGGTTAAGAGATACAGGCCTAAGGGCGGGGCCACTTCAGTAAAACCCAAAGCTACTTCAGTAAAGCCTAAAGTGCATGCAGCAAAGCACAGGGGTGAATCGGCAAAACCTCATAGTCAACTGTTGCAACTGCGGTGGTATCATGAACCCAAATGAGAAAAGTGCTTGGCTTTTGGTCAGCCGTGTCATTGTTGCAATAAGTGGAATCATAGGTTCATAGGTAGGTAATAGGCTATTGGCCCTAGGGCCTATATAAGCCTAGCCAAAAAGGTACCCTGGCTTTCGCCACCCAAGAAAACTATTTTCCTGTGCCCCTGTCGAGCAGAGCCACAGAAGTGATCCCTGGGGTGAATTTCCTATCTCCCATCCAATCATCAAGAATTTTCTCAGGAGCTTTGTTTGATATAGATAGGTAGTTTGTTCCAGAGTATGGGAAGTCTCTGGGACAGGAATCTATCCCTCCAGCATGTTCCATTTACTGTGGTGACAAGGATTAGGGCCCTAGAGCGTGTAGCTTGGACAGGTTGGGATTTCTTTATGTGGAGCATGTCCAACAGCTCTGGGTTTGACATAGCTTTGTATGTTAGGCAGAGATCGCCTCTGAGTAGGTGATATGCGATGCAGTAAACCTAGAGTTTTTTGAGACAGTCTGCGAAAGGCATCTGTTTGAGGCCAGTAATCCTCTTTGTGAGGTATTTCTGCGGCCTTTCCAGTTGTTGTAGATGTCTTGTGAGGTACATACTAAAAGGGGCACTATCATTTCAAAAGGTTTTGTAAATCAAATACAGCACATTCTTTTATTAAAAGAGGGCCTTCCAAGAGGCATGTTGATCAATCAGAAAGCTGCGACCCTACTTTTTACATTGATGGTGTCTCTGTGCCCGGTGAAACAGTCAATGCGGTAGATTTGTGGACAAAGAATGTAATCTTTTGTACTGTTTGGATTAAAGGGAGTCCCGTAGAGCTCAAAGCAGATACTGGCTCAAAGTGCAATGTTATGTCAGCAGAAACATTTGCTAGAGTAAAAGCTGCAGAACAACTTAATTTGGCAAAGTGTGCAAAACGTGTTGGTTACGGTGGTGAAGATATTCAAACCAAAGGCTCAGTAGTGCTTTAATGTTACTCTGCTGGGAACGGCTATGACATGACAAGTAGTCAAGAGACACATGAAGTCATTATCAGGACTCAGAGAAAGTTTGAAAATGGGACTGCTTTCATTTAATAAAGAAGTCCACCATATAAGCCTGCATGACAACAGCTCAAATTGTTTTCCCAAAGTATGTTTTGAGTATGGCAATATTTTTGTAGATAAACAAGGCAAACTACCAGTTGTGTACTCTATGAAGTTAACTCAGAGGTTAGCCCAGTTATCAGACCATCACAGAAAATTCCAGTAGCTATGCAGAACAGAGTCAAAGCTGAGCTAGACAAAATGGTGTGGCTAGGAGTAATTTGTCCAGCAGAAGTGCATACTGAATGGGTATCCTCTATGGTAGTAGCTCATAAGAAAAGCTCTGATGATTTCAGAATATGTATTGATCCAAGAAATCTGAACAAAGCATTAAAAAGGCCTCTTCATCTAATGCACACAGTTGAAGAGGATGCTGCCCTCATGCAAAACTCCACTGTTTTTTTCTGTCTTAGATGCAAAGAGTTCATGTTGGCAAATTCTACTTGACCAAAAATCTTTCATTGTTAAACACATTCAGTACACTATTTGTAAGATACAGATTTCTGAGAATAAATCTCCACAATTCCAATTGTAAATGTAATAAATCCAATATGCGATTCGAATGACAATAAAACACTCAATATTTAAAAAAAAAAAAAAAAACAACCGGGAAGAGCGTTCATTCACAAAGAACTTCTTCAGACCCAATTGTCACACACACAAAATTCACATTTATAGTTTGCTCAAGTCACATGACCCAAAACATTAGCAGTGTTTTAACCCTTTCTTACATAACACTGCTTTACAGTTTTCCATATCATTCATACCTGGATCTATACCTGTATTTAGCCTTACTTGCCAAGCATATTTTCCAGTTTAAATCCACTTCTGCATCCCATCTCTTGTCTGCATTTAAAACTTGGTCAATAACAGTAAAACTAAAACCCACTTTAACTCTGTTATGACAGTTAACAACATATGTTTTCTCTTGCTAGGGCATTAGTTACATCCAGTTTTTCTACTGCCCTCAGGTGCTCAAATTCTGTGATGGAAGCTACGTACAGTTCTTCCTATGTAGAATCCATTGCAAGAATTACATAATACTAGGTACACAATGAATTTAGACTTGCATTCCCCTTGATGTTAATAGTGAAGTCCCGAGCCTTTACTATTTTATTCCCCAGTATCAAAAACTTACAATAATTGCAGTCTTCACATCTCATTATAAGTAAGAGGAGTATTACATTTTTTGGTTTCTAAAAAATCCTTAAGACTTTTCCCTCTTTTTGTGACAAAAATAGGACTCTCATATAAAAAAGCATCTAACTCTTGGCAATTCTTCAAAAATTTCCAATTATTTGTGATGTAGAAGAAGTTCAACAACAGCAACAAAAATCTCAAAGGGAACTTTTACATGAACAGGAACAAGCAATGTTGCTGCCAGCAAGGAACAAGAGCATGGAATGTGCAGAAAGGAGCTGGAGAGAGTTACCAGCAGCGCCACTGGAAACAGGATAATCATTAATAAAAGGTACTGTAAATTTGAATTTTAAAATAGTGAATTCCAAAGTTGTACTAAATATAGAACAAATAAATATTCTCAGTAAAGGACTTAATTTTGTGCCATCGTCAAGGGCAAATATTGTGTATGTGATAAATGCTTTAAGGGGTTTTGTATGAAAAATTAATTTGAAATGTCTTTTTCAAGGCAGGGCATACAAACAACATTGTTTTAAGTGTTTTTAATCGCCCCCCTTAAGGCCAGAGTTAGAAGTATTTTTGCTTACATGTGAAAACATTACTGAATTATTGAATAAATACAACAAAAATTGTATTTATAATATGACTAAGATTGAGAAGGATGCTTTACAGTTGTTAGTGGATGATAAAGATATTTAAATTACTAAGGCTGATAAAGGTAATGGAGTGGTAGTCATGGGCTATAGTTTTTATAACAATAGCATCTATGAGTTAGTGTCTGATGCTGATTTTTATTCAGAAGTGAACTGGATTGATATAGATAAAAGTTTTAATTTTATAAACTCACTGATTGAAGAATGGTTAGTTGAAGGAAGAATCAGCAATGAGTTAGCTGGTTACTTTTGTGTGAGTACACCCATGGTGGGAAGGTTTTTTGGCATTCCCAAAATAAATAAATAAGAACTTGGATTCACCAAATGTTAGGCCTATAGTGGCCAATGGTGGTAGTAAAACTGAGTCCATAGCTATCTATGCAGATAGATGCTTGCAAAAAGCAGTGATTTCAGTGGAATCATATATTAAGGATTCGTCTGATTTTAAAGAAAGTGTGACGAATGCTCCCCTGAGAGATAATACGTGGTTAGTAACTGCTGATGTATGTTCACTGTACACTAATTCCCAATGAAGAAGGAATTGAGAGGGTTACAGGAGTGCTGAAGGGTTGTCCTGATTTTAATGGTGAGGAGATTAGTCTTTTGGCTGAACTTTTAGATGTAATACAATCTTACAATTTGTTTTAGCTTTGACAATAGATTTTTTAAACAAAATGAAGGTGTGGCTATGGTGGCAGTCATGGCACTGAGCTATGACAATTTGTTTATGACTAGCTGGGAAAGAGAATTTATTTTTAATTGTACATTTGCTAGCAATATTTATTTTTACAAGCGTTTTACTGATGACTTTTTTTTTATGGGAAGGTTCTGAGTCGGAATTGTTGAAATTCTGTGATTATTTAAATTCTGTTACAAGCTATTTAAAGTTTTCTTTTAATAGAAGTAAAATTAGTGTGAATTGCCTGGCTCTGACTGTGTACAAGAAAGGGAGGAAAATCACCACACAAAAACAATTAAATGAGTAGTAAACGTGTAAAAACAAAAATGAACCACAGACAACAGTGAAAATCCGAAAGCCTTTTAATACTGCTCCACACACTAAGCACTTTCACCATAAATCAATGGCATCATCAGAGTGAAGGGTAGCTGTTCCCAAACTCTTTACATACACTTCTCAATCACTAATTATTCAATTAAGAATGAAGCACAATCATCTTAAAGCTAAACATCATACAAAAAAGAACCATACATAAAATACAATACAAATACAACCCACAAATGCGAATCTTATAATAAACATAAAAAAGACTCAAATATTTTAAGTATT
Organism: Protopterus annectens; assembly: GCF_019279795.1. Lineage (NCBI taxonomy): Eukaryota > Metazoa > Chordata > Ceratodontiformes > Protopteridae > Protopterus > Protopterus annectens. Next base: position 1,945,542,843 of record NC_056726.1, read on the forward strand.
TCCGCCTAATATAAATACACTAAAATAAATCACAACAATATAAATAAAGGCCACATATCTAGATTTTAGTGGTTTGATGTTTCAAAACTGGCCCTATAGAAATAAATTCATTCAGCCCAGGTGGTGGTGTTGCATCCAAAATGACCTGCCACTTATACTCCCGAAGTTCCATTTATAGTTTTTCATCACCACCCCTTTCATTGTGCCACACCCTATCAATTACAAAAAATAAAAATCTCTTAAAATTAGTACATATAATACTGTGCGTATATACAGCATTATGGAGGTCTCGGTTTCTAATGGCCCTAAGATGTTCAACTATCCGGTCTCTCAGCCTACGGATAGTTTTACCTATGTAAAATGTGCCACAGCTGGTACATGTAGCTAAATAGACCACCCTCTGAGTGTTGCAATTAACCCTACCTGGACATGAAATAATCCTGTTATAACTCGGGACACTTACATAGGGTCCATCACTGATGAATCTGCAAGACTTAGAAGTCCCACATTTATTCATTTTGGAAAGAGTATATCTGGGCCTGCATCCTTCTAAGAACCCCTTGATATTTCTCCCCCTTGAGAAAACTACTTTAGGGAGACTGCCTAAAACACGTTTCAATTCAGTATCAAAACATAGATCCCACGCTGTACGTATGGAATCCACTATTGCATGTACTTGATTGTTATATTTAAGGACCATAGGCCTTGAATCTAAAATATCATGGTTAACCGTTCTCTCAAATTCTATGTTCTTCCCCTTAAGTATAGATGAAAAAATAGTATCGCTCTTACTTAATACCTCGTTACGTATTTTAGTCAACATTTTCAAGGGATAACCTCTATCAAGAAACATCCCTATCAATGTAAATAACTCGTTTCAAAACTTGGTTGTCGCTAATAAGCCTGGACACCCTGACCATTTGACCCTTTACAATACCCCTACGTTGATGTGGGGGGGGGGTGACAACTGTTATAATGGAGCAATGAATTACTATAAGTTTCATTCCTAAATATATTGCTCTCAAGCCCTTCAGAAGTTTTTGTTAACCTACTGTCCAAAAATTCAACTGACTGCCCCACTTGCTGGTAAATTTAAAGAAATGTGTTGTGGTGTTAAGGTATTCTACAAAACACATAGCTTCTTCATAGTTACCCCTCCAAAGTACCAGGACATAATCCAAAAATCGATTTTAAAGGACAATTTTGTATTTAAATGATGAATTCAAAACAAATTCTTCATCCCATTGGAGCAAAACCAAGTTGGCAAAACTAGGGGCACATTTTGCCCCCATGGCCACACCTGAAACTTAATAAAAAATTTCCCCTTCAAAGGACAACAAATTATTTTTAAGTACCATATCCATAAATTATACCAATAAATTTATTTTGTCACTACCTAAATGTCCACTTTTACCTAAACTTTGTGTAAAGTAATTTATACCATCCTCATGTGGTATAACCGTGAACAGGATGACTATATCAATAGTTAAAAATGACCACTCCCTGTCATCATTTTTTATTGCATTCAACCTTTGTAGGCAGTGCCAAGAATCTTTCAAAATGTGTTGAACCCCAGCCACCACCCGCTGTGTGCCTTTATCCACAAACGCTGCCATGTGTTCAGTCTTTGAACACTTAGATGACTCTATAGCTCTAAATGGAGGATCATTAAGATTTTTGTGGATTTTAGGAATACCAAACATAGCGGGGGTGACGGTGTCCCACATTCAAAAAATTATACTCTTCACAATTTACTGCCCCTTGGCATAGTGCATCTAAAAGGAATAATCTATCTTATGGTCATTCCGAGAAACCCGTAAATAAGTGGTGGGGTAGTCAAGTATGTCATGCATTTTAGCAATATAATCAAACTGTGACATAATGACTGCCCCTTATCGGGCTTCATAATTCTAAATTCTTTCCAACCTGCCAATTCAATCATTGCATTTCTTTTGTCCCTAGTTAAATTGTCAACATAGTGAGCATTTTGTTTCACTTTAATAGCATTCCGAACTCCTCCAAGACACATTTTTTTCAAACACTGCAACATTACCATTGGGTGGGAATATAAATGTACTCTTTCTAGTTAAACCACCAAATTGTTACATCAGTTTGATCTTTGAAAAAAAGGGCCACATTTAACTGTCTAGTGTATAACCTTATACTAGAATAAACATCAAAAACAATGAAATTATGTTCAGGAACAAAAGAAAAACCCTTACTCAAAAGATCCTGGTGAGCTTCTTTTATATCCATGGCACTGAAATTATAATTGTTAAATCCAGACTTTTTAAAAACCTTACAAACGGGCATACAATTTCCAGAATTCCATAATGAATAATCTGGTACACAAGACAGATCATTGTCAATAGTGGGAATGTCCACATTATTATCAACAATCAATATCTCTTCTTGTTGTTGCGCCACTGACCCTTCTTCTGATAGTTATACTCCACTGCTGTGGTTGTTGCTGCTGTTGTGCAGCACAATACTGATTTCGTTGCACCCCTTCCCTTTTGTTTTGTAAAAGTTCCGACCTCCTTAATTGTGGGGGTCAGTCTAAAAAACAATGCTGTTCAGTATCTATATCATCCTCCACAAATTCACATTCATTGTAGTCACCATTTACACTGTTTACATATGTCCGTTCATCACGTCTAACATTGTTCCCCTCCACCTTGTTCTTAGCAAAAGAATATGCCATGTTATTCTTATATTCATACATGCCCCTAGATATTTTATTTTAATTTTTACACTTTTGTCTATGTATTTTTCCAAATTAGTTAAAACATTTTGATACCCTTCAACATGTTGAAAAAACAGTAGATCACTGACAATACTTTCATTGAGAGAAAACTTCTTTTTCAAGTGCCAACAACTTACTTTGGTTATTTTTAATAATAATGTCCATCTTTTGTAGCCCCGTTCTGTCAAACAAATCCACAAGTTCTTTACAGGCCTGCGACCCCTCTTCTATTCCATTCAGTAGTTTCCATACTCCTTTCGGTACATGTTTCAGTGCCATAGATTTTGTTGGGAAGGCGTTGTCAAGTTGTATGCCTCTAAACTTCTGACACAAGCCCTCAAAGCGCTCCAGCTGTTGTTTAATAGTTGGGGTTGTCCTTCCCTCCTCATTCGGGGCCGAGAAGTCCACATCAGGTAACCGAAACCATTGTTTAATATCTTTGCCCATGGGCCGACCGCTCCCACTTACATTGGGGTTAGCATCACCATCTACGTTGTTCACCGCCTCAAGGGCTGGCGGTGAATGAAGTGTAAACAGTTCTAACTGAGAATCAGTTAGCGTCACCTGTGGGTTACGTGAAACATACTTTGAATTTAAAAGAGACATCAATTTCTTGACAGAAGCAGTCAATTCAATAATAGCTGCTTCCATTAGTGTTCCAACGTTGGAACCATTGCAAATAAAAACCAAGCTTCAAAGACCGTGAATGTAAACTATCTGTAGGCTGACAGACCGGATAGTTGAAAATCTTAGGGCCATTAGAAACAGAGACCCCCATAAAGCTCTATATACGCACACTATTGTATGTACTAATTTTAAGAGATTTTTATTTTTTGTAATTGATAGGGTGTGGCACAGTGAAAGGGGTGGTGATGAAAAATTAAAAGTGGAACCTTTGGAGTGTAAGTGGCAGGTCATTGGATGAAACACCACCACCTGGGTTGAATGGATTTTATTTCTATAGGGCCAGTTTTGAAACATCAAACCACTAAAATCTAGATATGTGGCCTTTATTTATATTGTTGTGATTTATTTTAGTGTATTTATATTAGGCGGAAATACTTAAAATATTTGAGTTTTTTTTATGTTTATTATAAGATTCGAATTTGTGGGTTGTATTTGTATTATATTTTATGTATGGTTCTTTTCTGTATGATGTTTAGCTTTAAGATGATTGTGCTTCATTCTTAATTGAATAATTAGTAATTGAGAAGTGTATGTAAGGAGTTTGGGAACAGCTACCATTCACTCTGATGATGCCATTGATTTATGGTGAAAGCGCTTAGTGTGTGGAGCAGCATTAAAAGGCTATCGGATTTACACTGTTTACCGTGGTTCATTTTTTTTTTTTGTTTTTAAAAGGTGGGAAAATCTTGGCTAAAATGTTTAAAAAAGATGTCCAAAGTAACAGCTACTTGGAATATAGCAGTTTGCACAGTGTGAACTTGAAAAATAATACTGTGTTTGGTCAGCTTGATAGAATAAATAGACTCACTGACGAAGATGAGTATTTTTTGGAAGAATGTGAGATGTTAAGAAAAAAATTTTAATCAGGGGTTACCCTACTGGGGTAATAAGTGAAGCAATAGATAAAATTAAAGCCGTGAGGAAGAAAGGGACAATAAAGGATGTTGAAAGGAATAGTGAAGGAGTAGATTATAATCTGAGTTGTACATTGGAAAATTGAGTAGATATGTACAGCATAAAGCAGATCATCACAAATAATTGGAAATTTTTGAAGAATTTCCAAGAGTTAGGTGCTTTTTTATATGAGAGTCCTATTTTTGTCACAAAGAGGGAAAAGTCTTAAGGATTTTTTAGAAACCAAAAAATGTAATACTCCTATTACTTATAATGGGATGTCAAGATGTGAAGACTGCAGTTATTGTAAGTTTTTGATACTGGAGAATAAAATAGTAGTAAAGGCTCGGGACTTTACTATTAATATCAAGGGAAATTATAACTGCAAGTCTAAATTCACTGTGTACCTAATATTATGTAATTATTGCGATGGCTTCTACATAGGAAGAACTATACGTAGCTTCCACTGCAGAATTTATGAGCCCCTGAGGGCAGTAGAAAAACTGGATGTAACTAATGCCCTAGCAAGACATGTTGTCAACTATCATAACAGAGTTAAAGTGGGTTTTAGTTTTACTGTTACTGACCAAGTTTTAAATGCAGACAAGAGATGGGATGCAGAAGTGGATTTAAACTGGAAAGAATATGCTTGGCAAGTGAGGCTAAACAAAGGTGCAGATCCAGATATGAATTATATAGGAAACTTTAAAGCAGTGTTATGTAAGAAAGGGTTAAAACACTGCTAACGTTTTGGGTCATGCGACTTGAGCAAACTATAAATGTGAATTCTGTATGGGTGACAACCAGGTCTGAAGAAGTTCTTTGTGACAAAGTGCTTACCGGTTGTTTTTTGTTTTAATAAATACTGAGATTTCTGAGAATGCCATTTGGAATAAATTCTGCTAGTAAAGTCTTTCTGCATGTGAGGGAGTAATTTTTTTCATATTACCCATGTGCTTTTATAGTAGATGATATTCTAGGAGGAGGCAATGGTGAAGTCGAACATGACAGAAACCTCAAGAAAGTTAATAAGAAATAGCATGTGAAGTGAATCTTGAGCTGAATTCTCATAAGTGCAAGTTCAGGGTATGAGAAGTTAATTACGTTGGTCACTTGTTTACTAGTTCAGGTTTATGACCAGATCCTTCCAAGCAAACAGTAATTCTTGAAATGCCTGCTCCAGACAATACTCAAGCCCTACAATGTTTTCTTGGCATGGGCACCTATCTAGGCAAGTTAATTTCAGATTTACTCCAACTTTTGGCACCACTAAGAGAGCTGACATGCAAAGATGTAATTTGGTTTTGGTCAGAACAGCACCAGAGAGTATTTGATGCCCCGAAGCAAAAAACTGCTCACCTGTCCACCATCTCTCAGCTACTATGATGTTCACAAACTAATTACTCTTTCCTGCGATGCTTCTAAGTTTGGTCTAGGTGCAGTTATTCTTCAGAATGGTACACCAATAGCCTATGCATTGAGAACTCTTACCCAGACTGAGATGCAATATGTCCAATTGTGTTTGCATGTTCGAAGTTTCATGTTTATATTTATGGTTGACCTATCCAGCTCAAAACTGATCACCAAATTTTAGTCACTATTTTGAGAAAGCCTATGTGTACACGTCCAGCTAGATTGCAATGTATGATGATGTATGATCAAATTACAGAAGTACAACTTCAATCTTGTTTACACAAAAGGCAAACTTCTTTATCTTGCTGATACTTTATCCAGATCACCCAGGAAAACTACAGAACAGCATAACAATGAGCAGTTTGATTTTGAGGTCAATGAAGTTAGACATTTTTCTTCCACACATCTTCAGATCCAGTTTTCCAGAAGCTCAACCACTTTATCAGTGGAGGATGGCCTTCCACACAATCTTGTTTACCAGTAGAAATGCAACAGTATTTTCCATACAGATATGAGATTTTGTCAGACAATGGTATCATCATGAAAGGCCCCCAAGGTGATTGTTCCAAAATCCTTGCAACAAGAATACATTCAGATTTTGCACTGTGGCCACCCTGGAACCGATTCTACCAAAAGAAGGGTGAGGTCTAGTATTTTGACCTTCTATATCAAGAGATATTGAGAACGTACTTTCATCTTGTTCAAGCCACAACAACAAAAAGGACCACTTCAGTTAAACCAGATTCCAGAACTACCTTAGGTCAACAGAAGCTACAGATATCTTTGAGTGGAATGGTCAACATTACTTGGTGTTAGTAGACTCTTATTCAAACTGGTTCAAGATTGACCTAATTCCCAACCTAACTTCCAGTACTGTCATTACTAAGCTGAAGAAACATTTTTCTGTCCATGGTAGCCCACATATGGTGCACAGTCTACCAGTCAGTAATTCAGGAAATCTGCAAAAACGTGGGACTTTGTTCATATTACAAGTAGCCCTGAATACCCTCAGTCAAATGGCTTGGCTGAATGTGCAGTTGAAAGTGCAAAACAGCTGTTACAGAAATCCAGACATGAAAATACCAGTGTTTTTCTGAACTTGTTAAATCTCAGAAACATTACTTGCGTTAAGCATCTTGGTTCACCTGCCAAAAGACTTATGTTAAGACAAACCAGAACCACATTATCAGCAGTAATTTACTGGTTCTGTGTGCTAAGAACAACAAAGCAGCAAAACCCCATCTGTTGAAGAAGCGTTTGTAACAGATGTCGTACTACAATAAAACAAGCAAACAACTCAGTTCATTGAAAAAAGGGGCAACAGTGAGGATGCAGACGTCAAAAGGTTTTGCCCGCATCGGATTTGTGAAAAGTCTGTGTCAACAGCCAAGATCATGCATTGTGGAATCACAAGGAATGGGATTCAGATGAAACCGAAAGTATCCGTTACCAGTGTCCAAACCAGTGTTACAGAATCTTGCTAGTGACAAAGACTATTTCTCAGAGTGACATGTCCAATGTTCCTGTTCCAGTGGACATTCTGTCAGCAATCGCTGTTCTGGAGAAAATCCCTGTAAAGCCACAAGCAGAACATTCCCCAGCAACTGTCCCTGTTGCTAAACCCAGTCCTATTATGTTATGAGATCGATCAGGTCACATTTCGAAACAGAGTTGCAGATGCACGGCAACCCGGATGTAGAACACAACGTGTGTTGTAACTTTAAGAAACGTTTCAAAATTATGGTACTTGCATGTAAATAGAGAGCAGGTGGAGGCAGCAGTGCCATTTTGAAAGAATAGCTGAGGTGTTAACACGTACGAGTGCTGTAGTCAGTCTGTTTATAACTTTATCTAAGTTTAGGTTACCAAGCCTCAATCCTGATGTGTTTGTATATAATAACGCTGCTTGAACTGAACCCACAACTGTTAGTCTGTTTTACCCTAACCGGACGAGAGACATGGTGTCAGAACAGGGATAGAACGTGAAACTTCTTCAAGCCATGAGGTGCAGAGTTAACGGTCGAGGTATATTGTGCAGGTTGAGTAATACAGTGCTCAAACAATAAAAAAAGGCCAGAAACTAACTTCAAGTAACCAAAACTCGCATAAATGATTTATTTTGTAAAGAAAACGATACGAAGCATTCGCAAAGCACAAAACGCATTATTAATCAAACAAGTAGCACAAAACGCATTATTAATCAAACGAAAGCCACAAAACACATTACTGATTAAACAAAATATTTGAAACCACAATATTTGATAGAATTATCAGAAATACTTATGTGGGTGTTCAGAGTTACTTCGCATTTGCATGTTAAAAGTAAAACAAGCACAAGAAAAGTATAATGAGCATTATGAGAGATCAAATGGGTATAACAAATACAATAAAAAGGCAAAATAAGCATAAAAAAGCAAGCAACTGCATGTTTTTAGTAAACAACCATGTTTTGACATGAGCTATTATTTCGCACTGACTAAAGCTATTCAAAGTATAACTAGTTATTCAAAGTATTTCACAGTGTGCAAAGTGTTTGGAGTGTGTGTTTTGTTACAGTATAATTATTTCGAAGAGTTTACTGTGTGCAAAGTACAGTCATTTTGCAAAGTGCAGTCAGAATACTGTAATTTTGAAAAGTTTCTTGTGTTGTGTACATTTTATTCAGAGAGTGGAGTGTTTCTTACACTGTACAGAGTTATTTCGCAAAGTACAGCCATTTCAAGAAGTTTCTTGTGCTGTGTACAATTCATTTGTAAAGTGCAGTCATTCTGAAGTGTTTCTTACACTGATTAGGAATAGTTTCAAGTACAGTGATTTCAAAGTGTTCTTGTGCTATGGAAACTGCTTGCAGTTATTCTGAAGAGTCTGCTGTGCTATTAGGCATAGTTACAAGTTCTGGCATAAATTTCTGATGTACATGTGTGTAATTCCAAGGGTCTTTACTACTGTGTGTTGGCATGGCAGAAGCATTTTGCAGACCCAGTCCACTTGTGGATGATCATAATATTGCAGAGAATTCCAGAGTGTTTGAGCAGGAATACAATATTTTCATACAAGCAGCTTTTTCTGATAAAGATGCATGTACAAGGGCATTTATCTTGCTTAATCTAACGGGGTCAAAAGCCATTGAAAGAGAGCTTTCATTTGTGCATGCACTAGCAGTATATGTAGGAGAAGGGAAAAACTGCCTTTTGTTGTACAAGCTGAATGAAGGGAGGACCATGAGTGCTTGAAACGTAGATTTAGAGAAATGTGCAACTCCCAGACAAATGTTATATTGGAAAGGCACATATTTTATACAAGACCAAAAGTCAGGAGAAACCTTTGCAGGTTATATTACTGACCTGGGAAACAAGGCTAAAACGTGCAGGTTTGGTGATTTGAAAGATGAGTTGATAAAGGATAGGCTTGTATGTGGTGTTAATGCTGCAGTGAGAAAGATGATTTAACGTTGAGTAAAGCTATAGAGATTTGTCAGATACACGGAACTTACAGAAAGTCACAGAAATATGCTTGAAGTCACACAAATATGCTTGAAAGTGACAAGAGCATGGTTTCAACCGCTTCTAGAGCGGACGCTGACAGCATGCAGCACATGGCTAGAAGAAACAGGCCTAAGCACATGGCAGCTGTAACCCCTGCAGGATTTACAGGGAGAACCCGTAACTTTCCGGCAAGTTCTAAGACTAGCTCAGTAAAACAGACATGCTCAGTGCAGCATACGGGTGGGTCAGCAAAACCCAAGTCAAGTCTGATCGTTAACTGTCGTAATTGTGGAGCCAATCATGAGTCAAAAAGAGTAAAGTGTTTAGCATTTGACCAGCAATGCCAAAAGTGTAAAAAAATGGAACCACTTTCAAAAGTTTTGTAAATCAAGCAAGCCTCATTCATTTATTAAGAGAGGTCACTCAAAAAAGCAAGTTGATCATAACAGAAAGCTGCAAATCTACTTTCTGCGTAGATGGTGTATCAGTGGTTGGTAAAAGGTTAATGCAGTAGATTTGCTGGCAAAGAACAAAGTGTTTTGCACTGTTCTGATCAGTGGTAAACCCCTGGAGCTCAAGTAGACACTGGTTCAAAGTGTAATGTTATGTCAGCAGAAACATTTGCTAGAGTAAGAGCTGGTGAACAACATAATTTGCCCAACTGTGTGAAGTTTATTGCTTATGGAGGTGAAGAGTTTCAAACCGAAGGCTCAGTAGTGCTTTCATGCTATTCAGCTGGGAACAGTTACAGGTTGCAATTTTATGTAGTCAGAAAACCTGTGCAGTTATTATTAAGACTCAGAGACAGTTTAAGAATGAAACTGCTTTATTTTACCAAAGAAATCCATCATGTAAGCACGTCCTAGTTCTAGTTTCCTAGAGGAGGTTCCTCTACTGAATACCCAAATTATAGGTCCATAGCCATACTCTCTCCACTTGCTAAGATTATGGAGAAATGTATACATAAACAATTCATGCAACACCTAAACCTGAATCACCTTATGGCCGACACCAAGCATGGATTTCACCCACATCATAGTACTACCACAGCCCTATTGTCCTTCACTAACTCCATTAACAATAACCGCAACAATAATCGCACTTCTTCTGCCCTCTTCTTGGATCTTTCCAAGGCATTTGATATGGCTGATCATCAACTTATGATTAATACCCTGCAAACCCTCTGCCTAGATCCTAAAGCCCTTCTTTGGTTTACATCCTATCTTAATAACAGACAACAGGCTGTCCTCTGGCAGAATAAGCTCTCTAATCTATTACCAAACACTATTGGAGTACCACAAGGCTCCATATTAGGACCACAACTGTTTTCCATATTTATTAATGACCTGCCTACTATTATACCAAACATCAGCCATATCCAATACGCTGATGACTCTGACCTGCTGAGCTGCATCTCCCAGTGATTTAAAGACGGATAACCAGTCTACATTCACTGCCATAGAAAATTGGCTCTCCAAGCGTCGTCTACTACTTAATCCCAAAAAATCTAAAATGCTCATATTCCCACCAACCCAAAGGTCTATACCCCTCTCCTTCACCATAAATGCAAAAGACGGGACAGTCATTTCCCCCGACCCCAATACAAAATTACTGGGTGTCATTATAGACAATAAGTTAAAATTTGACCACCATGTAAATCAGACAATCAAGAGCATCAATAAAAAACTTGGGTCACTCTATAGAATCAAAGCCTTCCTTACCCCTCCAACTAAAATAGCCATTGCTCGCTCCCACCTACTTTCGACACTCCTATATGCCTCCCCCCTTCTAGCCAATATAAATAAATGTGAACTTAATAGACTAACAACCTGTTATAATCACATTGCCAGGTTTGCTACAGGCCTGCCATTCAGAACCCACCACTGCATCAATCTCAAACAGCTTGGATGGCAGGAATTTCCTAATCTTATCAAGTACAATCTGCTGATAATGGCTAACAAAATCCTCTACAACCTAGATAATACTCCAGCCCATAGAAATTCTATCCTCCCCCATAACAACACGCGACTGCTCCGCTCATCTAATAAGCTACAAATCCAGACAACTAAAATTAACAATGCAGCTGGCATGGCCCTATTTGCAAACTCTGTAAGTAGAATATGGAACATACTGCCAGCTGGCATGACCATGCTCTCCTCCCCATGACAATTTAAAGCCACAATTAAACAACATCTGGCATTAAACTGGCTATGTCACTGTGACAAGCCTGGCTAAGCCAATAACATGAATGCAATTTACTTATCTAATAGCTATTGTTAACTTCGCCTGACTATAACCAGGGTAATTTCCATCCTGTATACTTGTCTATTCAATGCTTAACTATGTACTTTTGGAAATAACCTACATGTAAATGTGTACTATTTTAGTCTGAATGTATTTTTTATCTGCATTTTTATTTTTATCTGCATTTCTATTTTAATATTATTTTTATTTCTATGTTTTTTTTCATTTTGTGTTGTACTTGTATATGTTTGGAGCTCATCTCCCTGGGCCTCTGCTGTAAATGGACTTTGATCTAGTCGGACTATCCCAGTCAACAAATGTAAAATAAAATAAATAAAAATAGTTTCACTGATGCTATCTTCCCAGAGTATGCTGATATTTTCAAAGACAAGCTAGGCAAACTTGCAGTTGTGTACTCCATGAAGTTAGACCCAAAGGTTAGTCCAGTTGTCAGACCAGTGAAAAAAGTTCAAATAGCTATGCAGAATACGTCAAGGTGCAGTTAGATAAAATGGTGCAACAAGGTGTGATTTGTCCAGTCACAAAGCCAACTGAATCTTCCATGGTAGTTGCTCATAGAAAAGCACAGATGAAATCAGAATATGTATTGACCCAAGAGACTTAAAGCAATAACGAGGCCCCACCATCCTATGTGTACAGTGGAGGAGGTTGCTACCCTCATGCCAAATGCCACTGTTTTTTCTGTCTTGGATGCAAAGAGTTAATTTTGGCAAGTAATGCTTGATCGCAAATCTTCACTAGTATCGACATTCAGTACCCCATTTGGTAGATACAGATTTCTCAGAATGCCTTTTGGAATACAAATTTTTTTCAGGTTATCCGTGTGCTAAACAGTGGAGGATTTACTAGCTGAAGGCAATGGTGAAGTAGAGAATGACAGAAACCTCAGAAAAGTTCTGGGCAGCGTGCGTGAAGTGAATCTACAGCTCAATCCTCTGAGATGCAAATTTAGGCTACCAGAAGTTACTTATGTAGGTCATGTATTTACCAGTAGTGGCTTACGACCAAACACTTCCAAACAGCCAATCTTGAGATGCCAGCTCCAGACAATGTCCAAGCCTTAAAGCATTTCTTTGGTATGGTTAACTATTTGGACAAGTTTATACCAGACTTCAGTGAATTATCAGTGCCTTTAAGAGAGATGACACGCAAAAATGTTCCTGGTTATGGTTGGGAACACCACCAGAGACCATTTGATGACCTTAAACAAAAAAATTGCCAGTCCACCTACGTTAAGATACTATGATGTCCACAAACCAGTAATTCTTTCCTGTGATGCTTCAAAGTTCAGTCTTGGTGCAGTTATTCTTCAAGAAGGCAGACCAGTAGCCTATGCGTCTAGAACTCTTACCCAAACTGAGATATGCAGTATGCTCAGACTGAGAAGGAACTTTTGGCAATTGTGCTCAGATGTTCGAAGTTCCACGATTATACTTATGGCCGAGCTATCCAGATCGAGACTGATCAGCCTTTAGTCACTATTTTAAAGAAGCCTATGCATACAGCTACAGCAAGATTACAAAGAACGATGCTCAGATTACAAAAGTACAACTTCAAAATGGTCTATACAAAAGGCAAACTTCTTTATCTGGCTGATACCTTACCCAGATCGCCCAGAAATACCACAAAAAAAGCTTGACGCAGAGAATTTTAAATACCACAAAAAAAGCTTGACGCAGAGAATTTTGACTTCAGTGTCATGGAGGTGCGTAATTTCTCTATCACAAGACTTGATGAGCTAAGAGATCATACAAAGACTGATCCAGTTTTGCAAAAGCTCAACCACTTCATCAATGTAGGACGGCGGTCAAAGCAATCTTGTGTACTGACAGAAGAGCAACCATACAGTTGCAGTACAAAGTGCAAAGCAATTATTACAGAGGGTCAAAGCATGACAATACAGACATCTTCTTGAATTTGCTTAATCTCAGAAATATACCCTGTGACAACTTACTTGGCTCACCTGCTCACAGACTTCTATCTAAGCAAAACAGAACCACCTTGCCTATCAGTTCCAGTTTGTTGGTGCCTAACGCCAAGAACACCAGAGCAATCAAAGCCCAACTATTTAAAAAGCTTTCCTTTCAGTAGTCCAGCTATGATAAAATGAGCAGATTTCTTCATCCATTGAAGAAGCACAGACAGTGAGGATGCAAACAGAGTAAGGTTTTGATCAAATTGGTCAAGTGAGAGGTATATCTGTTGAGCTGAGATCCTACTTAGTGGAATCTGAAGGTACAGAATACAAAGAAATGGCAGGCATCTAATTCTGGTGTCTGAATCAATATCGCAGCATTGTACCTGTGATACAGACTCTAGACCTCAGAGCAATCCAGATGATGTTCCTGTTGAAGGACATGTCTCAGTAGCTATTCCCAATCCTGATGATGTCCCTGAAGTTGAACATTCATTAAAGAAGGTCCCTGTTGCTGTACCCAGTTCTAATTTTTATGTCACACAATCACCTCGTATTTCTAGACCTAGTGTAAAATACACAGCAACCTGGACATGATTGTTTTCTTTGTACTTAGTTCTGTATGACTGCATGTCTAAGAATTAGATCTGTATAACTGGATATCAAAGGATAATTTCTGTATAACTGCATGCCAATGAATGTCATTTTCAGTGCATGACTTATTTCTCAAAGAGGGAGGATGTAGAACAGAGCGTGTGTTGTAACTTTAAGAAGCATTTCAAAGTGAGGGCACATGCAGGGAACAGTGCCATTTTGAGAGAATGAGAACGGCCGGAGTGTTAACATGTATGAGTGCAGTAGTCAGTCTGTTTATACGTTTATCCAAGTTTAAGTTACTGTGTTTGTATATAATAAAGCTGCTTAAACTGAACCCACAACTGCTTGTCTGTTTTATCCTGACCGGATGAGCAACACTGGACATGACTGTTGTTTTCGGTATTAGTGTCTGTATAACTGCTTGCCTAGTCCAATGTCATTGTTTATATGAGACAGCTCAGTAAACAGGGAGGATGTAGATCCGAGTGTGCGACATACCTTTAAGAAGCATTCCAGTCAGTCGGCATGTGCATATAAGTACTGAGCATGTGCAAGCAAGAGTGCCATTTTGAGTGAGCAGCCAGAGTGAGAGCATGCATGTATAGGTTCATAGGTAGGTACTAGGCTATTGGCCCAAGGGCCTATACAAGCCTAGCCAAAAAGGTACCCTGGCTTTCGCCACCCAAGAAAATTATTTTCCTGTGCTCCCCGGGGTGAATTTCCTACTACCCATCCAATCATATAGGTTCACAGGTAGTCAGTCAGTTACATAGTTTAAGTTCAATGTTCCTGCCATCCATCCTGATGTGCTCGTATACAATAAACTGCTTAAACGAGCACCCAAGCCTCACTGTCTTTTTCTTAATGCACATAAGACGAGTGACACCTCTGGTTACCTCAGATCTAATTGGATGCCACAACGCTGCCAGAAGTAAGAAGTATATTTAACTACAGTGTCTTTCAGGTCGTACAAAACAAGGAAGCGTGATGGATGGATGGAAGCCAAACCAGAATGACGAGAATGATAGGATCGACCTTTATGGTAATTAAATAACTGCCGTATCCTATTCATTTGGTCCATCTAATCCAACATATGGGTCAGAATCCCAAGATATGATCAACCCAAGGTGATCTCATGACAGGGATCCTTCAGTATAGAAGCAGAGAAGGAGAGAATGATATTCTAGCTCTGTAAAAACAGTGCAATTAATAATGTTTGATGAATGCATGCATGGAAAACCATGTGGAAGCTTCACAAATATCGGCCACTGAAGATGTTCTAAAGAACGCAGCAGAAATTGCAAAAGCTCTTGTGGAGTGAGCTCTTGGATTGGTTGGTAGAGTCTTGTTGTGTGCAACATAAATGAAGGAAGTGCAGTCTTACAGCCATCTGGAAAGGAAAACTTTAGAAACTTTCTGCTCCAGCTTCTTAGAAATGAACGGAACAAACAGCCGAGTATCCTTCCTGAAGGATTTGGTTCTATGATGGTAGAAATGTAATTGTCTATATACATCTAAGGTTATGTAGGATATATTCTCCTTTGTTTTCATAATTAGGAATGAAAACTAGTAAGTAAACAGATGGTGAAACGCTTACTGTCAGAAGTTTCCCAGGGAAGAAAAGATGGATTCATCCTTTAAGATACCCAGTCTTTGTGAAATACTAAATACGGGGGAGAAGACAATAGTACAAGGCGTTCCAAAATCCTTCTTGCTGAAGTGATGGCTATTAAGAGGACAGTTTTCTATGAAAGAAATTTTAAATTCACAGAGGAAGCTGGTTTTATGGAGATTAAGTCAGAGCTTCTAATACCGGGTTCAGATCCCAAACAGGCATCCCTTGCATGGAACTCTGCAGTTGCAGCTGGCTCAAAAGGAGGGAGAGTGAGCTTTTCCAATACAAAAGTTAAGGTCCCAGGCTGGAGTAGGGGCTCTCCTGGGTGGTCTTAAATTTTTGGCCCCTCTGAGGAATTTATTTAGCAGGGGGTCAGAGAAGAGTGGTGGCTCAGTATTAAAATGTGCTGAAATGGCTGAGGCATGAATTTTAATTGATGAGAAGGAAAGGCCCTTGTGGAGCATCTCTGTTAAGTATTGAAGAATATGTGGTAAGCTGGGCACTGTTGTGTCCATCCCCTGAGTCTGACTCCAGGAACAGTATCTTTTCCACTTTTCAGCACAGGATTTTCTAGTACTAGGCCTCCTTGCCTCCAGAATGACATCTAGCACCTGCTTACTGAGGGGAGCTATTGAAGAGCTCAGGTAATTAGCCAGGCTGCAGGGTTCAGGGTTTGAAGCTGGGGGTGCAGAATCTGGTACTCCTGCTGTGACAGCAGGGAAGGGGTCTGAGGCAGGTGCCATGGTTCCAGCAGTGACATACTGCGCAAGAGGGGGTACCAGTGCTGGCGTTGCCAGTCTGGTGCAATCAGTATTGCCCTTGGTTTGTCCTGTTTGATCTTTAGCAGAACTTTCGAGAGGAGAGGCAGAGGGGGAAAGATGGGGAAAGGCATAAACTGAGAGGCTTTCCCAGGTGAAAGACAGGGCATGCACTTTCCAAGCTGGTCTGTGGGGAGTCCTTGTGCAGAATTTGTCCAAGTGGTAGTTCTGAGGGTAGGGAAACAGGTCTATCTCTGGGTTCCCCCATTTGTTTCTCAAAATGTTGAATATCTTTGGTTCCAGTTTCCAGTCGTGTGGGTCCATGAGATTTCGGCTTAGGTCATCTGCCAGTGAATTTAGCTTGCCTGGCAGGAATTGAGCTTGTAGGTGCACTTGATAGCTCAAGGGTGTGTTCCACAGAGCCGTGGCTAGTCTGCAGAGAGGGTACGAGTGGGTTCCCCCATGCTTGTTTATGTATCACATAACAATGTTGTCCATCTTTACCAATAATTGTCCTGGAAGAATGTGGTCCTTCCTTGAAGGCTGTCAGAGACTTCTATATAGCTAACATTTCTTTCTGATTGATATGCGGGTGCATTTGACTTGGGTTCCATTTGCCCTGAAAGCACTGCCCTGCCAAGTGAGCCCCCCATGCATAGTCTGATGAGTCTGTTGTTAGGGTTTGGGTGGCAGGGTGTAGAGTGAATGGCAGTCCCTTGTTGTGGTAGCAGGCCTCTGCCCACCAAAGGAACTCTGTCTTTATACAAGGAATGATTAGAATCACTGAATCCAGGTTCTGAGAATGTTGACACCATAGGCATTTTAGATACCATTGTAGTTTCCTCATATGCAGCCTTGCATATGGAATTAGTAAGATGCAAGAGGCAATGAACCCCAGGGCTTGCAGGATTTTCCTTGCAGATAGCTGGGTCTTTGTGGCCAGTAGTTTAAAGTAGGTTGTCAAATAAACTTGTTTCTCCAGAGTATATATCAAAATATACAAATAGTAAAAGGTACTAAGCAAGGGTGTCCTTTATCCCCTCTTTTATTTTCATTAGTTATGGAACCATGGGCAAATTTAATAAGACATGATACAGATATTGAAGGATACAAATTAAACCCCACTATATCATCTACAATACAAATGTTTGCAGATGACATATTGATTGATTACTCTTGGGAGTAGAAGGGAATCTATACAAAAACTTTTTAAAAACATGGAATATTTTCAAAAAAATTCCGGCCTTACTTTTAATAATAATAAAACACAAATTATTTTAACAGGTTCAAAAAAATTCAATATACCTGATGAATATAATGAATATATAGCTCAGTCTCAACAAATAGCATATTTAGGTATAATTATTACTAACAATATTAAAGATACCATTCAAATAAATTATAGTAAAAGTCTATTACAGACAGAAAATTTAATAAATAAATGCAACAAATTACCCTTTTCTATGGACGATAAAACTTTTAATAATAAAGTTGATCATTCTTCCTAAAATCTTATATATAATTCAATCTTTATCTACACCTCCTACTTACCAACTAATTAAAAAATTGAATTCAATGATTCAGAAATTTTTGTAGTTACCAAAATAGCCAAGGACTGCATTAACATACCATATGTATAATTGGAATAATGGGGGTATAGCCTTACCAAATTTAGAAATTTATTCAGTTTCATCAGTATTCAATACAATCTCTCATCTCATTGATGTGGAATATACTGCTAAGTGGAAAGAGTTTATAGAGGTATTGTCACAAAAGACCAGTTCCTATAAGCTAAATATAATTAATAATCCATTTATTTTGAGGTTAAAAGATTATATTTCTGAATTTTCTTCTCTGAGGCTTAACTCTAAGTATATAGTTTTTCTATTAAAATTATTTAAAAAATGATATATTTAAATATAACATCTATAAGGATTGGCTTTGTTTACTCTTCCCTATAGCCTACACACACATCTATTTTCTCTTCAGATTATACAAAAATATCTATATTTCAGCAAAAGCATTTAATATTTTGGCACCAAATTATACAAAAATAAGATAAAATCCAATAGTTTACTCTTGGAAGAGTATAAACTTGATACTTGTTCATGGTTAGAGCTTCAAGAAGCTAGACAACATGTATCAAATACATTGGATTCTATGTCTATAATTAGGAAAAAAATTCCCAAGCTAATACAATATATGATTTTATCAGTTTTGCATAAATCTCCTGCTAATAAATTGTCAAGCATTTATAGGGCAATTAAATGTGATTTAGATACACATTCAGATACTTATTGGAAATATTTTTCTTTAATTAATAATAATCCCCCTTCTGAGAAAGACAATTTGAATATTTTTCAATCAGCAAATATGACTACTACTTCTTTAAAATGGAAATTATTCACATGGAGATTTTTAAATAGAGAATTTATCACTCCTCATAATATAAGTATATTTTCTAAAAAGAATATAACATGTTGGAGATGTAATATTGAATTGAATGCTGACTGGTCTCATATGTTTTATAATTGCATATATTTAAGAAATTTTTGGGATAATATCAATAATTTGTTGCAAACTATTTTTACTGATAATTTCTTTATATCTAAATCACTTGTTTTATTTAATACTCCTGTTCCTGATGGTGTAAAAGAGAATAAGTACCCTTTAGTTTGGTCTATACTATCTATAGCTAAAAAAACAATCACTAAGAATTGGAAATCTAGTACAGCACCTACATTTTTGGAATTTAAAAATATACTCTCTGAAACGTGTAATTTGGAAATGTTAACTATTAAATCTAGATCATCTAGGAATACTACATTATATAATTTGTGGAGTATCATCTATGAACTTCAAGAAAAATAGTTTTATTCATTTATGTAAACAGATGATTTTTATTAATACTGCAGCTACATTAAGATTTTTTTTTTTGCATGATGAACGTCTTTGTACATAGTTTAGTTACATTGGTTTATATATTAGAAGGTTTTTTTTTATTTATTTTCTTGCTTTTTAACTTTAAAGAAAAAATGTTATAATTTCATGGAAATATTTGTTCATTTTAGTAATTATTTAATAAAATTCTTTGAAAAAAAAAATAAACTTGTTTCTTTGGCGTGAGGTAAGCTATCTGGGAAGTTGTGTTCAAGCTTGCTCCCAGGAATACAACTTGTTGGCAGCGTACTAGATGAGATTTATTTTCGTTTATGGTGTACCCCAGTGAGGTTATCAGTTTCTTTACAAATGTCAGATGATTTAGTAGCATGTCCTGGCTTTCTGCCTGAATTAGACAATCGTCCAGGTATGAGTATATTTGAATATGTCTTTGCCTGCAGAATGCAAAGACTGGAGCTAGGCACTTTGTGAATATTCTGGGCACAGTAGATAAGCCAAAGAGAAGTGCAGAGAACTGATAGTGCATGTAGCCTGCTCTGAAGCATTGGTATTTCCTGCAAGATTCCCGTATTGGAATGTGCAGGTAAGCTTCCCTTAAGTCCAAGGCTGCCAACCAGACATCTTTGCCCATCAAAGGAAGCAGCTGATGAAGAGTTAGCATTCTGAATTTTGGAATTACTAAAAAGGTGTTTAGAACAGAGAGGTCCAGGATAGGACACCAGGAGTGGTCTTTTCTGGGTACCAGGAAAGGTCTTCAGTAAAAACCTTGTCCCCTTTCTTCTGCTGGGACAGGTTGAATAGCCCTGATACTTAGAAGAGAGAGAACCTGCTGTTGAGCCTCTGCCCACTGGTTTGGGGGTAGGTCTGGGCAACCGTTTGGGGTTGGGTAAGGTGTGGAAGTGGAATCTGTATCCTTGGGAAACTATATTTAAAACCCATCTGTTCTGGGTAATGAGTTCCCAGTTTTTTGCATGCAGGGTGATCTTTCCCCCTAAGGGAGCAGGCAGTTGAGCAGGGCTTGGAATGTTTAAAGGTTAAGTCATTGTGACAGTTTTCCTTAGGGGGGTGTCTTACTACTTCCAGCATTGGAAGTTGGAGCCCCCCACCGCTTAGGCCTGTGAGTACCTTGCAACTGTAGCCTAGGTGGTCTGCTGGTCCTGGGTTTGGACTGAGAAGGCCTGGAAGAGACAGGAAAGGACCAATTCTTAGAAGGCCAATGCCTACTAAATCTGGGAGGCAGTACTTGCAGGAAATCTTTAACAGTTTGCATAGATTTCGCTTTTTCCTCCATCTTTTTAAGTACTTCTTCTGCTTTGTTGCCAAACAGGCAGTCTTGGTTTAAGGGAGTATCCAGTAATTTAGCTTTACCATGATCTGGCAAATTTTGCTGCTTAAGCCAAGCATGCCTTCTAAGGGCAGAGCCAGTGACAGCAGCACTGCAAGGTGCTTCTAAAGAGTCAAAACCACATTGCAAAGTATGTTTACCAACTTGTTCAGCAGAATGTATTAAATCCTGTAATTATTTATTTTCAGCACAGTCAGGAAACATCATCATTTTCTGTTTATGTAGTTCAATAATATGCTGCTGATACTTTAACATATGAAACTGGCAGTTTAAGGCCCTAATGGACAAAGTAGCAGAGGTGTACACCTTCTTATCCCATCTGCCCAGGGCCCTGGAATCTCTATCAGCGTGGGTAGGGTTTTGGCAGTAGTAGCCTTAATGCCTTTAGGTCCCTGTAAAACGGTCTCTGAGTCCGCAGTAGGATTCTTGAAGAGGAACTCGTGAGAGTCAGGTACTCTGTAATACCTGTCAGGTTTCCTGTGAGCTGGAGGTAAAGTGTCTGGGGCCAGGCTAGATTCCAAGAAGGCATCATCTACAATGTACAGGACAGGAGGGATAGCTAAAGGCCTGTGTTGAGGTAGGAGTAAGAATTCCCTAAGCCTCATTTTGGAGTCAGAGTAATCCTGGCTTTCCCAGCGGAAATGCTCCCTAAGAGTGTGCAAGGTTTCACCAAAAGAAAAATCTTCTGGAGGGGAGGTAGAGAGAATGGAGTCCTCTGCATCAGAATCCTCATAGGTAGATAAGGGCAGTAATCAGAAGAAACAGAAATTTTAAAATCCTGATCAGAAGAATCAGAAGGAAAATCAGTTCAAAGTCCTAATTAAGGTAATAAGGTCTTCAGACATTATCATTTGTTTTTTAGGCATATGGGCCTGGCCATGCGGTTTGGACGTCGGTTTTCTAGGTGTAGGTCGAGTTTTAGGCATAGAAGAAGATGGTGTCTGTTTGAAATGCAAGGCAGTAGGCCTGAATACACTCTCAGAAGCCGGTGCCTGCACAGCGGCTCCGGACCCATCCGAGGTAGAGACATCCGCAGGTTCCATAGTCGAAGAAGCATCTCGCTGCATACCGGACTCCCAATGGGTCTCAGTAGAGGCCTGCGAATCTGAAGTAGCAGGTATCAGGCGCTGCCAAAGCTCCTCACTGAGTACCGGCAAACTGGCGACTAGCTTAACGGAAGCGTTGTCGGCAGCTTTGGACCTATGCGGTCTCTGTCTTTATCTTTACGTTTTTTCGGCATGTCAGTAGTTGGATGGCTTACTGAAGCCATTTCTAGATAATTAAACCGAGTACCGAAATAGATGTAAAAATGAACTGACGAATAGTTTGATTATTGAATAAGGCACAAAACCGACAGCAAGGGATGTCGCGGTCTGGGCCTAAGCAAGGAATGCAGTATGAATGAAAATATTTATGAGGTATTTGCTTTCCAAAGGTAATACAATTGTTAACTTTTACTGAGATCGGTTTAGAGCAAGAAAAAGGATCCCCAACGGGGTACTTAACTTTTTTGAAGACTTTGGTTCTGAAACTCGCAAATGAAAATTTCAGGAGTCGGCCGACCGGCACTTGCGAACTGTTTCTGCTTCGGCCACCAAGCGGCAAGAAAGACTGATGTAATGGCGTCAGCTGCATGCTTTATAGCCCTGATGACCTGATGTCATGGAAGAAGAGACAGCATCCAGCGCGGGACCAAGACTTCAGGCCAGCTGGGGGCTACCTGCAGGCAGATAACCCAAATGTAATGACTGCAACAGTGAATCACGAAGAACATCTGCCCTCAACTACAAGACATTTATGTGAGTATTGGCTTCCTTGTCTGCCCACATTCCTTTGTAATGGATGGCTCCTGGATTGATCTTTCGGAGACAAGCTCTCTCTTTTTAGGCTGCTTTGGTCTGACTGGGTGGGGTGTCCAGTAATGGATTTCTGGACAGGGGAAGTATTAGGAAAATAGTTAAAACAAAACAAAACAAAACCTTAGAATATTAACCCTCTTACCCATCTGTCTTGCGTGATGGCCTGCCATGATATAGGGTACAGGGAACGACTGTTGACTGCCTCCAGGAGGAATCAGTTGGGAAGACCTTCAGGATGCTGCCTGTGATATATCCCTGGTTCTGTGAACCTCATTAGTCTCTGGGCCTAAATTCATTAAAGGGACCACTTCTGCCAAGGCCACCCAATCATAAGAAGGGGCAAACTGCTGACATTTAGACTTCCTAAACCAAACTGAATGAGGTCTCTTTTGGTTCCTGCTGTAAGATATCTGTGGCTCCTTGGACTTAACTCGAACAACAGAAAAGATCTTACAATCCTGCTTACACTTCTGCATTTTCTCCTTCACCAATATGGCAAACAAAGACCACCCAATCAATTGGGCACTGGTGGAGGATGACTTGTGATTTGGAAGTGGTCTGCAAAATCAAAAATGAGCAGCCACGCATGGTGTCTCATAGATATGCTAGTCCTGCCTGACCTGGCTGCTCCATTCACTGTGCTGTGCATAAGGTGCATGAAGAGGTTGGTGATACTGAACATGGAAGTTAAGGTTTCTAGCTGCTTTCTTGATTGTGTCTACAGTGGGACTTTCAGAGAAGATAAGGCCTGCTGTGTCAAATATCTCTGAAATGTATTCACTTTTGGTGTAGTTCAGGGCTCTTGATGCAATAGACACTTCTTTTGCAGTCTATCCATTGCTCTGGACTCTTTAATGGGAGAATTTGAGTCCTCAGACAGCTCTCTTTTGGTAGTTGCCACAACAACAACAACAACAATAGAGTAAACTGCATGAGATGTAGTCAATGCTGCATGACTTTGGGGGGTGGTCAAGAATTTTGCTGAACTTACGAGGGACTGCTCCGAGATGGCATCAACTTCAACAAAATAGTGCCAAAGCTAAGGAAGAGTATACACAGAGGCCTCAGGACCCAGACAGAAAGTCAGTTCTGCAACCACTGGATCTGAAAGCTGGAACAGTGAGAAACCTTTACAGGTGGCATCTGGCTGGATCTGACCACCTGCACAGCAGAAGAAGGAATGACTCATCTCAAATCTATGTCCTCTGGAAGATTTGCATCAGGCAATTCAAATCTGCTTCCAATGTAGGTTTATAAGACCTGAAGGACTTCACAGAAAACACTGAAGATAGTTTGTTCTAAGGGAGATGATCAACTTCTCTAATGGTGCTCGTTTCCTCGGGGAGTTGTGAACCAAAATTAAAACTAATGATACTGGATCTGGTAATGGGGGGTAGGTTGAAGTGTGGGCCATAGGAATTTCGAACGTCAGGACTTTTGACACTGAGAGTGGAGGTGTAGGCTTAGGAAGCATTTTTTTGTATTTTGAATCTTTATGTTCTTAATTTTTTTTCTGAAGCCTTTTTTGATTTGCCCACCTCTGGCAAGAGGCCTTATAATATTACCTTGTTTTGTTTTTTTTTTCTTTTCCTTTTTTTTTTCTGTCGGCTAGGACCCTAGGTCCAAACCTTGTGCAGATTTCACAGTCGAAAGAAACACGGGGAACTCCCAAACACACCACACATAGATTGTACATGTCTGGTGGTGGCATTTTGTATCCACAAAGTGAACAGTTCTTGAAGATTGCTTGTTTCTCCATGAGACTTGCAGAAAACAATTATCTATTAGTGTATATCTTGACAATCTGGAATGCTTTTCACAGACACATACACTATGAAGCCTACAACTATATTGAACACTCATAAAAAATATTATCATCATAAGGACTATTCCACACTTGAAATATCTTTGCACATCTGTATAAAAATACTAAAACAAGACGATAACTATACTAGCTGTACTAACACTCAAAAAAGAAGAAAGCAAGAGCAAGCGACATGGAAAGAAAAAGCCAAAAAGAAGTCTGACTATAGTATAAGTCTACCAAAAGGCCAGAGTAATAGTTCCCTGAAGAGTAGAACAAGGAAGTAAAACAACAACAAAAATAAATAAGAGTAGGAGGTGAAGAATTTAGCTTTGAGTGGAGATTGTGTCCATTAGCTATGGGGATCCAATATCTGTCTGCTTGGGATGACATGGTCGACAGACCACGATGCTTTGCCAGAGATGGTCTGCATCTGTCGCCCCTGGGATTCCGGATACTGGCTAAGGCTCTTTTCGCCCCTATAGTGCCTTTTTTAGGCAAGGTTCTAATGACAAATTCACCACCGTAACAGGAACAGGCAAGCAAAAACTGAGGGTGATGTTACTCAATGCTGTAAGTCTAAATCTCAAAATGCACTCACTCGAGGCACTCCTTAAAATGGAGAACATCGATAACTGTGCAGTGAATGAGACCTGGTTCAAGGCTGCAGAGAGCATCCCTGCACTACCAGGTTATAACTCATACCACACTTCGGCCATGTAACCTGGACCAGAACAACAAAGGTGGAGATGTGTCCATATTCATTAAGGATATCCACACCTCCAGGTTGCTCAGCATAACGCATCCGAGGTTATCCAAGTGCAACTAACTCGGCAAAACTGCAATCCAAAAATTGTAGCTTGCTACAGATCCCCCACCATGCCCCAAGATTCCCACTCCTCTTTTCTTGATGTCCTGGAAAATATTAGGGTTCAACCAAACACACTAACAATGGGCGATTTCAACTACCCCACCATTAACTGGGAAAACTACTCATTTACCAACTCCTTCTCTCAACGCTTTCTGGAATTCATAAACTCAAATGCCCTGAATCAACTTATCCACACTCCCACCAGGGGCAACAATATCCTAGACCTAGTCATTACCAACATGAGTGACTGGTGTTCCACACCTGAAGTCAACTCCTCGTTTGTCTGATCCAACTATAAGCTAATCACCCTTGATATCCGTATCCTGCCCCCACCCCCCATTAAGGAAACCACGGTAAAAATTTCTCCAAAGCCAACTTCATGCTTCTTAAGACAGAAGTGGTAAACTTCATGACGCCCATGCAGATGGACAATACAGTTACGACTGCTGAATCCTACACAAATGCACTCTATAAGCACTTACACGAGTGCATGGATCGTGCTATCCCAAACAGAACCAAGACGCTATCCAACAAAAAAAGGCAGACAATCTGGTGGTCCCCTGCCATAAACAAACTGTACAACAAAAGGAAGAAATTGTTGCAAAAGTGAGTAAAATCCCATGAGTGGAGGAGCTCCCTGGTCAGCCTCGGTAAGAAGCTGCGATCCCTTATAAGACCCTCCAAAGCTAGCTACAAAAACAAAATCACACTGATTCTAAGGACAACCACAAAGCATTCTATAGCTATGGCAAGAATCTCAATGGCAGCACCCAGATCTGCTCCGAGTTACAGCACAATAGCACGAAACTTACAGAACCAACTGATATTGCCAACATCCTGGCAGATGAGGTTCAGTGCTAACTTTACCCCCCCACCCCCTAAAGGGTCCATATCTATACCGGAAGAAAGCAGAGTCCCTGTAATCACAACTATGCAGGTAAAAGCTGCACTCTCTAAAGCCAAAAACACAGCATCCATGGGACCGGACAACATCCCAGGCTGCATTTTACACAAACTTCAGATCGAACTGGCTCCCCACTTAAGCACCATGTTCAATCATAGCCTCACATCAGGCTTTGTGCCCACTGAATGGCATACAGCAAAAGTTATCCCACTCCACAAAGGGGAAACCACCACTGATCCCGGGAACTATCGCCCTATTAGCCTGACGAGCCTGGTCTGCAAGGCCATGGAACGTATCATCATGGAACTCATAAACAAAGACATTGGTAATCTCCAAACTCTGGATCCCCCCCAGTTCGGGTTTGTGAAAGGCAGATCATGCCTCCTGAACCTGATCAACTTCTTTGAGGCAGTCACCAAAGCCGTAGATGAGGGTAAGGTGGCTCACACAGCCTATCTTGACCTCGCCAAGGCTTTCAATACCATCCCCCATTCTGGAATTATAGCTAAACTCACTAAACTAGGTATAAACCCCTACGTCACAAGATGGGTTGCCAACTGGCTCACTGACAGAACCCACACTGTAAAAGATGCAGACTCCAAATCTGACCTCAAACCAGTGACAAGTGGAGTACCACAGGGTTCAGTCCTTGGACCTCTCCTGTTTGGTGTCTACTTCTCTGAAGTACAGTACAGGCTAACACAGAAGGCCTCTGGCTAACGAAGTTCGCAGATGGCTGCAAACTAGGAACCATAGTTGAGTCCAAAAATGATGTGGAAATCCTACAGAAGGGCCTCGCTGAGACAGATGCCTGGTGTCAGAGCAATGGCCTCAAGCTTAATGCCAAAATGTGCATTGTCATCCCCCTTTGGTAAAAATTCTGTACCCATGAACTACTACACAGACAGCAGTCTACTTAACATCGAATGCGTGATAAGAGACGTTGGGACCCAGGTGGACACTAACCTGTCCTTTGATAGTCACATCGCCGCAGGAGTCAGGAAGTCCTTCTACGTGGCATACCTCAGCATAAAAGGCTTCTCATCCAGGAAAAAAAAAAGAGGTAATTGTTCCCCTCTACTCGACACTCAGACCCATTATAGAGTACAATGCCCCTTTTGGAATGTACCTCACAAGACATCTGCAGCAGCAGCTAGAAAGGCCACAGAAGTACCTCACAAAGAGGATTATTGGCCTCAAACAGATGCCCTACACTGACAGTCTCAAAAAATTGAAGCTTTACTCCATAGCATATCGCCTACTCCGAGGTGATCTCTGTCTAACATATAAAGCTATGTCAAACCCAGAGTTGTTGGACATGCTGCACCTAAAGAAATCCCAATCCCTCCGAGCTACACGCTCTAGGGACCTAAACCTTGTCACCATAATAAACAGAACATGCTGGAGGGATAGATTCTTGTCCCAGAGACTTCCCATACTCTGGAACAGGCTACCCATCTATGTCAAGCAAAATTCTTCATTAGCACTCTTCAAGAAAAATCTTGAGGAGTGGATGGGAAATGGGAAATATACCCCGGGGATCACTTCTGTCTCTCTGCTTGACAGTGGCACAGGAAAATAACTTTCCTGGGTGGCGTAAGCCAGGGAACCTTGTTGGCTAGGCTTATGTAGGCCCTCGGGCCGATAGCCTAGTACCTACCTATGGAAAGAAGATCTGAGGTAACAAGAGGAACTGCTGCATTACGGGAGATAAAATTCTTAAAGGGGCTTGAGGATGGAGAAAGTACAGTTGTGTACACTTACCATAAATGCAGATGTTCGAATTTATTCACCGTTGCAGTCATCACACTTGGGTTATCTGCCTGCAGGTATCCCTCAGTCGACCGAATACCAGCGTCTTGGGATTTCTGCGTCGGATACTATCGCCTCATCCATGACGTCAGGTCATCAGGGGTATAAAACATGCAGCCAACGCCATTACATCAATTTTTCTTGCCCCAGATGTCAGGAGCCCCCAAAATAGGAAGCAATCAAATGGTGTGGAACACCTCCAGTAAAAAGTAATTACCATTTCCATAAGATATGGCCAAAAAAGAGGATAAGTAGAAAGTATAGAAAGATAGGGGGCTGGAGGGAGGGAAACCAGGACTGCAACAGTGAATACACTCAAACATCTACATTTATGTTAAGTGTACGCAACTGTACTATGTTCTTTGTGTTTCACTGTTGCAGTGATCACACTTGGGTTGATTCCAAAAGCTGAGGAAGGGTGGAGGCAGTCAAGAAGTAGTAGGGCTGGCTAGCAGGCCTTGTAAGACTGCTGTGGCAAATCCAGCTCTGTATTTGGAAAAGATAGGCAAGTGCTAATGCTTGGTGAAGGTGTGTACAGAACTCCAGGTTGCAGCTTCCAGGATGTCCCTGGTGGGGACTCCCCTGAGAAAAACTGTGGAGGTTGGAGGTAGCCCTAGTGGGATGAGGCCTGAGGCCCCTGTGGGGTAGGTTTTCCATGGTGTATGTAGCAGAAATGGATGCAGTGTGCTATCCATTTAGAAATGGTTCTTTTCGAAATGGCCTTGCCCTCTGCCCCTATAGCAAAGCTGACCAGCAGCTGGTCAGATTTTCTGAAAGGTTTAGTCCTGTCAAGGTAGAACCTGAGCTGTCTGTGCACATCCAAGGAGTGCAGGATCCTTTCCCCTTTATTCTAAGGATTAGGAAAAAAGGTTGGCAAATGGATGGATTGGTTTAAAGCCACACTGGATACCACCTTGGGCATAAAAGATGGGTTAGTCCTGAGGGAAACCCTGTCCACATGGAAGGTAATGAAGGGTTCCACAGACATAAAAGCCTGTAACTCAGACACTCTTCTTGCTGAAGTGATGGGCTAGCAGTAAGGCTGTTTTCCGAGAGAGGAATTTTAACTCTGCTGTAGCAGCAGGCTCAAAAGGTGGGGGGTGAGCTTCTCTAGTACAAAGTTAAGATCCCAGGCAGGAGTGGGAGCTCTCCTTGGGGGGTCTTAAATTGTTAGCTCCTCTTAGAAACTGTTTAATCAGAGGGAGAGAGAAGAGGGGTGGCTCAGTACTGTAATGAGCTGAGATGGCAGAGGCATGAATCTTAATTGATGAGCAGGAGAGGCCTTTGTGGAGCAGCTCTGCTAGGTAATCTGGGATTTGAGGTAAGGAGGGCACGGTTGTGTCCTTCCCTTGACATTGGCTCCAAGAACAGTATCTATTCCACTTTTCTGAATAGATGTCCTAGTACTGGGCCTCCTGGCCTTAAGGATAACATCCAGCACCTGTTTGCTGAGGGTTGCTGGTGATGTATTCAGAGAATAAGCCAGGCTGCCAGGTTCAGGGTTTGTAGCTGAGGATGCAAAATCTGTCCCTCCTGCTGCGACAGCAGAGAGGGGGTCTGCTGTAGGTGCCAGAGTAGCACTGCTGTCAGACTGCATAGAAGTGAGTACCAGTGCTGGAGTGGCCAGTCTGGTGCAATAAGGACTGTCCTTGGCCTGTCCTGTTTGATCTTGAGGAGTACCTTTGGAAGGAGGGGCAAAGGCATAGATTGAGAGGTTTTCCCATGTGAAGGAAAGGGCATCCACTTTCCAAGCTTGGCTGTGGGGAATTCTGGTGCAAAATTTGTTTAGTTGATGGTTTAGGGGGGGACGCAAAGAGGTCCACCTCTGGTGTCTCCCACCTGTGTATTAGAAGTTTGAATGAGTTTGGTTCCAGTTTCCACTCGTGTGGGTCCATTAGATTTCTGCTTGTTATCTGCCAGTGAATTTTGTTTGCCTGGCAGGAATTGAGCTTGCAGGTGGATTTGGTTGCTTAAGGCTGTGTTCCACAGAGTCATGGCTAACCTGCAGAATGGGTAGGAGTGAGTTCCCCCTGCTTGTTTATGTACCACATAACTGTGGCATTTTGTCTTTATCAGGAGTTGTCCTGGCAGGATAAGGTATTTGAAGGCTGTCAGTGCATTCTGTACAGCTAACATTTCTTTTTGATTGATATGCAGGTGAATTTGTCCTGGGGCTCCATTTGCCTTGAATGCATTTGCCTGCCATGTGAGCCCCGCATGCATAGTCTGATGCGTTTGTTGTCAAAAGGGAGTCCCTTGTTGTGGTTGCAAACCTCTGCCCACCAAAAGAACTTTATCCTTAGGCAAGGAATGATAGGAATCACTGCCTCCAGGTCCTGGGAATGTTGACACCAGAGACTAAGTACCACTGGAGTTTCCTCATATGCAGTCTTGCATATGGAATCAGTAGAATACATGAGGCCATGAACCCTTGGGCTTGCAGTATTTTTCTTGCAGATAGCTGGGTTTGGGTGGCCAGAAGTTTGAAATAAGTTGTCAAATAAACCTGCTTTTCTGGAGTGAGGAATGCCATCTGGGACATTGTGTTCAAGCTTGCTGCCAGGAATACAATCTTTTGGCTGGGTACCAGATGTGATTTATTTTTGTTGATGGTATGCCCCAGAGAAGTTAGGAGTCTCTTTACAAAGTCAGGTGTTGAAGTAGCAATTCCTGACTGCCCGTCTGAATCAGGCAATCGTCCAAGTATGGGTACATTTGAATATTACTCTGCCTGCAGTAAGCAATGGCTGGAGCCAGG
Organism: Protopterus annectens; assembly: GCF_019279795.1. Taxonomy (NCBI): domain Eukaryota; kingdom Metazoa; phylum Chordata; order Ceratodontiformes; family Protopteridae; genus Protopterus; species Protopterus annectens. Next base: position 1,945,573,472 of record NC_056726.1, read on the forward strand.
CACTTTGTGAATACTGTGAATACCTTGGGCACAGCAGATAAGCCAAAGGGAAGTGCAGAGAACAGACAGTGCATAGAGCCTGCCCTGAAACACAGATATTTCCTGCAAGATTCCCTTATGGGGATGTGCAGATAAGCTTCTTTTAAGTCTAGGGTGACTAGCCAGGAGTCCTTGGCTAGCATAGGAAGGAGCTGCTGGAGTGTAAGCATTTTGAATTTTGGTACCACCAGGAAGGTGTTTAGGGTTGACAGATCCAGAATAGGGTGCCAAGAGTTCTCTTTCCTGGGCACCAAGAACAGCCTGGAGTAGAAACCCTGTCGCCTTTGCTATGTTGGCACAGGTTGAATAGCCCTGATACTGAGAAGAGAAGGTACTTGCTTTTGGGCCTCTGTCCACTGGTTTGGAGGAAGGTCTGGCAATCCGCTTGGGGTTGGCAGAGAATGGAAATAGAATCTGTATCCCTGGAATACAATGTTGAATACCCAGCTGTCCTGGATAATATACTCCTAGTTTTTTGCATGAAGGGCGGGTTTTCCTCCTAGGGGTGCAAGTACTTGGGCATGGCTGGGAAGGGTTAAGGACAAGTCATTGTGAACTTTTTCCATAGGGGGTGGCTTACCACTCCCAGTTTTTGAGGAGGGGGCACTCCATTGTTTAGATATGTGCATACCCTGAGACTGTAGTCTTTGTGGTCTGTTGCCCCTGGGTTTGGGCTGAGAAAGTCTGGAAGGGATTGGAAAGGACCAATTTTTTTTGAAGGCCAATGCCTAATGAATCTAGGTGGCTGTACCTGTAAGAAATCTTTAACAGTTTGCATGGATTTTGCTTTTTCTTCCATTTTGTTAAGAACTACTTCTGCTTTAGAGCCAAAGAAACATTCTTGGTTTAATGGAGCATCAAGTAATTTTGCCTTAACATGGTCTGGAAAGATTTGTTTCTTCAGCCAAGCATGCTTTTCAGAACAGACTCAGTGACAGCAGCCCTGCAAGATGCTTCTAAGGCATCAAAACCACACTGCAAAGTATGTTTACCAACTTGGTTTGCAGAATGCATTAAGTCTTGTAAGTCCTTATTTTCTGTACAATCTGGAATTAACAACATATTTTGTTTAATTAGATCAATAATATGCTGCTGGTGCTTCAACATGTGAAACTGGCAATTTAAAGCCCTGATGGCAACAGTTGTAGAGGTATATACCTTCTTACCCCATCTGTCTAGAGCCCTAGAATCCCTGTCCGAAGGGGTAGGGTTTTTGGCTGTAGAAGCCTTAATACCTTTAGGTCCCTGGGAAATGGTCTCTAATCCGCAGTGGGATTTTTATAGAGAAATTTGAGAGAGTCAGGTACTCTGTAGTATCTGTCAGGCTTTCCAGAAGCAATTTAAAGTATCAGGGGTAAGGCTGGATTCCATGAAGACATCATCTACAATATCCAGGACAGGGGGAATAGCTAGAGACCTATGCTGAGGCAAGTCTAAAAATTCCCTGAGTCTCTTTTTGGACTGTGGGTAGTCCTGGCATTCCCAGCGGAAATGCTCTTAGGGTATGCAAGGTTTCACCGAAAGAAAGGTCCTGGGGGGGGGGGGGGGGGCTGAGGGAATTGACTCCTCTGCATCTCAGTCCTCATAGGTAGATAAGGGTATGTCCTGATAATCACAGGGGTTAGAGTAATCAAAGTCATTGTCTGAAGAATCAGAAGGAAAATCAATTGTCTTTTAGAGGGGGAAGGCTGGCTTCCCCTAATTAAAGTAATAAGGTCTTCAGCCATTCTAAGCATTTGTTTCTGAGGAATGGGAGCTTGAGAATGTGCTTTGATGGTCGGTTTCCTAGGTGTAGTGTGAACTCTGGGCCTGAGAAATTCGGTAGATTTAGTCATTAACACAGTAGTCAGTTTAATACGAACATCGGAAGGTCTAAATACACCCTCAGAAGCCGATGCCTGCACAGAAGCTCCAGATCCATCCAAGGTAGAGACATCCACAGGTTCCATAGTCGAAGAAGCATCTTGCGGCATACCGGACTCCGAATGGGTCTCAGTACAGGCCTGCGAATCTGTAGAAGTGGATAACGGTCTGCGAAAGCACCTCACCGAGTACCGGTGGACTGACGACTAGCTTAACAGAAGCGTCTTAGGCAGTTTTGGACCTATGCGGTCTGTCTGTGTCTTTATCTTTGCTTTTTTTCGGAAGGCAGGTAGCTGGATGGCTTACCAACGCCACTTTGGAATACGGAGAATGAGAGCGAAAGAATTTAGAGACAAAAATAGCCCGACGAATAATTGTTCGGGTGTTGAACAAGGCACAAAACCGACAGCGAGGGACGTCGTGGTCTGGGCCTAAACAGATAATGGAGAAAGAATGAAAATTTAACACTCTCTAAGTAAAATATGAACACCCAAACTCAAAATTTGCAATAGTACACGTTTAACAACAAGAAATGCCAAGAAAAGAAATAAGCTTCTAAAGCTAGTAAGGCAGTTCCTGTCAGGAAACTAGATATTTAAATGAATAATGGGTTTCATAAAGAAAGAATGTCACTTTTAGTCAAAAATGAGAAAAAATATGCTCTAATCTTAAAAGCAGCAATGGATTGTGTGTGTGGAAGAGTTCTGCCAAAGGGAACTTATCTGCCAGAAACAAAGCTTCTCAGTTGCTTCCTGTGATGCAGCAAGAAAGTACTGAAGTCACTTCCTTATGGCTGCTACTCATCTGATTGGTGCTGGCCAATTAGTAGCCAGAAAGAAAGTCTGGGAGGAAGCCAGAGCTTCTGAAGCAGCTTCTTAGGCAAAAGAAAAAAAAAAAAACAATAACCCAGATAGACAAAATGACAAACATCTGGGGATAACCTACTTAAAATACAAAGTACTTCATTTTAATTTTATGATACAAAATGTATACTATGCTTTTCTTTGCTGGCAAATAAACTTCATACCTTCCTGGACTTGAAAACTCTTGCTAGGACATCATGATAGACTGAAGCCTCAACATATCCTACCTAAATTAGTGAGGAAAATTACAGTAGATGATTCTTGCTACTTGGAAAGACATGTTATCAAAAGATCTACAGCCCTTGACTGAAACATGTTTCAGTGAATCACAATTCTGTGAAAATAACTAAGAAAATTAAAGGACTGTACACCAATTGGGCAGCATTTCTAGATACCAGGGATACACCCCTATCTCACTGTACCTGCCACAGGACCAACCTCAAGCTGCACAACATTAGAAACACAGACAACTGTGAGGAAGAAGTTTTTTTTTTCCAATCTCCATAGTTGTATGACCTTGGAGTTGTAATATTTAAGACAGAGAAGTGCTGGAGTAACTTCCACATAAGGATGCAGGGATGCAGGTTTTATCCATTTGCAAAACTAACATTTGGTATTTGTATTTAGCTGACTCAATGTGTATTGGAGAGGTTCAGTGAACTGAACTTAAATAAATAGATTTTTGGAATATGTCGCAGATCTGCTGATAAACAGGACTTGCAGGTAGAACACCGTGCTGCAAAAATTAATATGCATGCAGCTGTAGTGTTGGAGAATAGCATAATTAAATGACTGACATTTGCTAGTGAATGAAAATCACTGTCTGAAGCCTCCATAGTATCATTTTATGAGTCTGGCCATAAAGAAAAACTGGTCTACTTTCGAAGTCTATCATTCATCTCAATATACCCACTTTCTAGCTATCAAACTCTCACCACCCACTGCACTATCATGACAAATTTAATTAAAAAAAAAAAAGTTAATACAAAAACAACAGACAGCTCACTGTTATAATTTTATCAGATGCACTGAAAGATGAATAAATTATGATACATGCATCCTTTATTGTAGTCATACAGGAAAGCACACTAGACGGACTGTCAAGCCTATTCAACTGCGTTGTTAAAACAGACAGTAAATGTTTATCTGTAAAAGGTTGGAGCAGCAGTGGGGAAAAAAAATCCAAAGCCTGCAGCAACTAGAAGCAATTATGAATTACTAGTATGTTGTTTACACTGCAGACTATATGCAGCAATATAAAAACAGACAGACACTGCTGAGAAACAAAATAAGGAAATAACTGTAACCAATTTATTTACTTATTGCTAAACATCTCAACATATCATCAGATGTCTCGTCAGCAAGTCTCCACAAATGAGGTTAAGTTTGTAACTAGACCAAATCACTAAAATTATAATAAACGATTGCCAGTGGCTCAACATGTAGCACATTTACCTTTTATAATGCAAGATCAGAGGATTGGGGGTCCTATTCATAGGTTCATACTAGGCTATATGCCCTAGGGCATTTATAAGCATAGCCAGAATGTGTTTGGCTTTCGCCACCCATTTTAAATTAATTTTGCTATGCCCTTTTTCGAGGTTAGTATACTATGCCTCTGTCTAACAGTGACACAGAAGTGATACCCGGGGGTAAACCTACGATCTCCCATCCACTCAACAAGATTCCTCTTGAAGAGAGTCAATGAGGGACTCTGCCTAACCTGGACTGGGATTTTATTCCAGAGTGAAGGGAGGCTCTGGGTTATGAATCTGTCCCTCCAGCATGTCCTATTTATTTCAGTGCTGAGGTTCAAGTCTCTCGAGCACGTAGCTCGATGGGATTTGGATTTTCTGAGGTGCAGCATGTCCATTAATTCCGGGTTGGACATGGCTTTATACGTCAGGCACAGATCACCTCTGAACAGGTGGTATGCCACTGAGTAGAGCTGGAGTTTCTTTAACCGGGCAGCATATAGCATCTGTTTGAGCCTTTTGATCCTCTTGGTGAGGTACTTTTGGGGTCTTTCCAGTTTCTGCAGATATCTGGTAAGGTACATCCCAAAAGGGGCATTGTACTCAATTATGGGCCTGATGAGGGATGAGTAAAGAGGCACGATGACCTCCCCTGATCTAGATGTGAATCCCTTCATGATTAGGTGGGCTATATAAAATGTTTTTCTAACCACTTTGGCCACGTGGTTGTCAAATGAGAGATTGCTATCAACTTGGGTCCCCAGGTCCATAATTACTTCTTCTGTACTTAATGGATTACCACCTATGTGGTAATTTGTGGGCACTTTGTTTTTGCCAAAGGGGATGACTATATACTTTTTGGCATTTAGCTTGAGGCCATGGCTCTGGCACCAGTTTTCTGTTTCTATGAGGCCCTTTTGGAGGATGCTTGTGTCGGCTGGAGAGTCGATTATGGCGCCCAGTTTGCAGTCATCTGGGAACTTGGTCAGCCACAGTCCTTCCGTGTTGGCCTGTACCTCCAAGAAATATATAGCGAACAAGAGAGGTCCCAGGACTGAGCCTTGTGGGATGCCACTTGTAACTGGTTTGGACTCTGACATGGCTCCAGCAATTCTAACCATGTGGGTTCTGTCCTTGAGCCAGTTTACAACCCATCTAGTGACATAGAGGTTTATATTTAAGCTGGTGAGCTTATCTATAATGCCCGAGTGGGGTATTGTATCGAAGGCTTTTGCGAGGTCCAGGCAGGCTGTGTGGACCACCTTCCCCTCGTCAATGGCCTTGGTGACTGTTTCAAAGAGATCAACCAGGTTTAAGAGGCAGGATCTGCCCTTAACAAAGCCAAACTGGGTAGGATCCAGTGTCTGTAGGTCCCCAATATCTTTATTTATGAGGTCCATGATGATCCTTTCCATAGCTTTGCAGACCAAGCTAGTCAGGCTTATGGGGCGATAGTTTCCAGGATCCGTTGAGGCACCACCTTTGTGGAGAGGGACCACTGTTGCTGTACGCCACTCTTTGGGTACATATCCTGTAGTAAGGCTGAGATTGAACAGTAGTTTTATGTTTGGGTTTAGCTCTTCTTGGAGTTCATGTAGGACGCAGCCCTGGACACCGTCTGGTACCACTGATGCTGTGTTTTTTGCTTTGGAGAAGGGCGGCTCTTACCTGATCATCTGAGATGTCAGGGGGGCAAGCACTCTGCTGGGATAGATATTTGCCCTTTTGGTGTGTGTGTGTGTGGGGGGGGGGTTTGCGCTGAACCTGTCAGCTAGGATGTTGGCAATGTCTGTGGGTTCGGTGTATATTTTGTCATTTTGGACTAATTCTGAGCATATCTGGGAATTACCACCCAGGTTCCTAACATAACTAAAGAAAGCCTTGTGATTATCCTTAGTGTCCTGTGCAATTTTTCTCTCGAAGCTGGCCTTAGACGATTTTATGAGTGCCTGTAGTTTTTTGCTAGTACTGATCAGAGATGCCTTCCCTTTTTGGGATTTTGCTCTATCATTTAGTAGCTTCCTCCTTCTATTGTATAGTTTGTTTATGGCTAGGGTCCACCAGACAGGACGTCTGCCTTTGGAGGATTGGGTCTTGGTTTTATTTGGGATTGCATGATCCATGCATTCCTGAAGGTGTTCATAGAATGCGTTTAATAAAGGATTCTGCGGTTTGGGCCGTATTTTCCACAGGCCTGGGGGCTTTGAAGGATTCCACCTCGGTTTTGAGGAGTGTGAAATTTGCTTTAGAGAAGTTTTTCACTGTGGTTTTCTGGGCAGAGGGTGGGGTCGGGATGTGAATATCCAGTGAGATTAGTTTATGGTCTGATCTTACCAGTGAGGGATACACTTCTGGTATGGAGCACAGAGTCCCCATGTTGGTGATGATCAGGTCCAGTATGTTTTCCCCTCTTGTGGGAGTGGTAACAAGTTGTTCCATAGCACTTGAGTTTATAAATTCTAGGAACCTTTGGGCTAGGGTGTTGGAGCTAGAGTAATGCTCCCAGTCTATGTTTGGGTAGTTGAAGTCGCCCAATATAATGGTGTTTGGAGAGACCTTCATATTTTCCAGTATTCTCAGGACGGCCGAGTGGGGTTCCTGGGTTTGGGAGGGTGGTCTGTAGCAGGCTATAAACTGGAAGGTAGTTTTACCCACTGTTAGTTGCACATGGATAGTCTCTGATGCTTCGTGCTGTGCCACCAACCTGGAGGTGTGGATATCTTTGACGAATATTGATACTCCCCCTCCTTTTGTGGGTCGGTCCAAGTTTTGGGGCCGAAAAGCATGGTATGAGGTATAACCTGGTAGTGCTGGAGTGCTCTCGGGAGCCTTGAACAAGGTTTCTGTTACTGCACAGATATTGATGTTCTCCATGCTAAGGAGAGTTTCGAGTGCGTGCATCTTGAGGTTTAGACTTCTGGCATTGAGTAGCATTACTCGGTTTCTTATCCCTTGTGATACCTATGGAGGTGGGTTTGTCTTTTGAGCCTTGCCTAAAAAAGGCACTATGGGGGTAGCAAGAGCCTTTGCCAATATCAGAAAGCCCAGGGGTGACAGGTGCAAGCCGTCCGTAGTGAAGCATTGTGGCTTGTCGAGCATGTCATCCCAGGCTGACAGGCATTGGATCCCCTTTGAATGACACCAATACTTAAGCCAATTGTTGAAATTGATCATCTTGTCTTCATATTGTGGCATCATTCTTGGTGAGGGTAAGATGCTACTCAAGCTCAGGGTCATACCGGCCTGGGCCACATGCTGAGAGAGCTCCTCTAAGTCTCTTTTCATTTAGTCCAGGGAGGTACGTCTGAGGTCATTCACACCAGCATGGACAATGACTGAGTCATATTTGTACTTGCCTTGGAGTGACCTGAGTGCTTGTGTTATGTGGCGGATCCTAGCGCCCGACAGGCAGCTCACCGTGACCTTCTCCTTGTTCAGCCTGGTGAGCGGGACGTCAGTGTGCCTGACGATAGAGTCAACTATTACAAGTGTATCAGGTGTGTTGTTTAGCCTTAAGGGCTGTGACTGTTCGGCACACTGGCTTTGTGAGCTATGTGTTGCTCGTGTTTTGTTTTGGGGCAGCGGTTGCTTGGGTGTCCTCTTTGGAGGTCTCTGCTGCTTAGGCAGATTTTTATTTAGAGCCTCCGAGTATGTTTTTGTGTGTTTATGTGTTTGGTTTGCTGTCATGGTAGGTCTATGTGAGACTGGAATTGTAGTGAGTGTGGTTTCCTTCTCCTCCTGACTGGTTACGCCAGTACTGAGTTGAGAGAGCTTAGCCTCCAGTTTGGCTATATGGATGCATCTCTCACATGTGTTGGAATTTGTTGGGAGGAGGAGAGGGTTGTCTGTGTACATGAGGCAGTTGTAACATTGCCTCAAGATCCCAGATTCACCAGCTGGACCGGAGAGAAGATTGACAAAGGACCTTTGGACATGCTAGAATAGTATTGGGAATTCCTTTATAATTGAAAAAAGGGCCAATGGGGAACAAGGTACTCAAGGGGAGTTTGTGAGGGTGTAGTGCTTTTAATTTTTTAGTGTTGACTTATATAATTGCTTTAGTGAGCAAGTGCCAGGTAACTTAAATGCAATGTGTTACAGGTAACTTAAATGCAAAAACGACAAACAGCAACTTTCTTTTAAGTGAAACAAGGAAATAAGTACAGTAAGCAATGCAGATATCACTAGGGATCCACAGAAGCGTTGAAAAGCTAACAGTACAAGCTTGGATTCATTTTAAAACCCTGGAAGTGCAATGCAGCATATGGTGCAGTGAGCTGCCTTTCAGAAGAGATGTTAAAACAAGGTCCCATCTGCCTGAATTGGTGGTAGTGCAAGTGGATATAAACGATCTCACAGCACCTATCAAAAAGAGATAGGAGTTTCCCAGTGCCCTGGCCAAGTTTCCCCTAGTTAGTAAGAATACAACCTTTAGTCTCCCCTGAATAGAGACCACAGACCTACGGAGACTACCTGGGCAACAAAATGCACATTAACGCACAACACAGGCTTCATCTATAGTGAGATGTCAGCAAAAAAGTGTGAATTATGTCAGTACTCCATACTTACACATCACCTTTGCAAGGTTCCTGTTAATATTTTACATCAGGAGCAAATATGAAAGGGACATCTGTAACGTAACTCTTAGAAAACACCAAAATGAACCAGGAAACATACATACATAAATAAATAAAATGAAATACAACAAATAAAAAAATCCAACAGTGTAAGCAAAAGTGCATACAAAGTGTGTGTGTGTGTCCAACAGTGTAAGCAAAAATGCATACAAAGTGTGTGAGTGTTTGTGTGTATGGAGATGGCAGTGCTTGGCCTCATTGCTGTGATATGCTTTTTTAGCAGCAACACTTAATGTTATTTTGTCGGATCTGGTGAATTTAAGCAGTTTGCGGTATATTTAAGCAGTCTGTTTTTACTGTTCAGGTACATGTGTTGTGTTTCTTGTTATTTTATAATTAAAGTACTCCTACAGACTCTGCATTGCCTGTGTATGTTAGTCTCTCTAGCATTCATATTTTAATAGGGCCTATATCTAAATTCTACTTCTTGGAAACATTCCCTTGATTTCTCCGCAACTGGTTAATTAGTTGATTTATTACTGCCAAGTTATATTTATCCAATGGAAGTTGCGCTTTGCATTTTCTTTATTTTACAGTATACACATATCCCTATGAAAAGCCTTAGTGGCTACCATCTTCATTTTCACTTTTGGTAAAAAAAACGATAGACACAGAATGGGGATTAACTAATACCAGAGATGTCATTACTATGATCTGGATGAGCACACTCTCAGAGCTAGGCAAAGAGATACATCATGGACAAACTCCTGCTGGAATAGGGAGTTTTCACTGTGAATGGAGCAACTGTGGAACGGAGTCCCCATTATGAACTCATATAGCTGAGACTTATTCTCCTCTAGGCCCTTTTTAAATTCTCTATGGTTCTACGGCTCAGCGGTTTAACCCAAGGTCTAGGGATAAGACTTGTAGCTTGTAAACAGAGTTTGCAACATAGTCCTATATGTTCATGAACATTGCATCCCATTTAGTGGCTGCAATTCAACAAGGGTTCTCAGTTATATGTAGCACTAGGCTAGGTAATACTGAAGGTAAGGGGGACAGCGGTTATTATACCAGACAAAAGATCAGACTGTTGCTGGAATTACATGCTCCTTTACGCTACACCACAGGACCTTGAGCAGTATCCTACCTTCACCAAGAATGATGCCACAATACAGAGATAAGATGATCAGCTTTAACAATTGGCTTAAACACTGGTGTCATTCAAAGGGGATCCAGTGTCTGTCTGCCTGGGATGACATGCTGGACAAGCCACGCTGCTTCGCAAGGGACGGCTTGCACCTGTCACCCCTGGGATTCCGGATATTGGCAAAGGCTCTTGCCACCCCCATAGTGCCTTTTTTAGGCAAGGCTCAAATTCTAAACATACCACCCTAGAACACAAAAAAGGAAAAAAACTAAGGGTAATGCTGCTCAATGCCAGAAGTCTAAATCTCAAAATGCATGCACTCGAGGCCCTTCTCAGTATGGAGAACATCGATGTCTGTGCTGTGACAGAAACCTGGTTCAAGGCTCCTGAGAGCACCCCGGCGCTATCAGGTTTTACCTCATATCATGCGTTCCGGCCCCAAAATCTGGACAATACCAAGAAAGGAGGGGGTATCCATATTCATCAAGGACACCCACACCTCAAGACTGGTGGCAACGCACGATGCATCGGAGACCATCCAGGTGCAATTAACCATAGGCAAGACTGCTCTGCAAATTGTAGCATGTTACAGGCCACCCTCACAAACTCAGGAACCTCACATGGCCTTCCTGAAAACACTAGAGGATAAATGTATCACCAAACACCATCATACTAGGTGACTTCAATTACCCTAATATAGACTGGGAACACTACTCAAGCCCAAACACCCTAGCCCAAAAGTTCCTGGAATTCATAAACTCAAATGCCATGGAACAACTAGTCACCATCCCCACAAGAGGAGATAACATACTTGATCTCATCATCACGAACATGGGAGCACAATGTTCAACACCGGAGGTGTACCCCTCACTGGTGAGATCAGACCACAAACTAATCTCGCTGGAGGTCCTCATCCCACCCCACCTGAAATAAAAAGACCACAGTAAAGAACTTCTCAAAGCCGACTTCACACTTCTAAAGACTAGTGTGGTCTCCTTTAAGGCCCCGAGCCGGCGGAAAACAGTACTCAAGCCGCTGAATCACTTACAAATGCCTTCTACCAGCACCTGCAGGACTGCATGGATAAGGCAATCCCAAGCAAAACAAAGACTCTTTGTACCAAAGGCAAGCATCCAGTCTGGTGGACCCCAGCCATAAACAAACTCTACAACAAAAGGAGGAAGCTACTACAAGATAGAGCAAAATCCTTAAAAGGTAAGACACCCTTGATCACTATAAGTAAAAACTAAGAGCTCTCATAAAATCATCCAAAGCAAATTTCGAGAGAAAAATAGCTAAAGACTCAAAAGACAATCATAAGGCCTTCTTTAGCTATGTTAGAAACCTGGGAGGAAACTCCCAGATATGCTCAGAGCTAGTTCAAAATGATGTGAAGATTACTGATCCTACAGACATTGCCAACATACTGGCTGACAGGTTCAGTGCAAACTTCTCCCCTCCCCAAAGGAGAGATATCTATACCAAAGCGATTGCAGCCCCCAAACATCTCCAGCGCCCAAGTGAGAACTGCTCTCTCCAAAGCAAAAACACAGCATCCATGGGACCTGATGGTGTCCCCGGCTGTGTGCTCCATGAACTCAATGAGGAATTAAACCCACAGCTAGGACAGCTGTTTAATCAAAGTCTTACCTCTGGATACGCACCCAGGAGTGGCGCACTGCAACTGTGGTACCACTTCACAAAGGCGGTGCCTCCACCGACCCTGGAAATTACCGGCCCATTAGCTTGACAAGCCTTATCTGCAAAGCCATGGAGAGGATCATAATGGACCTCATAAATAAAGACATAGGGAATTTGCAGACTTTGGATCCAACCCAGTTTGGCTTTGTCAAAGGCAGATCATGCCTTTTAAACTTGGTTGACTTTTTGAAACAGTCACCAAAGCCATTGATGAGGAAAGGCAGTCCATACAGCCTACCTCGATCTGGCTAAGGCCTTGATACAATACCCCATTCGGGTATCATTGAAAAACTCATCAGCTTAAATGTCAACCCATACATCACAAGATGGGTTGCAAACTGGCTGAGTGACAGAACCCACAGGGTCAGAGCTGCTGGCGCCATGTCAGACTCAAAGCCTGTCACAAGTGGTGTCCCACAGGGCTCAGTCCTGGGCCCACTCTTGTTTGGCATCTACTTTTCCAAGTACAAGCAAACACAGGAGGGTTATGGCTGACAAAGTTTGCAGATGACTGCAAACTGGGCCATAGTAGAAAACACATCTGACACAGATATCCTTCAGAAGGGTCTCACAGAAGCGGATAACTGGTGCCAGAGCCACGGCCTAAAGTTAAATGCCAAAAATGCATAGTCATACCCTTCGGGAAAAACAAGGTTACCCCTAGCTACCAAATAGGTGGCAATCCACTGAGCACAGAAGAAGTTATCAGGGACCTGGGGACCCAGGTTGATAGTAGTCTGTCATTCGACACCCATGTAGCTAAAGTAGTTAGGAAGACCTTCTACATTGCCCACCTTATCATGAAGGGATTCTCATCTAGATCAAGGGAGGTCATAGTCTCCCTTTACTCATCACTCATCAGACCAATGATTGAGTACAATGCCCCATTCGGAATGTATCTGACCCGACACTTGCAGCAGCTGGAGAGGCCACAAAAGTTCCTCACCAAAAGGATAAAGGGTCTCAAAAATCTGTCCTATGCTGCCCGACTGAAAGAACTCCAGCTCTATTCAGTCGCACACGCTTGCTCAGAGGTGACCTTTGCCTAACATACAAGGCCATGTCAAACCCAGATTTGATGAATATGCTTCACCTCAAAAATCTAGATCCATCAGAGCCACAAGGGCGGAGACTTAAACCTTGACACGGCTATTAATAGGGCGTGCTGGAGGGATAGATTCATCACCCAAAGACTCCTATGCTGTGGAACAAAATCCCGGTACATGTGAGGCAGAGCACCTCGCTGGCCTTGTTCAAGAGAAATCTTGACCAATGGATGGGAGATCGCAGATATACCCCAGGGATTACCTCAGTGTCACTGCTCGACAGAGGCACAGAAAAATAATGGGTATAGTTCCCCATACTAAAGGGGTGGCCTAAGCCACAAAACGATGGGCTAGGCTTGTAAATGCCCTCGGGCAGATAGCCTAGTATGAACCTATGAACCTATGAACCTATAATATAAGATACATTTTTCTTGATTTATTGTCCACTCAAATGTCACAAGACATTTCTACAATAGTTCAACATCCTTGTTGAACGAGCACTTTGACATCCGAAGTGGATTTTTCTGTGTGACTTCATGACCTGGATTGATCATGAGTGGGTACACAGAACTAGTCTAAATTATGAGTGGGTACACAGAACTACTCTAAATTAAGAAGAATTTTTTGGCTTTGCTCAGGTGGCTTACATTGAACCCATACTTGGAGACACTCTCAGGACATGATATTCCAACTGGGAGTACTCCCTGCAGGATTTATGGTGGAACCAGTCTCTTGGTTTGACCATTCCTGGTTCATTTCCCTTTAAAGCACTCTCTCAGCTCACCAGTTGATACTGAACAGGTCTGGTATAGGGATTAAAGAAGTGTTACAAGGGGTAAACCATTTGTAATGTTGCCTTCAAGATTCTATTTTTTTATTTTTTTGCACAATATTTATGGGTTTTCACTACCAGCAATGTCTTCAGTCTTGTTACGCTCTACCTTTCATACGATATACAGTTTGTTTTTCCACTTTTAAGTTACATTTGTTCTCTCATTTCTTAATGTTGCAGTCTTGCAGCTATGGTCCATATCATGGCTCAAACAAGATCTTTGGACCAGCCCAGCCAGTCTACTTGGTTAACACACAGACAAAACAAAAAGTGTCATGATGCATCACTAGACCAGCACTTGATCACTATAGAGCTGACAGTCCAAAATCTCTTAGCAGCAACTTGTAACTGAGTTGTAAATAGGGCTGTGGACATTGTACCCTAGTATGTGCATGCTGCAGGTCCTGTTTGACCAAGAAGTACTGTTATGACCATCTGAAACTGTGCAGGCTAGAGTGAAGAATGAAACGCATGAAGAGAAAAATGTTCCTGTTTGTGGATAAAAGTACAGTGGATAACCATTATGAATTACAAAAATACTCAGCCTCCAATCAATGTTTAGAGTGAATGCTCATGTACAGACTGTTTACATTAAGTATTAGCCTAAACATATCCTCCTGCCTAGTAACACATGAAACTTTATCCACAAAAAAAGGAAGGTATCATTTACATAAGATTGTAACTCGCATACATATTCAGTCAGGCCAGTGGCATACAGGGATAAAGCCCTGTCTATGACCCTGAACAATTATACATACATTTGCAGAATATCTTCATATGAAATAAAAATAACTATTACAGTATACAAGGTACTTATGCATTTAGCAGATGTTAAATATTCAGCATTTCAAGAGGGATACTAGTTGGTTTGTCAAACAGATAATATATTTTGTGATTAGTGCTTAGAAATTCAAATAAATTGAAGTAAGAGAAGGAACTTAGACGGAGAATGTCAACACTGTATTTAAGACATTGGATATTAAACAGGTTCAGAGACAATTATATACAGCTACCAAAAGGTTTGTATTAGAAGTACATTATGGTTGCAAGCAGTGTCACAAAACTATACATGTGGCTGGGAGATACTAATACAACTATTTGGGTGTTGGTGAAGACTGATTGTGGGGCACAGAGTTCTGAATGAAGAGAACAGTTTAACAATATGGCAAGCTGCAGATTACAGTGGCATTTATCCTACAGGCCATTCTAGACTTCAATCTGACAAATGATTTGATAGTAGCCAACACATGATTCAGAAATAGAGTGGCCAGAGAAGGTCAGTAGAGACCAGGCTGAAGACATGGAAGTTGACTGGAAAGAAAGCACAACAGTACAAGGAATTATTCAGGGCTCCAACATCTGAAGAAGAGGAAATAGGTGGAGTTGAAGAAAAATGGCAGTGCCTCAAAACAGCATGTGTAAAGACTACAGAACAGACGTGTGGCAGAGCCAGGTATGGAAATAAGGTAGATACGGAAAACTGGTGGAGGAATGCAGAAGTCTAGGAAATCAAAAGAAAGAAAGAGTGCAGGAAAAAGTGGGAGACAGAAAAGATGGACCAAGCTAGGAAGGAATACTAATTGGCCAACAAAGACGCTACAAAAAAGGAGTTGCAACAGCAAAGAACAGGGCATATGAGGCACTCTACCAGCTTCTGGAAAGCAATTAAGTAGGTGACACAAAGAAACTATATCAGACTGCAAGGCAAAGACAGAAAGATAATGAAGATAGTCAGACACCCTCCATAAGGGATGCCAGCAACAACCTGCTCATCAGTCCACAGAACTTCAAAGGCAGATGGAAGGAGTACTTCCAGCTGCTTCTAAATGAAGAAAACCCCACAGAAGCTGTACTGCCCCAGACACAGCCTACGATGAGAGAAGAAGAGGAGCCCCTGAAACAAGTAGTAAGAACAGCACTAAGAAAAATGAAGTCAGGGAAATCGGCAGGCTTACATGAGGTCACAGCAGATATGATAAAGATGCTGGCTGAGATGGGGAGAAATGGCTCCTTAAAGTTCTCATAAGAGTGTGGAAAGAAAGGCGTATTCCCAATGACAGGAGAATAAACAAACATACTCATGCCAGTGTAGAACAACAAAGGGGACATCCACAACTGTGGGGCAATACAGGTGTGTCAAACTCTGTGTCATTTCGCATGAAAGTTCTGGCTGGACAGAGTAATTGATAAACAGATACGCAGAGTAGTAGAAAGTAAAATGGGAGATGAGCAGTTCAGATTCAGATCAGGATGCAGCACAACTGACCCAATGTATGCAGCGAGTTAAGACAGTTGAGAAAAAGCTAGAAAGGAGAAAGAGTCCAACTGGGCATTCCTAGACTTGAAGAAAGCATATGACAAAGGCCCAAGAAAGCAGATTTGGGCAGTCTTGCAGTGGTTCAAAATCCCAGAAACACTGTTAGAATTAATGCAAGTTATGTACAAGGACCCAGTGACTCAAGCGCTAACAGTAGTTTGTATCACAGAGGGGTTCCCCGTGGGAGTGGTTGTGCATCAGGGTTCAGCTCGGAGCCCACTGGTGTTCATAGCAAAGAGGATGAAGGGGACAGATCAACAAAGTTGCTGTACGGAGACAATGTGGCATTACAGGCAGACTCTGAGCAAGAACTTTAGCAAAGGATAAGGGAGTGGAATGCAAAACTGAAGGTACATGGGACGGAACGGAGTACAGACAAGACATTGGTACTGGCAGCAAGTGGGGAAAATCAGAAGAAGCTGAGAACTGAGATAGAAGGGAAGGTAGTGGAACATGTTAACAGCTTCAAGTACCTGGGAGGAGTGGTTGAGGAAAAGGGAAGTCTGAATGAAGTGATCAAAGATGGAATCAGAGGGGCTGCAGCCAAATGGCATAGAGTGTCAGGTATAATGTAGGACAGAAGAATGCCAAAGAAGCTGAAAAGTAAGTTGTACAAAACAGTGAAACTTGGGCACTAAAAGCAGAGCAGTCGAGGAAGTTACAGGTGATGGAAATGAAGTGCCTGAGGCAGGTGGTAGAATGGACACTATGGGATAGACAAAGAAATAAGGACATAAGAGCAGAAGCTCCAGTTGCAGAAAAGATCAAAGATAACAAATTAGGGTGGTTTAGGCTCATGTGCAGAAAAGCAAAAGACAATTTGGTGAAGATTTGGGACAGACAGGACGAAACCAAGAGGAAACAAGGGTGTCCAGCAAAGAGGTGGCTGGATTGTGTGAGAGAAGATCTACAACACTTAATCATGAGTGTCAAAGAAGGCAGGAGTGTGGTACTGAATCGAGAGAGACAGTGACAGCTGACATGACACCCCAAAGCCCATGAAGAAAATGGAAAAAAGGGGGTTGATGATGATAATCATGATGCTCAAGTTTGGATAGTTGAAGAAACAAAAATTGCAAATAGAGACACTAAAGGTCCATGTAAGCAAAACCTTACAAAAGAACAGTGAAAAAGACTTCACGGACCACCAGGCTGTAGTAAAAATATAGAACTTTTGAATATAAAATGTAAGCGCTTTCAGGATACACCCTTATACG
>NC_056726.1:1945595551-1945748051 GCF_019279795.1 Protopterus annectens
GTCTGTCTAGCCAGTACCTGTCGATTATTTTCTGGTTTGAAAACTGGTTTAGTTGCAGCCTTGCACTGACTCTATCTACCTCCCTTCTAGGGTGAACAACCACATCCACATTTATGGCTTGTATCACCTACTGCAGTTCATTCACTGCAAGTTGCATTTTTCTTTTCTTTTTTCAGTATTGTTACAGAATACAGCATATGCTGAGGATTTTGGAAACAAAGTTGGCACTGCAGTTTGTCACATTTAGGTTGTGTTGGGCATGCACAATGTGTTTTGGAAACAGATGGGCAAGTGCAGAATCCATAATTATCCAATGCTGAACAGCTAAGTGTCTGGAGTGCTTTCAGCATGTTTTCTGAAATCATGTCCGCAGCTAATGTGCTGAAGTCTTCTTTTGGCACCGTCCACAATTAGCTTCCTCGAACTTTATGGAATCTGGGCACAAGGTTTTTACTTCTGATGTAATGACATCCTAGTACAACAGGATTCTATACTAATACTGTGTTCTTGCACACACTGAAGTTACACAACACAACACTACAATCAGATTTTTCTTCTGATATGAGAACTTATTCGCACATCTAGTCTGGATATTACATTCATCAGGTCTACTGAGCAGAGGTCAACAGCCCCTCATTGGAGACTGTTGTTACAGTCGGGCATTATACCCAGAGTCTTGTAAAATGCTGATTTGCCAGTTGCTTATATGAGGCAGTTCACTATAAAAAGTTCAGCCGATTCTAAGATACTTGGGTAAAAAACACATTCAAAATTTCTGTCTACTCTGCAAGGATATGACTGTTTTTCAATCTTGATTAACACAGAAGCCCACTGTCATTGTTAGTGCATGCAGTTTAGGCCTCACCTTATATGCAGAAACAGAAATGTTACCTTGCCTGGTGAAAAAAAATAAATATATATATATATATATATATTTTTATATATATATATATTTTTATATATATATATATATATATATATATACACATATACACACACACACATACACACTCATATATATATATATATATATATATATATATATATATATATATATATATATATATATCGATAGATACATCTCCGGTTCGATCCGCGGCTGGGGTGACTTCTATGTGGAGTCTGCATGTCCTCCCTGTGGTCGCGTGGGTTTCCTCCGGGTGCTCCGGTTTCCTCCCACATCCCAAAGACGTGCAGTAGGTGGATTGGACACTCTAAATTGGCCCTAGGTGTGAGTGTGTGCATGTGTGTGCCTTCTGTGGAAGGCTGGGCGCCGGGCTGGCAACTTGACACTGTAAAACTCTACTGCCAATCATGAGCGGACGGGTGATCTGCTGTGGCAACCACTAACTGGGAAAAGCCGAAAGAAGAAGATACTTAAATATATATTCATATGCACACACATTTTTGTTTTTTTATTTCTGGTGAAAGAGAACTTGGACATTGCATCTGTTCAGCCTTTTGAGCAGAAGGCAGGGACTCTTAATGGACATGAGGTATAACGTCAATGTGACAATAACGTGAAACACCAATTTACCAGCCATAAATAAGAAGATGTGTGTGACTTCCCCTAAAGCAATGCTTATAAAATTCAGGCAATTCTAATATAACACTTGGGTAAAAAACACACTCGAGAATGCCTTTCTACCAACAAAGACTTCACTGTATCTCCATTCTGACTTGCAAAAAGCCTTTGTATTCAATTCACTTCTTACCCTATATGCAGAAAGAGAAATGTTGCCTTACCTGCTGAAATGAGAAGTTATGTACCTACCATAACGTTCCATGTTAGTTGTCTTCTTCTCGCCTTCTTTCTTGCTGGATGGATTTGGAGCCGACTCGGCCTATACTAAAGCTCGAGAGCTGTTTTTACCGCCGCGAGGCTACCCTATATCCCACAATGCTAGGCGCCAACTACCCAGATCTCGTTTGACAGCTGAGACCATAACAATCCTAACCTCCCAAACAAAGAGGAGAAGGAGAAGGGAAACCCTCCATCTGTAGCTACCTGAACCTACAGCTACCCAAAAAGATAACCAAGGAGGCTTCAACTGTGCAAGGGGAAGACCACCCAAAAAAAAGGGGATCCTTTCGGTCTGTCCAGGCTAGGGGGATGGCGGGTGGGACGCAAGAAAGAAGGCGAGAAGAAGACAACTAACATGGAACGTTATGGTAGGTACATAACTTCTCAATGTTAAGTTGTCAATCTCGCCTTCATTCTTGCTGGATGGGACCGCGTCCCTAGCAACTTCACCCCGGGTGGCTCATCGGAACAGACTATTGAGATCGGTGGAACCAAAATTAGCCCGGTTTCTGGAGGCCATGTCTAATTTGTAATGCGAGATACAGGTATGAGGAGAGGCCCATGTGGCTGCCGCACAAATAGAATCTATTGGTAGTCTAGCCTGAAAGGCTGTTGACGTAGCTAAGGCTCTGGTTGAGTGGGCTTTTGGCCTAGAAGGTAACTTTTGACGTCTGATTTGATAGATAAGGGTAATCACAGAGGTCAGCCATCTAGAAAGGGTTACTTTGGATACTGGAAGGCCTTTCTTCCCTTCCGCATAGGATAGGAAAAGCTGCTCAGATTTCCTAGTTTGTTTAGTTCTGTCCAGATAGTAACGGAGTTGACTATGAACGTCCAGACAATGCAGCTTTTGTTCCGCCCTGTTGGAGTAGTTAGGGAAGAAAACTGGGAGATCGACAGTTTGATTTAGATTTGCCTCAGAAGCTACCTTGGGTAAAAAAGACTGGTTAGTCCTGAGGGAGACTCTGTCTTTGGGGAAAACTAGATAAGGAGGACGAATGCAAAGGGCATGAAGTTCTGATACTCTCCTAGCGGATGTTATGGCGACTAGGAAGAGAGTTTTCCAAGAGAGCAACTTCAAAGAGCAGGAAGCCGCAGGTTCAAAGGGGGGGAAGAATCAAAGATGTTAAAACCAAACCAAATTTAAGTCCCACTGTGGTGGGGGGGTCTCTGATTGGGGGCTTGAGTAAAAAGATTCCTTTGAGAAAGGCTTTACAAAGCTTATGGGACATGATACTGGAGTCCGTAAAGCCTATGTGAAAATTTGAAATAACCGCTAACTGAACTCTGACTGTGGAGGAGGAAAAGCCAGAGTGAAATAGTTCAGCTAGAAAATCTAGAACCGATTGGATAGGGGCAGTAAAGGGATCCATATTCCTAGCGGTTGCCCAGAAGGAAAAACGCTTCCACTTACTGGCATAAATCCTTCTGGTAGATGACTTAAGGGAAGCTATAATGATGTCACGCACAGAACTGGAAATAAGGGGAAGCCTGGCTAGGGTTGGAAGTGGAGCAACCAAGCTGAGAGATTGGAGGGACTGGTGCAGCTGCCCCGACTGGTGGGCCAAGAGATCTGGCACTGGGTCCAGATGCCAAGGCTGCCCCAAAAGGTAACGATGTAGGAACGGGAACCATATCTGTCGAGGCCAGTAAGGAGCAATGAGGATTATCTTGGCTCTCAAGGCGGTAGCTTTCTGAATCAACTGAGTGATTAATGGAAAGGGGGGAAAAGCGTATAGAAGTCCCCGAGGCCAATTGTGGACTAGAGCGTCTCTGGGGGGATGGCCAGGAAGAGGGAAGAGTGTGAAAAAATCGTGGCACTTGCTGTTCTGAGGTATTGCAAAAAGATCGAAGCAAGGTTGACCCCACTTCTGAAAAATCTCTTCCGCTACTGACTGCTTGAGAGACCACTCGTGTGGCATGAGAATGGCTCTGCTCAACCTGTCCGCTATGATGTTGGACTTTCCGGGGATATGCATTGCTATCAGAAACCGCTGGGAAGAGATCGCCCACTGCCAAAGTCTGAGTGCCTCTCGACATAAGGGGTAGGACTTGGTTCTGCCCTGCTTGTTGATATACCACACTACAGACATATTGTCCATCTGAACTGCAATAGTCCCGATGGGAAGAGAGTCTTGAAGGGCTTGCAACGCCAAAAGCACTGCTCTCATCTCCAGGACATTTATGTGCAGGTGGCATTCGAAAGGTTGCCATGTGCCCTGGACTGCCCTGAAAATGCCCCCCCCCCCACCCGATCAGGGAGGCATCAGTTGTGACCGTGGCGACCGGGGGGGGGGGGGCAAAAGGTCTGCCCTGAAGGATTTGAGGGGAGACCATCCACCAGGAAAGGTGTTTCTTGCAAGATAGAGTTATTAAGATGGTGTGTGTCATTGGAAGCTGTTGGAAGGACCACTGGGAGAAGAGCATCCACTGAAGGAGCCGCATATGAAAACGAGCAAGGGGAAGTAGCGTGATGGCTGCCGCCATGAGACCTAATACTTTCAGGACAAACCTGGCCTGGACTCTGTTGCTCTGAAGGAGGATGTGAACATGATTTAGAATATCCAAAACTCTTTGCTCGGTTAATTTTGCTGAGATTTGGACAGTGTCCAAGGTGGCGCCTATGAAGGTAATAGACTGACAAGGTGACAAGGCAGACTTTTCGAAATTTATGGAGATACCTAGCCCTTTGCAAGTATGAATGGTGTAATCTCTGGCAAGTAGAAGCTGACGCCTGGTGGTGGCAGTAAGGAGCCAGTCGTCTAGATATGGAAACACCTGGAATCCTTGACGTCTCAAGTGAGCCGTAACCACTGCCATGCATTTGGTGAACACTTGGGGGGCTGTAGTGAGACCAAAGGGCAGGGCCCTGAACTGGTAGTGACTGGCCCCCAGCCGGAAGCGGAGAAACCTCCTGGAGCGCCTGTGCATCTTGATGTGATAGTACGCATCCTGAAGGTCCACTGAACACATCCAATTGTCCTGACCCAGAAAGGGTAGAATGGACTGTAGCGTGACCATCCGGAACTTCGTTCTTTTTACAGACTTGTTTAGTCTGCTGAGATCCAATATTGGCCTCCAGTCTCCCCTGGTCTTTTTTGGTACAAAAAGAACTTGAGTAGATTCCGGATCCTAGTTGGTCTGCTGGGACTGGCTGGATGGCTCTTTTTGTTAGCAGTTTTGATATTTCTAGCACTGCCTGCTGCCTTAGACTGGGTGTAACGTCTGGGAGGGGCCCTTTTGGCTGAGTTGGGGTGTGGATAAAGGGAATTTTGTAACCCTCGGATATAATCGACTGTACCCATTTGTCTTGTGTGAGAGAAACCAGGCTTCTGGGTACAGAGATAACCTTCCCCCGACTGCCTCCGAAGGTGGACAGTCGGGCAGCTTCTCAGGGATGCTGGAAGGGTTTGTCAGAGAGAGACTCTCTGCTACCCTGATTCTGAAGACCTCCTCTGCCTCTAGGGCGGCGTCTGTTGTTGTCCCCCCCCGCCTCTAGGGGGAACTGACCTCTTGCGTCAGGCTCGACCCCCTGTGATTTGCGGAACCACATTTTCCCACCCTTTTGATCCTTAGGATATGGTCTAGACGGGGTGGAAAAACGGACTCCCATGGCAGAGAGAGTCTTGCCATCTTGTTCGCATCTGGTCAAAGTATCCTTCACCTGAGGTCCAAACAACGCTGAACCATCAAAGGGGGAGTTAGTGAAGGACGCCTTGAAGGGGTCTGCAAAGTTGCAAAGCCGCATCCAGGCGTGACGCCTTAAGGCCACGCCTGTGCCTGCAGCTCTACTCGCTCCATCGGCTGCGTAAGAAGTAAGCCGCACAGAGGAGCTGACAATGGAATTTAGGGTTCCCAGCTGGGAGTTGATTTTGTCTTGAGACCCCGCAGCTGTTGGATCCTGTAGGGCATCACCCATGTCTTTGGGAATGTCTCTTTGGAGGCGGGTGAAATGGCACAAGTAATTCAGCGACCGCATGGCAAAGGTCGCTGAAGAAAACATCCGCTTGCCGTACCTATCCATAGGCCTAGATTCCTTATTAGGAGGATGGATAGGTACTGAAGGATCAGCCAGTTCCTTCTTAGTGGCTGCCGCCACCACCATGGCATCAACTGGGACACCCTTGGCTAAAAACTGTTTGTCCGACGGGGCTGTGATAAATTTTGAAGGCCTCCGTGGGGTAGGTTCCATCGTATCAGGGGCCTTCCACGCCACCACTTCCATGAGGGGGTCAAAAGGCGGAGACACCCAGGAGGTGGAAGGGCGAGAACCAAACGCCTCCAGGTAAACCGACTCGTCCTCGCAAGGATTGAGGGTAGACCAGTTCCCCCTCTGCTTGAGGATTTCAAGGATGTCAGAAAAGGAGACATCCTCAGAGGGGGACCGTGGGGACCCTTCCGACTCATCCAAGTCGGTATCAGATGTAATGGACTCAGGGGAGTCCACATGCTTCTTCTTACATGTCCTCTTCCGAGGGGGTTCACCTGATGGATCAACCTGATGGATCAGGGGAAACCTCGGAAGAGGAGGATATTCCCAATGGGGAAACCTGAGGTGTTGGATCTCTACGGTCGGGAATGAGAGAGTGGGAAGAGACCGCAGCAGGAACTACAGTGGGAGGAGCTGAGGGAGCCAACCGTGGAGCAGGCACAGGGGCCAGAACGCTCCTCATGACTTCAAAGGCGCCCCTATCGGGCAGGGCAGAAGGCTCCTGCCCCGAAGAGATAGGAACCTCTCCCGGCACAGAGAGGGATGGCTCCGAAGCTGATGTCGGGGCCGAACTCACCAGCGCCGACTCTCCGAGAGGGAGAACAGGGTCGGACAAAGGTCCGATGCCACCCGCCCCCTTGGAGCCGACGAGGAAGTCCAAGCGCCTGGATCCCTCCAAGGATGGGACCATGGAAGAGACCGGAGCAGACGACGGAGCCGAAGGGAGAGGTATCGGCTCCGACATCTCAACGGTCGCAGCTCCGAGAAGCTCCGAGCTCAGGGGCAGAGTCGGAGGAGGAATTGAAGATGGTATGGGAGTAGCCACTGTCTGTTGGGAAGGGCTATGAAGCATTTGGGCTAGTGCCTGAGACTTAAGAAGTCTACTAACCACCCTCTCGAGGTCGTGGTCCAAGAGCCTGGAAGACCAAGAGGAATGGGTCTGATGGCTCCGCTCCGAGAGCAAAGGAGATCTCGGAGCTGAATGAATGGACTCCCAAGGACGGAGACCTAGATCTTTTACAGCTAGAAGACGGCACAGAGATCACTAATGGTGGCAAAGGAGCCGTAGAAACATCGGCTCCAGCCGGAGCCGACTTGGAAGACTGGGTCTTGGAAACATCGGCTCCAGCCGGAGCCGACGACTGTGACTTAGAAACATCGGCTCCAGCCGGAGCCGATGGAGAAGCAGTCTGTGAGCCACCAGCAAAAAGCTTTAAACACGGAGCCGACGGTTTTAATGGCTTCGAAGGCTTCCCGGCGAAGACTTGGCCGGGGAACCTTCAGGCTTTAATAAGCCCCTCAAAATCAACTTATTCCTGTGCTCCTGCAGGACTCTTGGGCTGAACGCATGGCAGACAGAACAAGAGTCCTGCAGGTGCAGGGGTCCCAGGCAATACACACAAGAAGTGTAACCGTCTGCCAGCGACATTTTCTGACAGCACGAGTCATACTTCTTGAAGCCTGAGACCTTAGTGTCTTTAGACATTAAGCTGTCTAAGAGAGAAATATTCTGAAAAAAAAAAATATATACACACACACTACACACACACAGACCACTTCAAAGTTAAAGCAGTCACACAGAATTAACTGTCCAAAAACAGGGAAAAAAACGGAAAGGGCCGCTAAGGCCTAACCTGTTGGACAAGGGAAGGATAAAATTTAAGGGTTATATAGGGATTATAGGGGACCCAAAGGAAGATGGAATAATAAAGGGAGATTAACTACGCTATACTAAAAAAAGGGGGAAAATCCTAAGAAAATATTGAATTTTTAAACTGACCTGTGGAGCCGGTAAAAAAACGCACCTCGCTAGTAGAAGCGGCAAATGAGATCTGGGTAGTTGGCGCCTAGCATTGTGGGATATAGGGTAGCCTCGAGCCGGTAAAAACAGCTCTCGAGCTTTAGTATAGGCCAAGTCGGCATCCAGCAAGAAAGAAGGCGAGATTGACAACTTAACATTATATATTTTTTAAACTTCTAATGCAATGTCAATAGAATAAAGTAATGTTCTGGATATGGGCTGTATTCTGCCATGAATACCCACACCTACGAGTATAATGCAACTTGGCAACCTAGCAGATTTTAACAGCTATGTAGACCTAGTGATGGACACTATTAGTACAGGGTTATATCTTCAGCCTAACAGTTTCAATTAACAAATAAATATTCAGTTATGAACTTCAGTTATTAATTTTACATTTGTTGACCAAGAAAGTCTGGCTGGATGCATGTCCATTTTCAGTGGAGGCCTCGGGAGGAAAGCTCCACAGTTAAATTTTAAGGAAAATAAAAGGTGTAACAGAAGCATTCAAATTTACACAGTACCAAACTTTGTGACTAGTAACATAGCACTGAAGCTTAAGATTTAAAATATTTACATAGACTGAACACATCTTTTACAGTTTTAGGTTGAGGCATTACATAATGGTGAACACTGTTAGTAGGGGTTGCATTTTTTGCTTTATACAGTTGACTTGAGAACAAGTTAACCACAGTAGGGAGTATATCAACAAAGCAGCAATCATTAGACATAGCAGGGAGTATAGTAGCAGGAGAAGAGACAGACATGGGAAATTGGATAACAGGTTAAGTAATAAAAGCAGGAGGAATAAATAGCTTAAGTATAGACTAAGAGTAGAGGTGTAAAGAGAAAATGTAGTGGAGAGTGTACTAGCAGTGACATATGGGTATTGATTAAGGGGTTAGAATTAGAGGTGGAGCTAGAAGGAAGCCAGAGAAGTTGCTTTATTTTGATGATGAAGCTGAAGTCAGAGGGCAAGAGTAAGGGGAGAGGTCAGCCAGGTGGGGAACGTGCATCTCCATGTGTGCTTTAGGTGTTCTTTCAGGAGTCTTTTAAATGTAACTGATGTAACAGTAGTAGGTAGGGTGTTCCAAATTTTGCCTATGTAGTTAGGGAAGAGGGAGTTCCCTGCTGTGTTGATCTTGGTGACCTTGATTAGTTTTTTGTCGCTAGGGCGAAGTTGTCTAGTTTTAGCTTGTAGTTCTAGTACATTGGCCAGAGCTGGAGTTTTGTCTGGGAGTAGTAGAAGATTATGGGCAAAGGAAAGTTGATGATAATTTAGGAGATTAGGGAATTCAAACCAGCCATTATGTTATACGTTAGTTATGTTAGCAGACCCAAATAAGCGAGTGCCAAGTCACAATTTTCTATAATACTTTCTCTTCTCATCTATGAGACACATTTCAAATTATGCAAACTGCAAGAAAGAGTGGTTTTCATTCTTCCGATACCAAAGCAAAATATACGTAAAATGTTGCATATTAACCTCTATGAGAAAATGCATGTGCACACATTTATTATGCACTGATTCTAAAGATATCTGCATTTCAGAGGCTGTGAAAAGTACCAACGTGAATGTAAAAGCACGACTGCTTCTTCAGGGACTTAAAAACACAGCCACTGGTTTTAGCACCTTTCTCACACACTATCCTGGTGGAATATGCCTCTTTTGAGAGGATACACCACCTATTACTTTAAAGAGATCGCATAAATATTATGAATAGATCCCTTTCAGAGGCATACTTTTCACTTTGAACAAGCTACATCAGTGATTACACAAGTGTAATCAACTGCCCTTTGCATTCTCACACAGCCTGCCATCGAGAAAACAGCCGCATTCTGTACACTTTTGATGCCTCACCTCAATGAGAAGAAAATAAAGGACATAATTGTTGCACTTACGCACTTCTACTGTGGTTAGACACAAAGCTCCCTCAACAAATCACATCAACAATTTGACAGTAATCACATAAATGACCTGTTCTTTCACATTCACAGTACAAGTCCTCACACCCCCTCTACCCCCAAAAGACAGCAAACTTCGGTCTACACCTCTGATATTTAATGTGCGGAAAGTGAAAGAAATACTGACCTCAATAATACATTTCAACTTGTCACTTTTAAACACATACAACTTGTTTGGAGGGGGAAATATGTATCAATGATTGTTTCACAAGGATCATTTAGCTTTCCTTTACTTTACACACAGCCTACCTCTGAAAACAAGACAGCCACTTCTGTGCACATTTTCCCCCCATTCTTTCTTTGTTTTTCAAATGCACATCTGTCTCTGCTACCTATCGATCATAAGCACCCTGCTGCTTAGTCAGCCCAAAAGATGTCTGCCCAGAACAGGTCTTCATTCGGAAAGCCATCAGGAGTGGTTTGAGTTTTTTTCCATTATACCCAAACCCTTACATACACTTGACTAAGTGTGGAGAAGGAGACTGGCAATGAGCTGTTAACTTGTTCCCTTATTTACATGAGGGGTGATACCTTCAAGCAGCCCTAACTCTACTCGCAAAGCACTGGAGGTGGTTTACCCTGGTCTCCTCTAGGGAGATCACACCTACCCAGTCAGCCCCTGAGTGCACACAACTCTTCCCACCACCGAGGGAAAGGCAAGACAGCAAAGCCTCTTCACCCTTACCCTTCTTTACCTGGTTCCTCCAGTGCTGGAGCTACTAAATGAAACCCGGTCACTTGAGTTGCAGTTAGGGCTTCACTACATGTTTCAAATGTGTAATTGCAAAGAAAGTGAAACTCCGTCACCTCAACAGTGAATTTCAGCTTGTTGCTCAAAGACATACACTGCCCCTAGACAAGCCTTATCCATTATCATTCAACAGTGATCATATAACTTCATTTCCATTCACACATATCCTGCCTTCCTATGTCCCAAAAGATTGTCACCTTCATCTTACCTATGATAAAACTGATAAATATCCACAGTAATGTATTTTAACTTGTTCCTCTCAAATAATATACACTGTCATCACCCTCATTACTTAACTGCATGTGCTTTAATCCATAGGCTGACACTTCCAAATATCCGGCTGCTTCTGATTAGCACCTGTGATATGTACTGCTAAAAATAGAAGAAATAAAGGCTACCACAATATATTTCAACTTCTTGCACGAGGTACCCCACCCTCAACCATGACTATAATAAAACATGGTTTAATACTACTGTGGAGAGTGTGCACTGTTATCACAGACATACTTGGTTTCCTGACAGTAATATGAATAAAAGAAGTTCCATCAAGAGAAAACTATTCCTGAACATCAAAGCATCTGCTCTTCCCTGTAGTCTCTTGAGAAATGACTAGAGTTAGCTTGATGAGCACTGAGATTAGCAAAAAGAGTAAGAGGACAAGAGTTGAAAATCCACATTCTGTTGCTATGTTAGAATGTGCAAGTAAGACATACTAATGAAGAGCGTGAACTAACACTTTTGGGTTAAACTTCCCACTCACTTTAATGGGAAGATGTGGGCCAATTAATTTGCTGTTACAACTACTGTGACAGCCAAATAATTAACTTGTTGGTGTCCTGGATAAAAAAAACAACATATTTTATTATTTAAAAATCAGTTTCATATCAATTTAAAAAAGTCTAAAATTGAGTGGTATTAGCATCCATGTTTAAATGTTTTTCCCATGGTGCCAGTATAATTTCATAGTGGTCATTATTGGGCTAACTAGAGAGTGCTTCAGGATCATCCCTGAAAAAAAGGCACTTTTTCCTATTTACTTTAGCCACCTAAATAAAATGAACATAAAATAATCATAGAGCATAAAGCTCATAATGAATGCAATGCAATTCCATGCGTCTCTGAATTTCGCTTTCCTGCAAACTATCCTAGTGTCAGTGGTCTATACTACCAACTGCCATCAAACTATATGCTACAAGGTGCCACTATGCATCCATATGTAAGGCTGCACTCGTACATATGCACATCCAATTTACTCAAAATGGAAGGAAAAGAGCATTGCTATGTTATGTAACCTACACTGAAATATTAACTGATTCTCATATAAGGTGTGCTAATGTATTAACTCTATTAACCCAGCAGTTTTTACGAAGCACCATACAACAAAGGCATGAAATGAAAAGCAAAACTTGCATACAAGTGTTACTCTGTTGTGAACCCATCCTTACACTGATCCAGATCTGCTGCCTAGTATCTTGTGCTCTACTCCGTTATAGGTTGGACAGTGCTGCTCTGCCGTGCCTCTTAAGATTTTGTTAGTATGGCTAACCAACTGTCTTGGCTCTATGAAGTGATAAGTTGTACAATACTGCCCTACTTTGCGTGTCCTCAGTGACACTCCTGGTACCATCTCCCGACTGAATACTTTGTGCACTGTAGACTTGCACACTACTGTTTTGCTGTGTGCTCTAACTTTAGCACTTCCTGCCAAGTCACACTGCCTTGTGTGATATCCGATTAATGGGTTACTAGCACCTTTGTGTAATTTATTTCAAAGAGCTAACTCCACCAAGTGCCTTGATCACTCATTCTCTACACTTCGTTTTACAACATACTAACGACCTCTCCCAACACCTTGCATGATACTGCTCCATAAGGCACTTGTATGCAGACTCCCTTCCTCACATGCAAATCACCTTTAGAATATACAGTGCTACTGCGCAACCTACCTCATTCACTTCTAGGCACCATGGGTACTCTACTACTGTAAGAAGGGGAGCAGCTGTTTTTGCACAAAATGCTCAATCCACTATATGTCAAAATTACAAGCAGTGCAACCCTGCTATGTACTGATCACGTCACATGGTGTACATTGCAAACTGCATTGACAAAACTATGATTCACAGACATACACGGTCTATGAAGTATGCTCACAAATATGGATGTCACCTCAACACTTAATTTTATGTTATTTGCAGAAGTGAATCTATGAACCTAGCCTATAATATGTATGGCTGTGTGTGCTTAAAAGTATAAAAATGCATATGAGTCTTGTATGAAACAATGCACTTTCAAATGGAACATAAACACTGTTGGGGAGCTCAGCACAGTAGCAGAGTATAACAGAAGGATGACGTGCTTTTTCTTGGGTAGATGACAGGACATAATTAAATAGAATTGCAACCATAGACACTATGTACACATTTTTAAATATTACCTGAGATCTGAGGAGATGCTTCAGTTGTAAGAGTAGCAGAAAATCTTTCACTTTGAGTTCCCATAACACCTACAGGCAGTGCCTGATCACCAGATGCCACATCTCCTTCTAGTTCTTCATTAGCAGGGAAGGTGATGTCACTCACTGGCTCCTCCTTAATCTTCAAGGGCTTGCTTTCTTCTGCTGTTTTGTCTGGATTCACAATCTTATCATACTCTTCTGAGAGCTGCTTGCTTGTCTGTCAGATTAAATATAAAAAAAGCATAACTACAAAACAAAATAGTTGTATGCCTGAGATGTCAAGAATACTAATGTATTATAAAATGGCAATGGTATTTGAGAGACCTGACCAACTTAAGACACTCTACCATATGAATCTGGAAAGACCAGCCAAAAGGAAGATGACACTGCCGTCAGAAATGAGTCATGTGCAAAATGCCAATAAAACACGTCTGTGCTGTGTGTGGCTGTCTACTGATATACAAAATTTACTACTGGAAAAGGCATCAGCATGCACACACAGAGCATATGCTAATGCATACAAAATGGATAAGAAGGGATAACAAAAAGAATGGTATCCACATTCCAATTAAATGCCTGTATTCCTACTACCTATTCCTTATTTCTATTCTCCATATGGGGATGGCAGCAGGCACCTTCCTTGGAGGTTAATCTGGCCAATTAGTCATGATGATTAAAAGGGACGTGGTCACAATACCTCATGCACACACAAGTTTAGAATCACAAAGCAGAACGTTAACCTTAGTACATCATACCATCAGCACTTACCTGTTATGGCAGGTAGATTGGAGAAGGGGGTGACAGACATTCTCTAAGTTGCTGGAGGAGAAGGGACCAAAAACACATTACGGTGATATCTGCTCAAGAAAGACAATAGTACATATATGGCTGCTGGTTCATGTATGTCTCTTCCCTGACTGGCTGCTACCCTACTTAGCATCACAGATAAAGTCATCATCATCAACCCACTTCTTCCTATTTTCTACATGGAGTCAGGGTGTCATGTCAACTGAGCCCATCTCTCTTGATTCAATGTCACTGTCTTACTGTCAACAGTGAAGCTTAACAATTACAGACCTTATCTCAAACAATAGAGCCATCTCTTTGCTGCATGCCTTCATTTCCTCTTGCCTTCTTTCTGTCTGCCCCAGTCATCTTCACCAGATCGTCTTTTGGTTTCCTGCACTTGAGCACAAACCAATGTAATCTGTCCTCTTTGACTTACTCTGCAAGTGGAGATATTTGGGCTTCTGCTCTGGTGCCATTTCTTCATCTCTCCCACATTGTGCATACTACGAACCATCTCTGCCACTTCATCACCATCACCTCTAGCTTCTTCAATTGCTCTACCTTCACTGTCCAGGTTTCTGTAACATACAGTAGTACTGGTTGCACCACTATTTAGTACTCCTTAGATTTTGCTTTTTGGCATTTTTCCTGTCACACACAACCACTGACACTCTGTGGTAGTTGGCTGCAGCCCCTCTGATTCTAGCTTTGATCTTTTCATTCAGAGTCCTTTGAAACCACCCATCCCAGGTACTTGAAGCTGTTAACCTGTTACACTATTTTCCTTTACAGGATAAGAAATTTTGTACTTTGTCATTTAAGACAAAAGGAACAAGACTTTTACACGTCAAAATTCCAAAAATGAAAGCTCCAAATTTACTTCTCTGTATAAAATTGGACTAGTTAATACAATGTCACTTAGTTTTACCTGCATGTGCTACTTTGCAAAGCTGTGTCATAGTACTGGATTCCAAACAACATCTAATTTCACTTAAGTGCTTCATGGTTCTGACCTTAAATCTGCTCACTATACCTCTTTGGCATGCTAAAATTACAGTAAACAGCATATATATTCATAACTAAAACTTAGTTACTAAGGCCACTTACTCCACTAATGCAAGAACCACGAAGGCTTGCTACTCAGTGAAAAAACTGCACACTTCCCAAAGGAAAAGCTCCATTTTCTCATGTCAGGACTGCAGTGCTATCAAAATCAACATGTTCTACAAAAATGTATTAACAGAAGCTACTGACAATTTGTTTTGTAGAATTATGCCTTAAGGGTGTGCCTAAGGACATGCCTTGTTCCTAGTGACAGGTGCTGCAATGCTAACATCTGCATTTGCGGTACTGGTGAAAAATCAGTATATGTCAAGACGCTATGAAGAAGGGCATAATCTCTCATCCTGTAATGCCTCTTTCCAATGAGGAAGGGCATAATCTCTCATCCTGTAATGCCTCTTCCCAATAAGGAAGGGCATAATCTCTCATCCTGTAATGCCTCTTCCCAATGAGGAAGGGCATAATCTCTCATCCTGTGATGCCTCTTCCCAATGAGGAAGGGCATAATCTCTCATCCTGTAATGCCTCCTCCCAATGAGAAAGGGTATAATCTCTCATCCTGTAATGCCGCTTCCGTTTGTTTTACAAGTCTCCATCTTACCTATTTTCTTAGCACAGAAATCAAAACTTGTGTTAATATATTTCCTACTTAAAACTTTCTTATTCAAATCCAACTTTACCTTCACAAAATGTGTGCTTAATGAAGTATTACTACATGTCCTGAACAGCTTAGCAAAAGCCAGTAAAATTCATTAGGTGAGGAGGATGATTACCAGTCAAGTGGAACATAGCATTAGAAGAAGTGGAGTTTCTCATCCTCCTAAATCTTTGACAGAAATACCCAATTAGTTAATATTACTCGCCCGTAAATCTGCTGTTATATACTTACAACGATTGATCTTTATTAATCCATATCTATCTACTTCAAACTACTTCAAACCACTTCAAACCACAGGAGTCAACTGCAGGCTGTAGCATTTGGCAACTTTAAAAATTCTCTGTCTCCAGTTTCCCCAACTACTCCCACAATGCATTGTCTTCTTACCTGCCCAGATCAAGGTTGTCAACAACATAATGGTACAGCTACACACAGAATAAAACCACTGACACTGCCTTCTCCCAGAGGTCACTGAAGGCTTGATCTGTGATGGATGGAACAGATAGGGAATGCTGAAGTGGACAGACATGGTTCATGAAGATCTATCATTCTGCTAAGTACATAAATTTCATATCTTACCGATTCACTCAGTCCATTTCAACCCACAGGACAGAATCTTTAGTGCTATCAAGACAGAATACCCCTTAACCACAACTCCAAATGCACACCTGGACCTTGAGATCATACCCAGCTTGAAGTGTCTTGCAAAAGACCATAGAGAAGCCCATGTTGCTGCAACACACACATACTTAACTGGAATGATTCCAAGGAATGCCTGTGAATCAGCCATTGCTCAAGCACAGTGATCTTTTGGTTTATCTTGTAATATTTTGCTGCATTTCAAACAGAAAATATACTCAGAAAGCCACAATGACAGGGTAGCCTTTAAATACTCTGGCAAATCTTGTTCGAGTTATAAGGCATAAACAACTGATTATGCTTCTTACATTTTGTACTAAATAAATACAACAGAAAAAAAGACATCTAAGTAGTGCAGGAGATACTTTTCTTGATTATTTTTATTTATTAAATATTTGTTAACCAAGATAGTCCGACTGGGTGATCAGCCCATTTTCAGCCGAGTCCCCGGGAGAAAAGCTCTGCAGACAAATTTTACAAGATTTGGAAAATGACAAAACAGAAATTATGAATATCATAAGAATTCTACATCATGGGGAAACATACTATAAATGTCATGAGAATTATAAATATTTTAGGTACATTACTAAACAGAGTAAAAAAATTAGATAAAATCTATTTAAAAGAAGTAGACTATGGTAACAGAAAGTAGAGAGAAGAGGTAAAACACTAGACAGAAACCAAGAAAGGAGGGGGTAGAGGCTAGAATAGGAAGAGGAGAAAGGAGGATGAGGATAGCTGGAGAAGTAAGGTAGGGGATAAATATTATGTAGGAAGAAGGAAAGGAGAGAAACATGACAGGAATAAGATATAATGTAAGTATGTGAGAACTTAAAGGAAACATTTGGATGGAGAGGAGAAGAGGAAGAGGCTAAGTGGGTATATTTTACAGGAAGAAGAGTGCCAAAATAGAAAAACGAAGAGGTTAGCCAGGTCCAATATATGAGCAGAGTCAACTGGTCATTAGGAACACACTTATTTGTTTTTTGAAGTATGTTGGGTCAGTACTAGTTAAAATGCTCTGAGGGTAGAATTACATAACTTGGAGATGTAGTTGGAGAAAAGAGAGTCCCCAGCTTTGTTCTTGGATTTGGACACTTGTAATAAGGATCTTTTGGAGGATCGAAGAGTATGAGTGTTGGTTTAAGGTAAAAGGGCAGTTTTTTTTTTTCAGGTTGATGAGCAAGTCTGTGTGCAAGGGAGAGCCGAGTGTAAGTTAAATAACGTGGTAGTTCTAGCCAGTTTAGTTGATGTAAAGAAGAGCAGTGTTGAGACATTAAGAAGAGTTAGTGGCGAATTTAGATATTTTATTATAGCAGGATTCAACCTTAGCCAAGGTAGTTTTACTAATATTAGTGAAGATAGGGGAGGCATATAGTAGGGTGGGGAGAAGAGGAGTTCTAGCTATAGCTTGGTCTTGAGTTGTTAAGTCAGGAAAGGTTTAATTCTATATAATGAGCCAAGTTTCATATGATTCTTTTTGATGGACAGATAGATGATTGTCAAAAGACAAGCTATTATCTAATAGAATGCCTAACAATTTAGTTTGAGTTGCAGGTTTTATGGTGTTGTGTAAGGAACAGATTTGGAAAGGTAAAGGGGGAACGTGTGAATGACTTGGGTAGAATAGCATTAGCTTAGTTTTAGAAGGTTTCAGAATAAGTTGCGAGTCAGATAACTATGCTTCAACAGACAGGAAGGACTGCTGAGTAATAAAGTGACAAGATCAATTTAGGGAAGGAGCAGCACAGGTAAGAGTAGAGTCATTTGCGTTCTGAATGACAGAGGCTAGTGGAGTGGACATATGGAGTCTATTTGTAAAGCTGGTGAAATGGAGAGGACCAAAGATTGAGCCTTGTGGAACTCCCATGTTAATAGGTATGAAGGTAGAATGTTCATGCTGCCATTTGACAACTTTGTGCTGACCGGAAAGGTAACTATGGAACCAAGTTAGAGAGGAGTGGCTGAGGTTAAGAGTCAGCTAGATGTTTCTGATGGGAAATGGTGTCATCTAGAAGACAGAGGCTACTAGCTTCACATCATTTCTATGTTGTTTTTAGTATTAGTGAAACTGAGAAAATCAGTTGTGGTATGGTGATTTGGGTGACAGCCATGTTGGGTGTTAGAAGGTTACTGGATAATAGATACTTTAAAAGTTGGTTGTGGACACATTTTCCTAATATTCTGGAAATGGGTGGTAAGATGGCAATGGGTCTATAATTGAGAATTCAGCAGAGTTACCATCTTTGTGCAGAGGGATGACAAGAAATTTTCCAGATAGATGGAACACAGTGTTCTGAGATAGCGTGACTGATCAAAAAACTGACCAGATAGGCGACAGCATTGCCTGCAATATTTAGAAATTCTGTAGGGAGGTTGTCTGCATCTAAGGTAGTAGGTTTGAGTTTGAAGGGTAGTTTTTTATAGTGTTTGTTGGAATGGGGTTAATAGAAAATGAATTGCTGTTTTCATTAAAGGTACTTGGGATGTATGGAGTAGTTTTATGGTTGGATGTAGAAAGTGAATGAACGGAACTAGTAAAAAAGTAATTTTGCAATAATGTTCTCAATATTGTTTAAAGAAGATGGGGAGGGGGTTGATGAGTGTTTGTGTTGAAGGAGTTTCTTAACAGTGTCCAGAATTTCTTGGGATTGTTGTTATGCTTTTGTTGTAATATGATTTTTTTTTTTATCAAGTTTGACTTAAGACTTGGTTTTATTGTGAAGTTGTTTGTATTGGTCTAGATTTTTTTGGTTTTTGGTGGAATGCCAGGCTGACCAGGCTTTGTCTCTTTGTTTGATAAGATGTCTTGTATCTTTTGTTAACCGAGCACAGTTAGATTTTACTCTTGTTATTTTACAAGGTGCTAGCTTGTTTAGAGTATCTAGAAAGGTGAAACTGAAGTATTGAACGGCAGCATCGAGGGGGAGAGATTTGAGTGGAGACCAATCACAGAGTTGTAATTGAGTGATAAAAGTGTTGTTGTTGAAGTTCTTTTTGCTGAGAGTTTGATGGAAAAAGGTTTGTCTTGGTGGGGGGTCAATATGAAGTCTGACTAAATAAGTAGGAAGATGATCACAGAATATTAGGGAGGCATCCTGACTGAAAAGCAGAGGTAGGTTTGTTTGTAAGGATCCAATCGTAAACAGATTGGTAGTTTTGTCACATCTAGCTGTGGATTGGATTCATTATGAACAACCATGAAGACTGATGAAACTAGTGGGTGTATTAGAATTGTAGGAGTACCAGTCAGTGCTGAAGTCACCGATTATGATGGTTTCTTAGATTCATAGGTAAGCACTAAGCTAAATGCTCCCTGGGCCATTTTAAGCCTAGCCAATTTCCCAAAGGTGAGAATTAAGCCCTGTACCTTGTGTCTCTGACGTTAACGCCTTAGCCACTGTGCCATCACTTCCCGGTATTGTGAGAAGGTAACTGAAATCCAGTGGAGTATTTCCTCAATTGCGTTAGAATTTGTGCCAGGAGGAATACAAATAGCGATTATAGTTATGTTTTTATTGTTGTGAATTTTTAGCTTGGTAAAAAGAATTTCAGCATTATTGAATCCAGAGATGTTTGACTGTATAAGCTCTAGTTGTAAGTTTTACTTGCACATTATGGCTACCCCACTGCCATGTCTGCTTTTTCTGTCTCAATGGTATATGTTACAGCCTGGAGGTAAAATATCATTGTTCTTCATATCAGGTTTTATCAGGTTTTAGCCAGGTTTCAGTGAATACAGTGATAGCTGGGGAGTATAGGTATAGGCATGCATGAAGATCATAGACTTTATTCAATATGCTTCTTACATTCATACTGAGTAGTAGGGGGTTACAGGATTTAGGGGAGATGGGTACAGCAGACTTTGCGAGGATGGTGGTAGGAAATGTTTGGTGATTAGTAAGACAAGGACCAGGGTTAGGGTAGATGTCTCCACAGTTTTAAGTGTACCATAATAGATCATTACTGAACTTGGCTAGAAGTTTGAGTAAATGAAGTGAAGGTGATTTTGAGACGGGTAGAATGCATTTGTATGGAAAGTAACTTGCGCAAGCTGTGTTACAGAGATTAGAGGCAATGCAATAGTTTATGTGGAGAGAGTGAAGTGATAGAGGGTCTGGTGTGGTGTTGAAGGAGTAGAAGGTGTGTAGGTTATTTTGATAAGATAAATAGATTAAAATGGTCTGCAGCTGGGTTAATGCTCGGTCTTCACCTCTGAGCCACAAAAACAATAATAAAAAAGCGAACAGACTGCAGCTGAGGAATATAAACGTAAAACCAACGTTGTTTAATAGACAAAGTAAACGCTTTCACGATCTGTAACTGACCACTTTTTCAGACTTATACACTCACAAAAGATAGTCATAGCATTTAAATAGTACAGCATCCAATCAAAAACTAGATTAAGTTAATCAAATCTATTAATCAAAACATTTAAACATTTAAAAACACAGTAAGTTAATTCAGTCAGAACATTTAAATATACAAAAACACAGTAAATCAATTCAGTAAGCTTCAGAAACTGCAAATAAAGAACAAAGCACACAACATAATAATGAAATGTGCCTTTTTAAACTTAATGTTTAAGTGGTCTGGCTTTAAGGAAAGGCTTAAGTGACACTGCTCCATTAATCCCTGGGAATTTATCAGCTTACAGTAGCAGAATCCATCTTTGCTCTGCTTCTTCCGTCTTACTCTTAATGTCACCACCTTTTCTGTTTTGTTCTACAGTTTCTAATGCTAAACAGTTAAAAACATGTTTTATATCTTCAGTTTTCACATGTCTTGCCAAAGCATTCACTTCTTTGGCATTAGTTACATCTCTTAGGTGTTCTAAAATGCGCTCTTTAAAACTTTTGTTGGTCTTACCAACATAAAAAGCATAGCATGTTTTACAAAAATTAAGAAACTAAATGCTGTGTCTTGCAGTCAGCATAGAAATCATTATCTAACAAATGTCTGAGCTGGATGTGTAAATATAGTATTTGAGTAAATACGTTTCTACAGGGAAATGTTCCTACTCTTTGAGATAGTATATTGTCACTTCTATTCACTTGTGATCTAACATAATTGTCTTTTCAGAGACTTTCTGTTCATAAATGAGAAGCACGGTCTCCTGTCTAACACCATCCAGCTCTTCTATACAGCTCAGAATATTCCAGTTTCTCTCAAATATTTGACAGAATGTCTTTATGTCACTACAGTAGGAAATTGGAAATCTGACTTTATACTTATTTGCACTATGTATGCCATGAGTGTCATCTATATTCTCAGAAAAGAACGGTTTTCCTTTGTGACTACGTCTTCATGCATATCCACAATGCTAATATCTATGTCTTACACTATAATCTCTATTTATAAAGTCATTCTTCAGGGTATAGATTGCTAGATCTAATCCCTTTTCTGTATTATGTAGTCTACTCATTCTCATAAATTGTCCTTTGACTACATTCCGGTTTACAAGCTTGGGATGCATACTAGTTTTATGCAGAACGCTATTTCCAATCAGAAATTTGTTATATATATTGATTTATATGCTGACTGCAAGACACAGCATTTAGTTCATCTTAGTTTTTGTACAACATGCTATGCTTTTTATGTTGGTAAGACCAGCAGAAGTTTTAAAGAGCGCATTTTAGAACACCTAAGAGATATAACTAATGCCAAAGAAGTGAATGCTTTGGCAAGACATGTGCAAACTGAAGATATAAAACATGTTTTTAACTGTTTAGCATTAGAAATTGTAGAACAAAACAGAAGAGGTGGTGACATTAAGAATAAGATGGAAGAAGCAGAGCAAAGATGGATTCTGCTACTGCAGGCTGATAAATTCCCAGGGATTAATGGAGCAGTGTCACTTAAGCCTTTCCTTAAAGCCAGACCACTTAAACATTAAGTTTAAAAAGGCACATTTCAATATTATGTTGTGTGCTTTGTTCTTTATTTGCAATTTCTGAAGCTTACTGAATTGATTTGCTGTGTTTTTGAATATTTAAATGTTCTGACTGAATTAACTTGCTGTGTTTTTAAATGTTTAAATGTTTTGATTAATAGATTAGATTAATTTAATCTAGTTTTTGATTGGATGCTATACTATTTAAATGCTATGACTATCTTTTGTGAATGTACAAGTCTGAAGAAGCGGTCAGTTACAGATCGTGAAAGCGCTTACTTTGCATATTAAACAACATTGGTTTTAAGTTTATATTCCTCAGCTGTGGTCTGTTCGCTTTTTTATTATTATTTTGATAAGATGTAAAGCAACTGAAGAGTATGAGGAGGGTTAAGGTTATAGCGTGAAAGTACACACTTTTAGATATGAAATGTGAGGAGAGGTAGCCATGTTAAGATGGTATGAGATACAGAATGTAGAGGTGATGAGACCGACTGGATAGAAGGAACAAGATATAAAATATGAAGGCAGAGAGGAAGTTAAAGGGACTGACAGAGGAATCAGAAGTAAAAAGGAATTACAGAAATATAGTGAGATGATAGTGCAGAGCTTCAGGGAGGGGTACAATGTAAGAAAGTGAGAAAATGTAAGATATATGTATGAGAGAGAGAATGGATATAGGTAAAGTAGTAGGAATAAGGTAGGATTGGAGGAACAGAGACGTGAAGGAGAGCTAGGTTAAGAGGAGTACATGTGAAGGGATTTATGGTATATTACAGGATGGAAGAAGAGCTGTTGAGAATTTTACAGGATAGGGGTAGTAAGGCATGACTTGTGAGTAAGTAATTGGTGAGAGTGGCTAGTTAAATGTGGGTGTAGTGGGGGCGGGTGAGATTTGGGGGCAGGGTTGGGGAGTGGATTGAGCCCATGAGGGCAAATGGAGTAGTTTGAAACACTTTCAGTCTACCAGAAGAAACAGTCAGTCTTAGAAACAGTACGTCAGGGCACTTGAGAGAAAGTATAGCAGTCAATATGCATAAACAAAGAGTTAAGAGAAAAGTACCAGAGTCTACAACTGAACTACTGTTAAAAGCACTGCAGGGACGGATAAGGAACTAAGTAGTGCAGAAACTAGCAGGATTGGAGGGGCTAGGGCTATGAGGAAATGGCTTGGTGATGTGCAGTCAACATTTAAATACAGATTAGTTATTGGTATATATTATGTAGATTAACATACCAAAAAATGCATTTACAGCCATTTAAGCAAACTGAAGGCTTCAACCTGTTTAAAAAGAGGAGAGAGAAAAAGCGAGTTAGATGTGATAAGCCATGCAGGTTGTGAAAACTACAAAGAGTAAAGGAGGTAAGGTTTGGACATTTAGGAGGAGACAAGAGAGAGAGACATTCCTAGTGGTTAGTGACAGTGCAACATCAGAAAGGTACAGTAGTGAATATACATTTATAGAGTACAATGCCCCTTTTGGAATGTACCTCACAAGACATCTGCAGCAGCTGGAAAGGCCACAGAAGTACTTCACAAAGAGGATTACTGGCCTGAAACATATGCCCTACACTGACCATCTCAAAAAACTCCAGCTTTACTCCGCAGCATATCGCCTATTCCGAGGTGATCTCTGCCTAACATATAAAGCTATGTCAAACCCAGAGCTGTTGGACATGCTGCACCTAAATAAATCCCAATCCCTCCGAGTTACACGCTCTAGGGACTTAAGCCGTGTCACCACAATAAACAGAACATGCTGGAGGGATAGATTCCTGTCCCAGAGACTTCCCATACTCTGGAACAAGCTATCCATCTATGTCAAGCAAAGTTTCTCATTAGCACTCTTCAAGAAAAATCTTGAGTGGATGGGAAATAGGAAACACACCCCGGGGATCACTTCTGTGGCTCTGCTTGACAGGGGCACAGGAAAATAACTTTCTTGGGTGGCGTAAGCCAGGGAACCTTGTTGGCTAGGCTTACTTAGGTCCTTGGGCCAATAGCCTAGTACCTACCTATGAATGACACCAGGTTTTACAGGA
This sequence comes from Protopterus annectens, assembly GCF_019279795.1. Taxonomy (NCBI): domain Eukaryota; kingdom Metazoa; phylum Chordata; order Ceratodontiformes; family Protopteridae; genus Protopterus; species Protopterus annectens. The sequence goes on from NC_056726.1 coordinate 1,945,619,622, forward strand.
ATAGTACTAGAGTGTAAAAAAGGTACAGCATAAGTTATACAGTATGCTGAACTTACAGATGTACAGCATTGGTAAAACAACAGTTGTTAGACAGTCAAAATTATTGCAACTGCCTATTTTAGCTTATAGGTCCTGAAATATTTGGAAAGCTACAACGGAGTATATTCTGTGAAGATAAGTACAGAATTGCATATTTAAAAACAAAGGCATCGAAGTCTAGCAAGTTAACCAGTATAGTTAAAAGATAACAGGCAGGTCTGATAGTCAATTAATACATGAAATATCCAACAAATCCCATTTGTAAAACAACATGCAAGTCCACACTTTTAGCATGATAAATCTATGACTAGCATAACAAACAACTCTTGACCGAGTGAGATAGCACAAATACTACAATACCTACTTCAATGAAGTATCCACTAAAAACAGAAAAATATCTGCTTTTACACATCACCTGGATGAGTGAAAGAAAGTATAATGTTAAAAGAACACAGGTAAGTTAACACACTAAATTTATTTCCATGGCTACCTTTGGCCTGAAAATATATTGGTTCTCAAAACATGCTCAGTTATTCTGAAAAAGAAGAAGAAAAGAAACCGGAAAACTCAAATAAAGCTCCAAGTAAAAAGTTTAATCTCAAGTATAAAACTTTAACCACATAGGCTTCTTCAGGCGAATACAAAATCAATTAAAATTTCAACCACTTAAATATCAAATTAAAATCACATGATCAGACTTTTCCATTTAAAAACTTTAACAATGGCTTTAAAGTGAATGCACAATTTAACCCTGGTAGAAGGTGTGCTCTAAACCTGAGGATGCATCTCATTCTCCTCATTCTCTGTCATTAGCTTAACATCTCCACCTCTCAGGGGTATACAGAGTGCTTATAAAATCACAAATTGAAAAATATATTCTTCAGTTGTTTCTAGCATATGTTTATATAGGGCATTTGCAACAATTTTACACCATATGTCACTCATATGATCAGATATCCTGTCCTTAAGTCTTCTATTTGTCATTCCACATAATAGCCATCACATTTGAAACATTTTGCATAGTAAATAATATTTTTGGTGTTGCAATTACTATAGGCACGTAATACAAAATCATTAGCAGTAAATGGATGTTTAATTGTTTTAAAATCACCTATATATTTACAACAGGCACAATTATTGCCTTTATAAGTGCCATGTTTAGTAGCTGAAAGTTCAAAAAAAATGCTTTGGTTGTTCCTTATAACATAATCTTTGTTTAAGTGTGTTAAGAATACCCTACTGATGGACTATGTACAAAAATATGTCTCTGTGAAGCATCCATTCGTGAGACTGTGTTTTGGACCTGCTCAAAGCATCAGGTACTAGACTGTGCTATGAAGGAACATACACTGCCTGAAGAGTTAACTTATAACTGAGAGGCAGATCCCACACCTTAAGAGCCAACAACAGAGAAGTTAAGATTTTGTGGCCCCCTGCTTGTTGACATACATCATCACTGTGGTGTTGCCCATGTAAACCTTCAGTGGACATGGACAAAGGATGGGGTGAAAATCCTGAAGGGCCATAATCAGAGTTCCAATTTTGGATGTTGATAAGGTCTGACTTCTAAAGAGAGGCAAAGACCTTGAACTTTCAGGTGACCACAGGAAGCTCATGTCTGACATGTTGAACAGTTCTTGAGAAGGAACCACAGGCTGAAAAGGCCACCTGTATTGAGTGTAAGTTGTTGAATACACCACTCAAATTTCCACGGCACACAAGGAAGGGGAGAGACTCTGAAATCCAGAGGGTGGCAATGCTGAAGCCAAACAGATTTGAGGTATCACTAAAGCTTCTGCATATGCAGTCTGGCTAGACAAAGCAATGAAATAAGAGATGCCATGAATCCCAGGGCTCGAAGAAATTCTCTGGCTGGAACAGCAGGCAAGAGAAAGAACAGACTGAAAGAAAGCTATCAATTTCAGAACCTTTGGAGGAGAAGAGAGGCCAAATGGCATTGTCTGAATCCTGCAACTCAGATACACATGATCCTGAAAGGAAGTCAGGACAGACTTTTGAAAGCAGATAGTGAACATCAGAGTTTGGAGGAGAGATTCAGTGAACTCCAGATCCTGTAACAAGCAACTACGTGAAGGCACCTGAAGCAACAGGTCATCTAGATAAGGAAAAATCTGAATACCTTGGAGCCTGCAAAAGGCAATCACAGAAGAGAAAGGCCTTTTCTGAGTATGCTTGGTGTAGTGCAGAGGTCAAAAGCCAAAGCAGAGAAAGTACAGTTGTGTACACGTACCATAAATGTAGATGTTCGAGTGTATTCACTGTTGCAGTCATCACATTTGGGTTATCTGCTTGCAGTAGCCCTCAGTCGGCCTAATTAACAAAGACTTGGGTCCTACATTGGTTGCTATCTCTTCTTCCGTAACGTCAGGTCATCCAGGGGTATAAAACATGCAGCCGACGTCTTTACATCAGTTTTTCTTGCCCCAGATGTCAGGTGCCCCCCTAATGGGAAGCAATTAAAATCTATAAATATACAAGATTATACCTCCAACAAAAAAGCAACTACACCAAAAAGCTTTTAAGCATTGTAAAGGAGAGAAGAGGTATAGCTAAAAGAAGTCAGGGGGCTGGAGTGAGGGTAACCAGGACTGCAACAGTGAATACACTGGTACAGCCACATTTATGGTAAGTGTACACAACTGTAATATGTTCGTCGTGTTTCACTGTTGCAGTCATCACATTTGGGTAGATTTCCAAAGCTAAGGATGGGAGGAAGAATTTAGATAGCATTAGGACCAGCTATAAGGCCCTGCAAGATTGCAGTGGCAAAGCCAGCTCTGGATTTAGAGAAAATAGGCAAATGGTAATGCTTGGTGAAAGTATGGACAGAACTCCAGGTAGTAGCTTCTAGGATGTCCCTGGTAGGTACGCCTCTGAGAAAGGCTGTAGAGGTAGATGCAGCCCTGGTTGAGTGGGGTCTGATCCCCTGTGGGATAGGTTTTCCATGGAGCTTATAGCAGAAATGAATGCAATGGCCTATCCATTTGGAGATGGTTTGCTTTGAAATAGCCTTCCCCTCTGTCCCTACAGCAAATGCCACCAACAGTTGTTCAGATTTCCCTTGAAGTTTGGTCCTGTCCAAGTAGATAGAATCTAAGTTGTATGTGCACATCTAAGGAGTGCAGCATCAGTTCCCCTTTGTTCTGTGGATTAGGAAAGAAGGTTGGTAAATGAATGGACTGATTAAAGGCCACACTGGATACCACCTTTGGCATGAAAGAGGGATTGGTCCTGAGGGACACCCTGTCTGCATGAAAGATGATGAAAGGCTTCACTGCCACAAGGGCCTGTAATTCAGACACCCTTCTTGCTGAAATGATTGCTAAAAGGAAAGCTGCTGTCCAAGAAAGGAATTTTCAATCTGCAGTAGCGGCTGGCTCGAAAGGAGGAAGGGTGAGTTTTTCCAATACAAAGTTAAGGTCCCAGGCTGGAGTTGGAGCTCTCCTGGGTGGTCTTACATTTTTGGCCCCTCTGAGGAACTGCTCGAGCAGTGGATGAGAGAAGAGGGGAGGTTCTGTGATATAATGAGCTGAAATGGCTGAGGCATGAATTTTTATTGAGGAAAAGGACAGGCCCTTATGAAGCATCTCAGTTAAGTATTGAAAAATCTGAGGTATATTGGGCACTGCTGTGCTCATCCCTTGAGATTGGTTCCAGGCAACGAATCTTTTCCATTTTTCAGCATAAGATTTTCTAGTGCTAGGCCTCCAAGCCTCTAAAATGATATCCATCACTGGTTTGCTGAGGGATGGTAAAGCAGAGATTAGGTAATTAGCTAGGCTGCTAGGTTCAGTGTTTGAAGCGGAGGGTGCAGAATCTGGTTCTGCTGAGACAGAAGGGTAGGAGTCTGAGGCAGGTGCCATGGGGCCAGAAGTGACACACTGCGCAGGGGGGGGGGGGTACCAGTGTCGGCGTGGCCAGTCTCGTGCAATCAAACTCGTTCTTGGTTTGTCTTGTTTGATCTATTGTACTACTTTGGAGAGCAGAGGCAGAGGAGGAAAGGCATAAACTGATAGGTTTTTCCAGCTGAAGGACAGAGCATCCACTTTCCAAGCTGGTCTGTGGGGAGTCCTTGTGCAAAATTTTTCCAATCGATAGTTCTGGGGGGAGGCAAACAGGTCTATATCTGGGCTCCTCCATTTGCTTGTCAACATGTTGAAAATCCTTGGTTCCAATTTCCACTCGTGTGGGTCCATGAAGTTTCTGCTTAGTTCGTCTGCCAGTGTATTTAGTTTTCCTGGCAGGAACTGAGCTTGTAGATGCACTTGGTAGTTCAGGGCAGTGTTCCACGATGCCATGGTTAGTCTGCAGAGGGGGTAAGAATGTGTACCCCCCTGCTTGTTTATGTACCACATAACAGTGGTGTTGTCCACCTTTACCATTAATTGTCCTGGAAGAATGTGGTCCTTGAAGGCTGTCAGAGCACTCTGTACAGCTAACATTTCTTTTTGATTGATATGCAGGTGCATTTGACTTGTGTTCCATTTGTCAAAATGCACCTCCCTGTCAGGTGAGCCCCCCCATGCACAGTCTGATTGCTGGGATTTGGGTGGCAGGGGGTAGTGTGAAAGGTAGTCCCTTGTTTTGGTGGCAGGCCTCTTCCCACCAAAGGAACTCTAGATGAAGGCAAGGTATGATAGGAAACATTGCTTCTAGATCCGGAGAATGTTGACACCATAGGCTTTTTAGATACCATTGTAGTTTCCTCATATGCAGTCTTGCATATGGAATTAGAAGAATGCAGGAGGCCATGAACCCCAAGCCTTGTAGTATTTGCCTTGCAGATAGCAGGGTTTTTGTGGCCACTTGTTTGAAGTAGGTTGTCAAATGAATTTGTTTCTCTGGCATGAGGAAAGCCATCTGGGAAGTTGTATTCAAGCTTTCTCCCAGGAATATAATTTGTTGACAGGGTACTAGGTGTGACTTCTTTTCTTTTATGGTGTACCCCAGACAAGTTAGCACCCATTGTACAAAAGCCAGATAATTCAAAAGTATGTCCTGGCTTTCTGCCTGAATTAGACAATCGTCCAGGTATGGGTATATTTGAATCTTACTTAGCCTGCAAAATGCAATAACTGGAGCTAGGCACTTTGTGAATACCCTGGGCGCAGTAGATAAGCCAAAGGGCAGTGTAGCCTGCTTTGAAGCGTAGGTATCTTCTGCAAGATTCCCTGATTGGGATGTGCAGGTATGCTTCCTTTAAATCTAGTGTTGCCAACCAGGCGTCTTTGCCTAGCATAGGGAGCAACTGGTGAAGAATCAGCATCTTGAATTTTTGGAATCATCAAAAAGGTGTTTAGAGGAGACAGGTCTAGGACAGGACGCCATGAATTGTCTTTTCTGGGTACCAGGAAAAGTCTCGAGTAGAAACCTTGTCCCTTTTCCCCTTCTGGTACCAACTGAATAGCCCCCATGCTTAAGAGAGAAAGTACTTGCTTTTGGGTCTCTGCCCACAGATTTGGGGGGTAGATCTGGCCACTTGCTTGGTGTTGGTAATGTGTAGAAGTGAAATCTGTATCCCTGGGACAGTATATTTAAAACCCATTTGTCCTGGGTAATGAGTTCCCAGTTCTTTGCATGAAGAGCAATCTTTCCCCTCAAGAGGGCAATCAGTTGAGAAGTGCTTGGAAGTTTTAAAAATAAGTCAATGAGACAGTTTACCATAAGGGGGAAGTTTTATTACTCCTAGATTTGGAAGTGGAGGCTCCAAACTGCTTAGACTTGTGCGTACCCTGGGACTGAAGCCTGGGAGTTCTGCTAGATCTGGGTTTGGACTGAGAAGGTCTGGAAAAGGCAGAAAAGGACTAATTCTTGGAAGGCCAATGCCTACTAAACCCTGGAGGTGGTACTTGTAAAATATCTTTAACAGTTTGCATAAATTTAGCTTTTTCCTCCATCTTTTTAAGAACTTCTTCTGCCTTGTTGCCAAACAGAAGGTCCTGATTTAAGGGAGCATCCAGTAATTTTGCTTTAACATGATCTGGCAAGGTCTGCTCCTTAAGCCAAGCATGCCTTCTAAGTACAGACCCAGTCACAGCAGCCCTGCAAGATGCCTCTAGTGAATCAAAATCACATTGCAAAGTATGCTTTCCAACTTGTTCAGCTGAGTGCAATAAATCCTGTAAATCCTTATTTTCGGCACAATCAGGAATCAACATCATTTTCTGTTTAAGCAATTCAATAATATGCTGCTGATACTTTAACATATGAAACTGACAGTTTAATGCCCTAATGGCCAAAGTTGCAGACGTGTATACCTTCTTACCCCATCTATCCAGCGCCCTGGAATCTCTATCAGAGGGGTATGATTTCTGGCAGTAGGTAGCTTTAATGTCGTTGGGTCCCTGGCAAATTGTCTCAGGGTCCGCAGTAGGATTTTTGAAAAGGAACTTGTGAGAGTCAGGAACCCTGTAACATCTACCAGGTTTTCTGGGAGAAGAAGGTAAAGAATCAGGGGCCAAGCTAGATTACAAAAAGGCATCAACAATGTCTAGTACAGGAGGTATGGCTAAAGGCCTGTGCTGAGGCAGGAGTAAGAAATCCCTAAGCCTCTTTTTAGAATCAGAGAAATCCTGACTTTCCCAACGAAAATGCTCCCTGAGAGTATGCAAGGTTTCACCAAAAGAGAAATCCTCTTGGGGGGGAAGCAGAGGGAAGACAGTCCTCAGCATCAGAATCCTCATAAGTAGATAAGGGTAAATCCTGCTCATCAGAGGAACAGAAAATTCAGAATCCTGGTCAGATCTATCATAAGCAAACTCAGTCCTAGGTCTATTACAGGGGGAAGGCTGGCTTCCCCTAAACAAAGTAATAAGGTCTTCAGCCATTCTTATCATTTGTTTTTTAGGCATAGAGGCCTGACCATGCGGTCTGAGCGTCAGTTTTCTAGGCATGGTTCGAGTTTTAGGCCTTGAAGAAGAAGATGGCGTCTGTTTAATATGCAAGTCAGTAGGTCTGAATACACCCTCAGAAGCCGGTGCCTGCACAGTGGCTCCAGACCCATCCAAGGTAGAGACATCCACAGGTTCCACAGTTGAAGCATCTCGCGGCATACCGGACTCCGAATGGGTCTCAGTAGAGGCCTGTGAATCTGAAGTAGCAGGTATCAGGGGCTGCGAAAGCACCTCACTGAGTACCAGCAAACTGGCAACTGGCTTAGGAGAAGCGTCGTTGGCAGCTTTGGACCTAGGCGGCCTGTCTCTGTCTTTATGTTTGCGTTTTTTCGGAATGTCGGTAGTCGGATGGCTTACTAAAAACATATCAGGATAACTGAACCAAGCACCAAAATATTTAGCAGCAAAAATACACCGATGCTGGATAGTTCGTGGTTTAAATAAGGCAAAAAACCGACAGCAAGGTACGTCGTGGTCAGGGCCTAGGGGAGGAATACATTACGAATTAAAATCTTTATGAGGTATTTGCTTTCAACAAGTAATGCAATTATTTACTTTTACTGATATCGGTTTAGAGCAGAAAAAAGTTTCCCCAATGGGGTACTTGGCTTTTAGTTGAAACTTCGGTTCTGAAACTCGAAAACGAACATTTCAGGAGTCGGCCAACTACTACTTGCGAACTACTTCTGCATCGGGCACCGCACGGCAAGAAAGACTGATATAATGGCATCAGCTGCATGTTTTATACCCCTGACGTCATGGAAGAAGGGACAGCAACCGACACAGGACCCAAGACTTTGTTAATCAGGCCAACTGACGGCTACTGCAAGCTGATAACCCAAATGTGATGACTGCAACAGTGAAACACGAAGGACATCCACACTTTTATGAAAAATGGACCATAAATACGAGGCAAAAATCTGGACATTCTGTGAAAATCTGAGAGGTATGGGATGTGCTAAATTCTACAGTCTCTAAAATGAGGAAGGTAAACAAAGGGTCTCCTCGTTATAAACAAAGTTAGAGATCTGCCAATTCTTGAGGCTGTTACTACCTAGGCCTCAAGAAATGCTGATGTTAGTGAAGATTATACTTCATCAGAAGGGCATAAACATAATGGAACTATGTGCCCTCTCTTAGTATCTAAGAGCAAGCTCATAAGACACAAGGGGCTACTGTCCGGAATATTCAAATGAAAGGGAGAGGTAAGCCAAAAAGTAGTCAAACTGCCAAGCAGATGACAAATCCAAATCAGTGAAGCATGTATGCCTGCTGAAAGGAGGTAAACACCTCCTTAACAGACCCACCCCTGGTTGCAGCCAATCTTTCCTTCTGGTACCAAGGATCTCAGATGTCATTATGGATAATCACTCATGTGAAATGTGTCATGGGAACCCACAGAGAGCGGATGTGAATGGATTGGAAGATAACTGGAAATTCTAACACAAATACAGATCAAAAAATAACCTGAAAGAGGGAATTAGTAACATCTCCCATCCCTGCATAATTACCCCAGTGGAGCCACCTGCAGTGCCTGCAGCCTTATTGTGTGCGTATGTGTGTGTGTGTGTGTGTGTGGGGGGGGGGGGGGGGGTGAACAGGCTTCTTTAGCCTCCATAAAAAGAAGCTTAGTCAAAAGGAGTGGTGAACTGCAATGTATACACAATGGACTCTGGAAAGGCAAACTGTATTCTAAACCTGCAGCTAGCATGGGACAAAAACCTCTCCTGCTGTGTGGTTTGTCCACTTGCATATGCCTGGTCAGTGTCAGATGGACCTGCACTGGATCCAACATGTGCTGAAAGGAAACTGGATCCAGAATTGAAGCAGCCAATCCTGAAATTAGGCCTTACGATGGTTATATCTCTGTAACAGTCAAAAAAGCATGCATCAGGTGGGCCAATGCTGGCCCATCTGGAGGCAGAGCCACTACACAGAGCAGAAAGGTGGAGGCACTACAGAACCAGAAAACTGCTGAAATGCAGCCAATCCAGAAGAAAAAAGAATGTTCTTGTCTGATCCACCTACACATCCTTCTGAAGGTCTGACAGAGGAGAGGGATCAAGACAGCCTGCCTGCATTGCACCTAAACAATAAACCTCACTGCTAAATCCCTCATTGGGAGGGCCATGGGAAACTTGTCTGGTGGTGAAAGACAGCAAGTGTCTTAGGCTCACGGACAGGCCGGCACAGGAAGTAACCCCAGTAATTGAAGGTTCAGCCTTGCCAGGGGCTTTAAGTGGGAAAGAACTTTGGAAGCTTGCAGACGTAGAGAGTACTCTGGAATCTGGAAATTTGGCAATTTGAGAAACTGTATCCAGGTGGACCCTATGAATTTTAATGACTGAACCAGGGTCAGTTGGATTTTCTTCAAGATAACAGTAATCCCTAACTGGTGACATAGTTGGAGCAAGCCCCTGACCTGAACAAGTAGATCCTTTGTGGAAGCAGCGATGAGCCAGTCATCTAAATATGGGAACACCCAGATCCCTTATGACTTCTGATCTGCTGCAACCATTGACATGCCCTTGGTGAACACTCTGGGGACTGTAATGAGATGAAAAGGTAGTGCCCTGAAATGGAAGTGACTGGCTCCCGGCCAAAAGCAGAGGAAACTCCTGGACTGCCTTTCTACTTTGATGTGATAGTAAGTGTCCTTTAAATTCACTAAGTACATACAGTAGTCCTTCCTCAAAAGCTACAGAGTGGACTGAATCTGGAATTTCATCTGGTTCACAAACTGGTTCAACTGACTGAGGTCCAAAATGGGCCTGAGGTTCCTGGTCTTTTCTGAGAACCAAAAATAATTGTGAATTGACTATGAATCACTGCTAGTCTAGTGGGACATCCTGGATGACTCTCTTTCCTAGCAGTTTTGAAATCTCTACAGCTGCTGACTTCCAGATTCTCCACCTAGTCACAGAAGTTTTGTTCTGTTTGGTGGATGGGAATAATGTAACCTCTTGTTATAATTTTCTGCATCCAAGATTCTTGTGTTATGGCTACCCAGGCTTGATGGTATACAGATAACCATTCCCCAACTGCTTTCAGAGTGAAGCAGTTGGACAACAGGAGTGCTGGAAGGGTTATTTGGCAAAGGGAACTGGAAATGCTCGATTCTGCGGACTGCTTATGCCACAGGTGTGATGTCTGTTAAAGCTGTTTCTCCCCCTGCTTGGAGAAGGCGAGTCTATCAGCTGAAGTATAATGAGCAACACCCTGGGACTTGTAAAACTACAACTTCTTTCTCCCTTTTGGGTTTGGGAGAAAGTCCTTTGGGGTCTGTGTCAAAAAATGGATACCCACGGCAGACTGTGTTTTGCACTTCCAAAAAGGGTGGACTCATCAAAAGTGGCATTCAAAAAGGATGTCTTGAAGCTTTCTGCAAAATCACCAAGACGCATCCAGGTGTATTATCCTGGTACGTCTGCATATAGCAGTGTTGATGCCTGCAGCTCTCAAAGTGCCATCACAGCTGCATTCAAGGCCAAGCATATGGACACATTAGATACGGATTGGAGAGGGATTAGCTGCAACTCCACAGCTTTCAGTATGTCGGCAGGTAAGGTACCCAAGAGGGACTTTGAAAGCTTCTTGGTCAAGTCTCTATGGAACCATGTCGGGTGACCTAGATAATTCAGCACTCAAAGCAAATGCAGCTGAAGAGCAAGTCCACTTTCCAAACCTGCCCAGTGCCCTGGACTCTATTAGGGGTAAAGACAGAGGAACTCTTTTCTGACTGCAGCAACTACAATGGCATCTACAATGGAACCCTTGCTCCAATGAGGCCTATTCCTAAGAGTAACCACAATTTTATCAGGCTTCTGTAGTATCGGCTCCACCACATTTGTTTTTTCCCTGCCTCTGTTGGGACAGAAAGTCTGTTGAACAACCCCCTCACTGCTTTATCAACTCCTCTTCCCCGAAGTTAGCATTTTCAGTGAGGGACTTTCAGAGGGGTATCCACACTCCACGTTTTACAAGACTGCTTCCTATGGCTTGCCAGGTGAGAGACTCTGTGGATGGCTTGGAAGCAGAAGAGGAACTTGGCCTGTGAGTGTCCTCAAGGCTCAAGAAAACAGTCTGTCCCCATACAACAGGATGATTAGAATGTACAGCAGAATCCAAAAGGGATCATAGGTTCATAGGCTAATAACCACTACGGCCCTTACAAGCCTAGCCATGCAACCCAAATGTGACCCACAAATTTTATTTATATGGAGGTGATTTACTGACTGCCTCTGTTCATCAGAGACACAGGTGCCACACCAGAGGTGAATTTATGATCACCCATCCATTGGTCCAAGTTGTGGTCAAATAGGGATCGGAAGGAACTCTGCTTCACTTGGATGGGAATTCTCTGAGAAACAAACATCTCCCTGTCTCCAACATGCCCTATTTATGTTGCAAGCAAAATGTAGGTCCTTTAATCTTGTAGTTCTGATGGTCTGTTTTGCAGATGTGTAAAAGGTTTATCAAAACTGGGCCAGTTTATGCCAGGCAAAGATAACGTCTCAGAAGTCTGTATAGTGCCAAGTAAAGAGACAGGGCTTTGAGGCAATCAGTGTATACCATGATGTTTACTCCCTGTATTCTTTTCGTAAGGAACCTTTGTAGATGTTCCAGTTGATGCTGTCTGGTCAGGTACATACCGAAGTTCTGATCCCATAGATAGTGTCAGAGCCTAATCAGTGGCAAATGAGATCCTAGGTAGTGTATGGATGAAAGGGAATAAGAGGTAGAGGGAAGAAGCCTGAGGCCTGGATCCAAGAGTCTAAAAAGTTGCCAATGTCAGATCTGATGAAGCTAGGTCAAGATGCTAAAATCTTTTATGAAAGTCAGAACTAGAGCATGCATTTGAATTCAAATACACAATGTTATAATCAGCCCTGTGCTCAAAATATTATATCATTATATCAATGACCCGGAACGCAAGACAAGAAGACACTTAAGACGGACATATAACTAAAATCCAAATAAAACAATCAAAACAAATCCACATGAAAAGCCATACATCAGGAATACCAAAAATACCAATGAACAAAAATAAAATAATCATCCTACAAAACTAATGCAATCCCAAAACGAGTCCCAGTAAGCAAGAAAGAAAGAAAAAAGCCATCAGCATGTAATCACGAAAACAGACGTGCAGAATTACAAACAAATAAAAACAAAGCAAAATAAGACAATAACAGTAGACCCAAATGCAAACTACAAATAAAAACAAATCGATGACAGGAAAATCCTATCAGGGGTGGTGGTCAAACAGCTTCACATACTTTTTACTGACACCTAGATGTTAAATTCAGTTAAAGTTTTCTTCATTTTGTTTCTGCTTGGAATAAAAAAGCATTTAAAATTACTGGTAATACATTTTAGCATGCATCTGGACTGCGGTTTATAACCTTGATTTTCATTTGTTTTCTTCTCATTTTTAGAAGGGACTAGTTATTATTTTGTTGTAATTTACAATTTCCTTTTTTGTACTTTTTTATCTTACTTGATTTTAGTTTTTTATGCTACTGTTTGTTGACGTGGCATCAGAACAATCAGGCTAGAATGTAATACTTTATTATACAAGCAATGAATTTGTTTGTGGGCAAGAATAAACTGGCAAAACACTTATTTGTCCCAGTTTCCAAATCCGATCGTTCTAGATTACAATCAAGCCAAAATTAAAACAGTTAACATGAACCAAGTTGAACTTTGTATAAAATTAGAATTTATTAGCACATAAGAAATAAATTAACTTAATTTCAAGTTGTCATCAATTAACAAAATTTAACCTGCATTTGACAGTCAGAAAAAAAAAAAAAACATCGTATTACTTAATAGTAGTTACTGGCAGTATGGTAATACATGCAACATACAGAGTGGTCACATTTCAAAGTTCAGGCTAAAAGTCTTTAGTTCTGCATTCTCTGTCCATGCTCTCTTTGGAAAAATCCACACAATGGGTATTACTTTCTGGCACTTGGATGCTGGCTCCTCTTGTAGGCTAAAGTCCAATTCAGTTACAGCGAATCTTGGTTAAATGCCCCAGTCTAGCATACTTCACTTTCCCTCACCGAGAATGGATATACCTTCTTGGATTTGCCAGTCCCAGAGTTGGCAACATGCAATATCACAGTCTTCGGTACCTTTGTAGAAAGCTATGTCAATCCTTCAGTAAGGCCCTTTCACTGTGTTGGCATGTAGCAGGCATGTATGACTGCAGCAAAAATATGAATATCAAAGTCTGAAGTCTCTGGCTGACTGCTCCAGTCTGAATGCACTCAAAAATGACTGATGGAGTTCAGTTCTACTATAGTTTATATCTTTTCAGGACAGAGAGGGTTCTGGAAATGTATTTGTTCTGTATCTTTACAGTTGAAGTCCAGCCCTTGCCTTAGCTGTTTATCTTACAGTACGTGGCTTGAAGAAGGCCAGATGTTTGGTTATCCTTGGCAGGATACCACAGGAAAAAAGAATATTACAACACTGAGAAGTAGGACACCTACTGACATGGTAAGATGTTACACAACTGTACTTTTCTGAATCTCTGCATCACCCATGCAGTAGAAAGAAAGCATTTTCACTCAAGAGAACCTTTTCTCTACCTCACTTAAGTGTCTTGCTAGCATAAGCCATAACATGGTGATCAGCATCATGTTTTTGACATAGGACAATAATGACACTACTGTCAGCATACCATGGTTCTAGACAGAAGTCCTTATCCATCTGTAGATATGCCAGGCATAGGTCCTGACTCAAGATATCATTTTAAGCTTGCATGGCTTTTTCCTGTTCTTTCCCCCATACCCAGTGCTCTTGATTTTTTTAGCAGCTTGGCAACTGGACTTGCTACTTCTATATATTCCTGAATAAACTGCCTAGAGTAATTGCAAGTACCTAGGACACTAAGCTAGCCTCTATTTTGCTGTTTTGAGGGTGTAGTCCACCTGGTCCAATTTCATATCCTAGACAGTTTACTTTGGTTCTGAGCCACTCTCCTTTTGTGAGGGAAAATTTGGAACCAGCGTTCTTTAGCTGGTTCAACAAGTAAGTGTCTTCAGCCAGACATTCCTCAAAAGTGCAGTTTTCGATTAGTATACCACCCACATAAAGCAGATTCCATCTACTTTCTCCATCAGGCATGGCCTTATGCAGGAAGATACTGTAATCTGCAGGGGAGTTCATGCATTCAAAAGGATATCTACTCCAGGATTCTACCAAAAGTGAAGGCCAGTTTATAGTGATCTTGGGAATGAACTTTCAAAGGCCAGAATCCATTTGAGTTGTCCATCATTGTGAAGTATTTTGCACCCACAACCCTAGCCAAGCTCTGATCTAGACATGTCATGAGCCAACGAGGTCGTCCAGTCGAACACTCCCGGTCAACAAATATAAATAAATAAATAAATACCTGTTGATTTAGCTTTTGGTAATCAATAGTGAGTCTCCACTTACCTGTAGGTTTGAGAACAGGCTATATAAGAGAGATTTGTCCCCAGAGTTTTACTGCTTTACAATCCCTCTCTTCATTAAGGTATCCAGAATCTCCTGGATATGCTCACAGGATACCAGAGAGATTAAGTACGGATGTACATACATACAATACTAGGATCAGAGAGAGTACTTGAGTAACATGACAATCAGTTACCAATCAATAAGTATGTTTTGCAAAAACACTTGCAAACTGATTAAACATCTCACACATGGCTTCTCTTTTTCTCTAGGATTCTGTCTCACAATCACATGCCTGCACAGCCAGTTTAATATGGCTCTGGAAATCTGAGAAAGGCAAATTATTACAAAGCTCGACTTTGTCTATCATAATAAACATATTTTCAAGGTCAACTGTGCACACTTCTCTAAACTACTCTAACTCTCTCTCTCTCTCTCTCTCACCACATGAGACAGTGCAAGGTAATCTTCATTACCTTCACATGAACATACTTCCTTTTTATCAATGGGACAGATTTCCTGCAATAGGATCAAACCAATTGGCATTGACCTCACTTCATTTGTTTTATATTTCTGCATAATACTTTCTGGTAATTCACTGATGACAGTAATAGCTGATCTTAAATCACAGAAAGACTGCTCTACTATTGTACCTAGCTCAAAGTGAACTTCTATAACAACAGGATTCGCTGATGGGTTGTGCACCAAGGCATGCATCACTCTGCATCTGGTGCCTAAATAGGATGTAGAGTGTAATTTTAATCTAATGTCTTTCAAATGTTTGCTAAAAACAAACACTGCAGTTTAGTCAGGCATTGCTTGATCTTTCTTAATAATATATCTCAGACAGAATTCTCTGACATTGCCTGTAATTACTGTAGCAGTTTCAGCCACAACCTGGCATACAAACAACTGACCAGATCCACACACAAGAATATCTAACCCTATATATAGAGGTGAGTTTAGGCCTTTTCCCAGCTATACAGGGTGCTACACAGTCTTTTGCCCTATCTGGAGGTTCAAAGCAAAGTTCGTATACTCTAAAATTTTCTCATGATTTGGAACGTCTTAACAACTCTGGCGTTATAACAAATTTCAGATTAGGTCTCTGCCTCTTTAGCATTCTTTAACTCAGCTCGGTCATACATTTTTTCAAAGCCCCGAAACAGCACTGTGTTAGATAATGTTACGCTTTCTGCCTTAACTAGCAAACATTTCACTTCCTTCTGACCACATTCGTCAAAGAAATGTAAAGTCCTAATGAACTTTTCTTTACAGTTTCCACATGGGAGGCAGGGTGTTTTAGCATGTGGCAGTGCTGTGGAAGTGTTGAGATGACTTTCTGAGATAACCAGAATTATTTCTTTACTAAGGAATGTCAGACCTCTGGCATTTATCGCAGATTTTACTACATCCTGTCTTGACACATATTACATGTGCCCTCTGTCTCCATGCAGACAGATCCTCAGACTTTCCAAGTACACACACATCTGGCACATCAGGCCTCACAAAAATCACTTTAATCGAAGGTGGTGCAGGGCCAATGGAGGAGGAGGTCCCAGGCTGGGCCCCAGACATGCTGGTGCCCAGTGCCATGGCCATCTGAGGTGGGACAGGTGGGTCCACTGGGACCGGCCTTCCCATACGAGCTATGTTGTAGCAGGTTTATGACAGATATGGGTTAGTAATAGTCAACAACATTCAGGATTAGTTATAACAGCATGCATAGGTATTCCCATTAACCCAACACACCTGATTTAAAACAGTTGCAGAACAAGAACACATGCATATATGGAACAACAGTGGGCATTACAACAGCATGCAGGTTTCGCTGATGGCAACAGGCCGCCAATATGGGTATATTTTTCCATGGCACATGCATAAAAGCAAATATGAATATTTATAAACCATTTGGACATATGTCGGAACAAAAGTTAGGAGTGAACACATACCGATTGAGGTGTGTCATTGGGTTATTTCTGCACATATGGGGGTGAGAGAGTTCAATTAACAACTAACATATCCTTGTAGTTTTCACAACATTCTTAGTCACTGCAGTGGTCTGGTCCCTTACATGTATTATTACACTATCCAATGGCCTTACATTGTACACTGGTATGTTAATAGATTATTACATACGTGAACTGTGTCCTACATACAGGCGCGACAAGATGCAGGTGTTAATGAAACATATGTTGAGAATTGCTCTCATACACTTTGGGTGAGGTGCTAGAATGACAGGTTTGTTTTCATATTTTTCATGGGTGGGAGACTGGCCTAATGGTTAAGGTGTTTACCTTACAGACACAAGGTGCAGGGTTTGATTCTCACATGGGGTAACTGGCTAGGCTTAAAATGGCCTGAAAGGGCAGGTAGCTTAATACTAATCTATGAACTCTATCACTGCCTCATCCTTATCTAGGTAGCATGATTCTGCTTGCTTATGAAAGTACAGTTGTGTACACTTAACATAAATATAGATGTCTGAGTGTCTTCACTGTTGCAGTCATCACATTTGGGTTACCCCTGCCAGGGTAGCCCTCGGCCGGCCTGAATACCAGAGACTTAGTATTTCTGTGTCGGCTGCTGTCACTTGATGACTGACGTCAGGTCGTCAGTGGTATAAAGGAAGGCAGATGATGCCATTACATCGGTTTTTCTTGCCCTAACTGGTCAGGAGCCCCCAACATAGCAGGCCAGGCTCTGGTGACAGAACCCCACCAGTGGAAAATAAATACAAACATGTCCCTTGTAAGGAAAGGAGAACAACAAGGAAGAAAGGTAACAAAAAGAAAGAAGGGGAAGGAGGGAGGGAAACCAGGACTGCAACAGTGAACACACTCGAACATCTACATTTATGGTAAGTGTACACAACTGTTACATGTTCTTCGTGTTTCACTGTTGCAGTCATCACATTTGGGTAGATTCCCAAAGCTGAGGAAATCGGTGGAGGCAGTCAAGGAAGCTAGCTGGCTAGCATGCCCTGCAATACTGCACAGGCAAAACCTGCCCTGGATTTGGAAAAGAGAGGCAGGTGGTAATGTTTGGTAAAGGTGTGAACAGATGTCCAGGTAGCAGCCTCCAGGATGTCCCTGGTGGGGACTCCTCTGAGGAAAGTGGCAGAGGTGGAGGCTGCTCTGGTGGAGTGTGTCTTGACCCCCTTGGGAGGAAGCTTGCCATGCTGTTTGTAGCAGAAATGGATGCAGTGTGCTATCCATTTGGAAATTGGGTGCTTGGAGATGGCTTTGCTCCTTGCCCCTGAAGCAAAGCTAACCAGCAGTTGATCAGATTTTCTGAAAGGTTTAGTCCTGTCCAGACAGTATCTGAGCTGTTTGTGCACATCTAGACAGTGCAGAATCATTTCCCCCTTGTTTTGAGGGTTAGGAAAGAAGGTGGGCAAATGAATGGATTTGTTGAGAGCCACACTGGACACCAGCTTGGGCATGAAGGATGGATTAGTTCTGAGGGATACCCTGTCTGCATGGAAGATAATGAAGGGTTCCACTGCCATGAGTGCTTGTAGCTCAGATACTCTTCTGGCTGAAGCGATGGCCAGGAGGAAGGCTGTTTTCCAAGAGAGAAATTTTAGCTTTGCAGAAGAAGCTGATTCAAAAGGAGGCAGGGTGAGCTCTTCCAAGACAAAGTTAAGGTCCCAAGCTGGTGATGCTGCCCTTCTGGGGAGGCCTCAATTTGTTAGCCCCTCTGAGGAAATGTTTGATCGTGGGGTGTGAAAAAAAGAAGCTGCTCAGTGGGGAAATGAGCTGAAATAGCAGAGGCATGAATTTTTATAGAGGACAAAGAGAGACCACAGTGTAGTAGGTCGGCCAAGTAATCCAGGATTTGAGGGATGGAGGGCTGTGCCATATTGGCCCCCTTAGCCTAGATCCAGGTGCAGAACCTTTTCCAATTATCTGCATAAGACTTTCTGGTGCTAGGACGTCTGGCCTCTCGGATAACATCCGGAATCTGTTTACTGAGGATGGCAGATTGGTCAGGGGTCAGAGTATAAGCTAAGCTGCCAAATTGAGTGTCTGCAACTGGGGGTGCATGAATTCTCCTTCCCTCTGGGTTAGGAGGTTGGGAATCTGCAGAAGATTCCAAGGGGGCAGTGGGGACAGGCTGCGCAGCAAGGGGTACTGGTGCTATCTGGGCCAATATGGAGCTATGAGAATGGTCCTTGTTTTTTTCCTCCCTTATTTTGATCAGTACCTTGGGAATGAGAGGTAGGGGAGGAAAGACCTAGACAGAGAGGTTTACCCAGGGGAAGGACAGGGCATCCACTTTCCATGCCATGCAGTGATGTTCCCTACTGCAGAATTTGCTGAGCGGATGGTTGGTGTGGGAGGCAGAGGTCAACCTCCAGGGTTCCCCATTTCTGAGTTATTAGAAAGAATGTGTTTCTGTTGAGCTGCCACTCGTGGGGGACCAAAAGTTTTCTGCTTAAATGGTCTGCCAGGGAGTTGAGAGAGCCTGGCAGATATTGTGCTAATAGGTGTAGTTGTATGGAAGAGGCTGTAAACCAAAGGGTCATGGCCAGCCTGCACAGCTGGTAGGAGTGAGTCCCTCACTGCTTGTTGATGTACCACATCACTGTGGTGTTGTCTGTTTTGATCAGGAGAACCCCTGGAGAGATAAGGGATTTGAAAGCTATCAAGGCCTGCTGCACAGCCATCATCTCTTTTTGATTGATGTGCAGGGGGAGTTGCTGGGTGTTCCATTGACCCTGTATGCACCTGCTGTCCAGGTGTGCACCCCAAGCATAGTCTGATGCATCTGTGGTGAGGGTCTGGGCAGCGGGGTGTGGGGAGAAGGGCAGTCCCTTGTTGTGGGAGCAGGCTGTTGCCTACCAAAGGAATTCCTTCCTCAGGCAAGGAATAATAGGTAAAAGAGTTTCCAGATCCTGAGAGTGTTGACACCAAAGGCTCTTTAGGTACCATTGAAGTTTCCTCATATGCAGTCTGGCATAAGGAATAAGGAGTATGCAAGATGTCATGAACCCCAGGGCTTGCAGAACTTCCCTTGCAGAAAGCTGGGGCCTGGTGGCCAGCTGAGAGAAGTAAGCTGATAGGAATCATTGTTTCTCTGGTGTTAGAAATGCCATCTGGGATGCTGTGTCCAGACTTGCTCCCGGGAATATTATCCTTTTGGTGAGTACCTGTTTGGATTCCTTTTCGTTGACTGTGTACCCTAAAAAGGTTAGTAGGTACTTTACAAAGGCCAGGTCTTTGAGCAGCTTTTCCTGGCTGTCTGCCTGAATAAGGCAGTCATCTAAGTGGGGGTAAATTTGAATATTTCTTTGTCTGCAAAAAGCAACAGCTGGAGCCAGGCATTTTGTGAAAACTCTAGGAGCAGTAGATAAGCCAAAGGGACACACAGAGAACTGAAAGTGTTGAGATCCAAGCCAAAGGGAAGTGCAGAGAACTGAAAGTGTTGAGATCCTGCCCTGAAGGAAGATATTTTCTGCTGGACTCCCTGATGGGAATGTGGAGGTAGGCCTCCTTTAGGTTCCAGGGTGCTTGGACAGCATGGGTAGCAGCTGCTGGAGGGTGAGCATTTTGAATTTTTGGATCACCAGGAAAGAGTTTAGAATGGCTAGATCAAGGATGGAGCGCCAGGTGCCCTCTTTACTGGGTACCAGAAAAAATCTGGAGTAGAAGCCTTGGCCTATCTGCTCTGCAGGAACATGTTCTACTGCTCCCAAAGAGAGCAGGGTATGGATTTGCTTTTGAGCCTCTGCCCACTGATTTTGTGGCAGATCTGGGAACCCTTTTGGGGTTGGAAGGGTGTGATAGGAGAATTTTGTACCCCTGAGACACAATGTTCAGAACCCATTGGTCCTTGGTAATGGTGGCCCAGGTGCTTAAGTGAAAGGAGAGTTTTCCTGCTAAGGGTATGTGATGGTGGGCAGAGGTGGGGTCAGAAGGGGATGAGTCACTGAGTTCTTACCATAAGGGGGTGGCTTAGAACTCCCTGGTTTTGAAGTGGAGGCAGTCCACTGCTTAGATCTCTGCAACCCCTGGGACCGGTGTCTTGGAGGTCTGTTTCCATGGGGCCTAGGCTGGCCCTGTTTACTATGTGCAGGAAAGGACCAGTGCTTGGAAGGAAAATGCCTGCTGAACCTAGGGGGCTGTACCTGCAAGAAAGTTTTTAACACTCTGCATAAATTTTGCTTTTTCTTCCATCTTTTTTAACACCTCTTCTGCTTTAGTACCAAATAGGTTATCTTTGTGCAAGGGTGAATCCAACAATTTTGATTTGACATCGCCTGGCAGGGGTTGTTCCTTAAGCCATGCATGTCTTCTAATGACCAATCCAGTAACTGCTGCCCTGCAAGAAGCTTTTAGGGCATCAAAACCACAGTGCAAAGTGTGTTTAGTTACTTGACCAGCAGAGTGCATTAACTCCTGTAAATAATTAAATTCTGCCCATGCAGGAAAGGAGGAATTTTTTTGTTTAAGGAGTTCCAAGGTATGTTGCTGATATTTAAGCATATGGAACTGACAATTTAATGCCCTGATAGCAAGAATAGCTAAGGTGTTTACTTTTTTACCCCATCTGTCCAGTGCTCTGGAATCCCTGTCTGAGGGGGTGGGATTCTTAGCTGAAGTAGCTTTAACCCCTTTTGGGCATTGAGTAATGACCTCAGGGTCTGCTGTTGGGTTTTTAAAAAGATATTTGTGAGAGTCGGGGACTCTGTAGTACCGGTCTGGTTTTCTGGGAGCAGGAAGGAGGGCATCTGGAGTCAAGCTGGATTCAAGGAAGAAATCATCCACCACATCTAGGACTGGGGGGGATGGCTAAGGGCCTGTGCTGTGGAAGGTACAGGAACTCTCTCGAGTCTCTTCTTACACTGTGGGTAGTCTTGACTCTCCCATTTGAAATGCTCCCTTAAAGTATGCAGGGTTTCCCCAAAGGAAAAATCCTCTGGGGGAGAGGCTGAAGGAATAGATTCCTCTGCATCAGAATCCTCATATGTAGAGAGGGGCTGCATGTCTTCATAGTCAGATGCATCGGATTCATCCGACTCTTGTTCAGACAAAACTACTGGAGACAGATCTCTTTCTTTTTGAGAGAGTGGCTTGGCTTCCCCTAAACAGCATGATAAGGTCCTCTGCCACTTTAAGCATTTGTGACTGAGGCAAGGGAGCAGGCGGCAGAGAATGGCTGGTAGTCGGTTTCTTGGGGGTGGTTCGACCCCTGGGCCGAAGGAACTCAGTTGTTTTAGAAAGAATGGTAGCTGTGAAAGAAGGCATTGGTTTATGTCTGGATTCAGTGTTATGAAGGACTTCCTTGGAAGCTGGTGCCTGCACAGCGGCTCCGGACCCAGCCAAGGTAGAGATGACTGCAGAATCCTTAGACAAAGAAGAGTTCTGCGGCATACCGGACACTGAAAGGGTCTTGGTCGCAGCCTGTGAATTAAATGAAGCGAGCATCAGGGGCTGCGAAAGCACCTCACTGAATTCCGGAGGACTGACGACCGGCTTGGTGGTAGCGTCGTTGGTAGGTTTGGTCCTGCGTGGTCAGTCTCTGTCTTTATCTTTACATTTTTTCGGAAGATCTGCTGTCGGATGGCTTATGGAAGCCATATTGGAATTTGAGGACTGCAATCGGAAATATCTGGCTACAATAAGGGCTCGACGACAAATAGTTCTGGCGTTAAAACACAGAACCGACAATGAGGGACGTTGTGGTCTGGGCCCAGACAAGTGACGCAATTATGAGTGGAAGTCCCGGTGTAGTATTTGCTTTCCACAGGCGAGACAATTAACTTTTTCTGAAATTGGTTAGTGCAAGAAAAAAAGGATCCCAACAGGGTACTTAGCTTTCGAAGACTTCACTTCAATTCAGAAACGAAACTCAGATAGCGGCCAACGGGCACTCGTGCAAACTGCTTCTGCTTTGGGCTCCACGGCAAGAAAGACTGATGTAATGGCGTCGGCTGCCTTCCTTTATATATCACTGATGACCTGACGTCAGTCTTCAAGCGACAGCAACCGATGCAAAAATACTAAGTCTCTGGTATCAGGCTGGCCAAGGGCTACCCTGGCAGAGATAACCCAAATGTGATGACTGCAACAGTGAAACACAAAAAACATCCTTTAACCACTTTCCAAAGGGAATGGGCTTAGTCATAAGTGACCACAAGACCTCAAGAAAATAGTCAATTATAGGTCTAAACTCTTTTAGCAGATCATTACCAATTAAGAAATCATCCCTGGCTTACTGGTGACACACACTGGGTGACCTACTTCCATTTTTTCAAACTATAACTTTAGCCATTTAGTTGGAATAGGGGAATTAGCCTGCCTAGGCTGTTTATTTTTGCCTGGTTTGTTGCTTTTGAATGAGGTAGTTCAGTTCCCTCCAGGCCATGGGTAGCAGAAGCTTTCACTTCTAGAATATAGGCTTGGGATGCAGGTACTTCCTCCATGTCTATACTGCACACTCTGCGGATTCTTCCTATATTTTAGGGATAATTGTGCCTTGATATGAAATGGTACACTCTGGAAGCACACGTTGAAAATCACTCTGTCTTAAACATCATCAGTTGCAAAATATACATCTTTAAAAAGATTCTAGAATTTTGGGGGGTTATTAAGATAGCATTTTAAGGTGTAAGCAGCTTATCTAGCCACTCTCCTAAAGTGATACCTCCCAAACTCCCTTTTTAAAAACTTGAATAAGCTCTGTGGGTCACTTTTATCTTCTTCAGATACCCTATCCAGTCTACTTTCTTGTCATCTAGAGAGGACCTGATTATGAAACTTTGTTTCCTCTTCACTGGTTATGGACAATGCTGCAGAGCATTCCTTTAACTTCCTAATATGCTAGGAAATATCACACTTTTTTGCTTTTGAGTTGAACTTACTGCCAAGGAGCTGCAAGACCTGCATAGCAATTTTAGGGATTACAGACCCTTGTTCCCTTTTGTTTACCCTTTTATTAATAGGCTAGGGATAATCAGTATCAGAATTAGTGTCACTCTGGCTGTTAGCTCTCCCTTTAGCTATACAATTTCCAGGTAGCCGCTTAGTGAGTGTACACTTCCTAACTATAGCAACTATTATAGCTTGTGTTTCTTTCTATTCTGGCTATCAGCTCCGATTTCATTTTATCCATTTGCTGTTAAAATGTCCTAGGTCCCACTGTTTCTGTTGAAATTCTGACGGCCAGTTCTTTAAGTAATTCAAATTACTCTGAACACCTCTCAAAAGAGGTTAATTTCTAAAAAGACAAGCTTCCAAATATATAACTTGTGCTACCAGCACTTCTTTATGGTGACCAAGTCTTTCACACCTTTCAATTTGCAGTTTCAGTTGTACTTCTAACTTCTGACCTTTTATAGACAGATATCTGCCATCATCTTTAGCCAATCCATTTCTCGTCTTCCTCCCATTCTACAAGAGTTGCAGAGGAAGATGCAAGCTCAGATTTAATTCTCATACCAGTGACTGCTGCATTTTCCAAACATGGGGACCATCATGAAAATGGCTCAAGGTTCCTTGTGAACATGCAAGCAGCCTGCTGGTTAGCATTTTCCTGACCAATCTCTACAGTTGTTGAGAGGTTATCTAGTGGCTTAGTGTAAACCCCGCTCCGCGAGCACTCGCTTCGCTTGTGCTCGCTCCGCTCCCTGCCCTGCCCCCTATTCCCACCCGCCCCCAGTACTCGTACTTTTATAACCTCAAACCACTTCCCCTACTGTCCACTAACTTCCTGTACCTCACTACCGCCCTCTAAGATCAAACGGAATATGACACCACCCAGGAAGCTTATCATACTAACTCTTTTTCCCCTCCTACTTGTCCCTTACCTAGCTACCCTATATGAAACCTGGTCTTACATAGGCTCCCACCACCCAGGCTACCAAACCAACCCCTCCCCCATAATTAACAACAGAGGCCATGACTCAACTCCCTACTCACCCTCCTTGTTAGAACTCGAACGCTATGTAATTATCAAACCTACCAATATTAGGCCAAATGATAAACATTACTACAAACTTCTACTCAAAGCCCTCAAATTCATTACCACTCTGAATCACAGACTAGCCACAGATGGTGATATCCACCCCAACCCTGGCCCTTCCCCTCCACTCAATTCTAATTCCACCCTATCCTCCCCTCCACTTCTCAATCTAAACTCTAGACCCTTTAACTCTCTTCTGACCTGTCATCTAAACATCAGAAGTGTAAACAATAAGATTCACAACCTACATGCCCTTTTAGCTACTTGTTCCCCAGACCTATGTCTCACAGAAACCTGGCTTAAACCAAGTACGAAAGACACACAGATAATCCCACCAGGGTATGATATACTAAGAGCAGACCGAATAACTCGTAAAGGTGGCGGTGTAGCCATACTCTACAAAAATACATTACAAATCTCCCTTGCCTCTCCACAACCCCTCCTAACAAACAATGCAGAAATTCTACTTGTAAAACTTCAACCAAACAAACATAAAAGCATAAATATAGCATGTATTTACATCCCCCCAGGCAACAATAATAACAAAACCTTAGAGGACTTTCTCCACTGGTTAACTCAAACTCACCCCAGGAATCCATAGTGTTAGGTGACTTCAACATCGATTGGAATTCCTTCTCATCTAGCTCCCCATCTAGCAGCATAAATCTACATGGCTTTTCTCAGCTCATATCCACTCCTACCAGACTAGATAAACCCCAAAACAAAGACAGCATCCTGGACTGGATCCTTACTAATAAAGATCCTGACCAGTACTCAGTAGGTACTCACCCAGAGGACGAGTGATCACTTACTCACCTATGTTATCAAATTCAAGAAAATCAACCCCCTTCTTACAACCATAAAAAAAATCAGGAACAATAATAAATTCAACGCCTCCATTTTTCAAACTGAACTTAAAGCCCACAACTGGACAATACTCAAGACTCTTCCTCTTGAAGAGGCAGTTATCTACTTCAACACCACCTTCCTCAAGATTCTAGATTCCCATGCTCCAATATGGTCCATTAGAACTAAAACCAAAACCGCACCATGGCACTCTAAGGAAACAAAATCCAAAATCCTATCTAGAAACAAGATGTGGGTCACATGGCGCACTCTAAAGACCCACACTCCCACCAAACCTTCCGGCAACTTAGAAGTGAAACTAAAAGAATGATCTTAAATGATAAAAAAAACTTCTTCCTCCACCTCCAACACAAACACCTTAATAATCCACAAAAATTCTGGGCATGCTTAAACAAGCTCCTGCACCCAGGCCAGGCAACCACCCCCACTCCAACAACTTGCAAACAACAGTGCCCTGTACACATTGCTAACACATTCAATAGTTTCTTCACAGAAACTATACAATCCCTGGCCATACAATTCAAACAAACAACCAGCCCACTCCACTACCTATGCCAGCAGAATACTACAACTACATCAGATCATCTATTTACCTTCGATCCAGTACCCATATCCTCTATAACATCTCTTCTTAAAAAACTAAAACCCACTAAGCTAGCAGCTGACCTTCTCCCAGCTGAGTTTCTGCAAAAAGCAGCTGAGGCCATTTCCTATCCCGTCTCCATAATCATAAACCGTACCTTGTCAGAAGCCTTCATCCGCTCCATATGGAAAATGTCCTACATTATTCCTCTCCATAAAGGTGGTAGTTCACTAGAGCTAACCAACTACAGACCTATAGCTATACTCTCACCCCTGGCCAAAATTATGGAAAAATGTGTCCACAAACAACTGATTGAACACCTCACCAAAAATAAAATTCTAGCCAACTCCCAACATGGCTTCAGGCCAAATCACAGTACCACATCAGCCCTACTATCCTTTTCTAATACCATCAATAACTTCAGAAACAATAATAAACTATCATCTGCTCTTTTCTTAGACCTCTCCAAGGCCTTTGATATGGTGAACCACATTCAACTCCTCCATACATTAAAAAAACTATCACTCAGCAATTCCACGCTGAAATGGTTCCAATCCTACCTGTCCAATAGGCAACAGGCTGTCCTATGGCAGGACAAATTATCCACATGCCTACCTGTTACACTTGGAGTTCCCCAAGGATCTATTCTTGGCCCTCTTCTCTTCATCATCTTTGTTAATGACCTGCCCACAATCACCCCCCATGCCACATGCATTCAATATGCAGATGATTCGACTATCATCAGCACTGCCTCCAACCTGGCAGACCTCACTGCTTCAACCCAAGACACCTTCAACCTCATAGAAAAATGGTTCTCAAGTCACAACTAGTTCTCAACCCCAACAAAACAAAACTACTTACTTTCTCACCCACTAACAAGACTCTTCCCCCCACCTTCTCTATTACATCCTCCAATGGAATCACTATATCACCAGAAGCTCACACAAAGCTATTAGGTGTTACCATTGATAACTCCCTTAAATTTGACACCCATTTCAATCTAACCATCAAAACCGTCAATAAAAAGCTTGGCTCTCTCTATAAAGTAAAACACTTTCTCACTCCTCACGCTAAAATTACAATTGCCAGCACACACCTACTATCAACTCTTTTCTATGCCTCCCCCCTTTTTACAAACCTAAACAAGACAGCCCTTAACAAACTTGCTTCTTGTTACAATCACATAGCTAGATTTGCCACAAATTCCACCTTTAGAATGCACCACTGCACTAACTTGAAGCAACTAGGGTGGTTAGAGTTTTCCAGCCAACTCCATTTCAACCAACTCAAAACGGCTCACCAGATACTGTATCACCCAGAGAAAACACCAGCTATGAAAAACATCATTAACCCCTATATTAACCTGCAATCTTTACGCTCCTCCAATAAGATCTTAGCTCAAACTACCAAAGCCAATAATTCTGCTGGGGATTCTCTATTCTCAAACTTTGTAGGTAAAATGTGGAACTCCCTATTGACCATGCTCACCTCAGAACCTTCACTCCTACAATTAAAAAAAAAGCTTAAACCCCATCTCAATACTCTCTGGCAATGTCCCTGTTCCAAACCTGATTAACCACTATCATTAACCCTTCTCTTACCTCACTATCCTTAACCGCTTTTTAACAAGGCGCCTCACCTTTTTAACTGACCTATTTTTTTTTTTTTATATATGCTGCTGTTACTTTTTTCTTAAGATGTTATGTATCTTTATATTGTATTTAGAACTCAACTATCTTCCTTTTTTGCATTAACAATGTTCATATGTCTGTTATGTACCTGGAGCTTTTCTCCCCGGGCCTCCGCTGAAAATGGACATGTATCCAGTAGGACTCTCCCGGTTAACAAATGTAAAATAAATAAATTATCTAAAACATGAAAGCAGCAATAACACAAATGTTAAAACAAAACAGATTAATACAATATTCTACAACAACTATTTGCCAACTAGGAATCAATTATATGTTTATATCTTTACAAGGTACATGCATAGTTTGCAGTTATCATTTACAGTTATTTCTTGCTAATTTAACTCACTCAAATCTAAAATGTCTATTTTGTACACTTGCAGTTCACACCCATACCTCCTTAAGGTGTCCAAAACATTTTTGGGTTTGGCTTCTTTAACTGAGTGACTTACCAGTAATAATAATAGGTAGCATTAGGAAGTGCTAGGATAGTCTGGAATGTACTGCAGTGGAGAAATTCATCTTTAACACCTATTATTCATATTTATGTTCATATTTTCATAACTGAGAGACCTATATTTTATTAAGGTGTATGGTATGAAACACCAATGTGGGAGACATGACATTTACTGAAAATAATAGTTTATCTCTCACTACCCTGGAAATATTCCTAGTTTGTTAGTAACTATTCAGAAGCGATATTTTCATATGTACTTAATATTTCAGAATACAAGTGACTTACAAACTATTGCATGACATTAGGTAAAACCTTAGATATTGTTGAAGAAAACGGTCTAACATTTGCACCATAAGTTGCACATGCTGACAGATCTGCAGCATTGTTTGTATTGCTCATTATACAATTAAACGTACGTTTTCATATTTCTGTAATTAAATCAGTAAACATGCACTTGTGGAGAGATTTCCTGTCATCACATGAAAGCTTATGTCTGGTTAAATACTTTATAATAGATGTCTAGATTGTATAGTTTTCAAGTTATGAAAATACATTTGTGAAAATTTAGAAAAAAATAATTTGAGATGTGTATACAATATGTTACAGTATTTATGAAAAAAGGCTATGAATGCACTGACCTGCTGTAAAAATACTTTTCTGACAACATTGCTTTTTGTACAGTTTTAATCTCTTTTATTCACAAAATATTTACATTTGTTTATCTTATACCTTTTAAGTTTATTTTTCAGAAAATGCTCTGAAATGCAAGATGGGTACAGGCTGCTAGATGTCCGACATTCCATACGACAAGGGTGTTAATGAGTTATTTAGCTTATTCAGGACATGCCCCCATTTATACTGTCAGAACAATTTGGTCGGGATGTAATACTTTGCATTACCAACAATGCATTTGCCTGTGGATAAGAATAAGCTAGCTTAACACTTACTTGTCCTCTTTTCCAAATCCTATTGTTCTAGGTGACAATCTAGCCAAAAATTAAAATAGCTAACAAGTACCAACTTGAATTTTGTATAAAAATAGAATTCACTAGTCCATAAGAAATTAATTAGCAACTTAATTTCAACCTGGCATCAACTAATAAAACTTAACTTGCCATACAGCATGAAAGTCAGAAAAACATCAAATTACTGACATCAAGTTCCTGGCAGCACTGTAAGGCATGCAACATACCATGTGGTAATTTCAAAGTCCAAGCTTAAAGTCTTGACAGGTACTGTGAAATATTCCTGTACTCTGTCTATTCTCTATTTGGAGAAATCCATGAAATGAGTGATGCTTCCTGACACTTGGATGCTGGTTCCTTTTGTAGGCTCAAGTCCAATTCAGTTGCAGGGAATCCAGGTTAAATACCCCTGTCTGGCATGCTCCACTTCAGCTGAGAATGGATTTACCAGACATAGCATTGGTAAGATGTAGTAATACAGTTTTTGGGTCCTTTTCCAGAGTATACAAAGCTATGTCAATCCTTCAGAAGGACCCTTTCAGTGCATGTTTGCAAGCAGCAGGCACTTATGGCTGAAGCAAGATGATGAATATCTGAAAGTCTGAAGTCTCTGGCTGACTGCTCCAGTCTGACTGGACCAAAAAAATGATCAAGTTCAATTCCATTGCAGTATCTTTTCAAGGACATAGGAGTTTGGAATTTCTTTGTCTCAGCAGCTGAAGTCCAGCCTTGCAGTTTATCTCGCCACAGTATATTATCTCTTTGATTAACAACACATTTAGAGAGAGGATGGGAGTGCAGAGATCACTTTCTTTACATCCTGTGAGTTTATTACTGCTGTGATGTCTGGCTAATATTAATTGGCTGTTAATCTATTAGCTAAACTGGAAACCACCTACAACAAAATGGCTAGATGCTGCCAACCTTCGCTATCACTCAAACCACTGCATAGTTTTGAAAAACCTACAATGGCTTGAGCTCCATAACCAACTACTACTTCAACTCCACCTCACAGACACTATCTTAAATCAATTCTCCCACTGTCTTGCCCTCATGGACCTCATCACTCCCTACTCTCCTAAATGCAACCTATGCAGCACAGACCTATACCTCTTAGACAAACCCAGTAAACATATTGGCAAACTTTTATACAGCCACTCCAATGCCAATGCCTGGAACAGACTTCCCCTTTCTCTAGAAACAAACAGCAACTTCCTTAACTTCAAAAAACTTCTAAAGGACTTATTTACCAATTCCTGGACCTGTCCTTGTCCCACTCCCACCAAAACTATTCCCTCTCCTCTTCTCCTACCCCTCTCAGCTCTCAAACTTTACCACAACTACTCATTTAAGGTATTTATGATATTCTACCAACCTTGAATTTCTCTCTGTTGGTAATTGTCAGATAGAAAAAAACTTTTATATTATATTATATTTTATATACTTAATATGTACATGGCTGCTTAAAACCTCAATATTACTCTTGTATTCCAACATGTTCAGTTATAAGTTGTATTCAGTTTCTTCTATGTATATACACTTGTATGTTAAACAAATACAAAAACAAAACATCATACAATACTATCTGCTGAGCTTTTCTCCTCGGGTCTCTGCTGAAAAAGGGCTCTGTAGCCGAGTCGGACTAACCCGGTTAACAAATGTCAAATAAATAAACGTACATCCCTTACTATCCTGGGTCAGCAACTAAGGAGCTTCAATCCTTACTACTGACTCCAATGTGAGACAGCCACTTAAACAGGAGTAATATTTCACAATTTCCCCCGAGAGCACAACAGAAACACGCTCAATAATCTAGGACTGGACTGTATACTTCTATCCACCCCTAATGTAACTTATTACACATTTCAGAGCAGTGTGTCCTAATTTAAGACCTCTAATACACTCACACTCAAAGTCAATTAAATCACACACTTCCAAACACTGCTGAGAAAGCCTGACACAGATTTCAAGCTGTGTGCCTTACCCATAATAATATGGTAATGCTGCCACCAATCAGAATGTCTTCATGCCTTCTTAAGGGGTGTGCAATTGTGAAAATTAAATATCAAAATAAATGATAGCTATGACCAGAACAGCCAGGTCTTTGAGGGGAAAACAGGTATAAGCAAACTATAATCTATAAAGACTGATTTCCAGCCACAATGTAAAATAATTGAAACACTGAATAATAAGTAAAATGATTACAAGAATGTAAAACAATAACTTTCAATAAACACCAGAATTCAATCACCAGAAATGTAAAATTAATCTGTAGGACAGAAGTCCATCATTCTAGAAAAATGTCCATCATTCTAGAAAAATTCTATCTCAAAAACTAAACTTTCTTAATCTAACCAGATAATACTGTTCCTGATCTAATCTAATACAACAGCAAAGCAAAGGCTGGCTTACAGTTTTTGCTGAGTTTGCTTTTTTCAGGTATCACTGCAGACAACTGTAACTGCAACTCTTCACAAACTGCTCAGTACTTGACTAACTACACAGCTTAACTGTCTCAACTGTCTTATTTTAAAAAAATAACAGTTAGCTGTTTGAAAAAGTTGTTTTTCCTGTCAATCAGCTGTTCAAATAATCACCAAGCAACCAGAAACATTTTAATGACATGAACCTACTGTTCAGCTGATTATCCACAACATCTTAGAATCTCCCTCTCAAACGTGCAATTAGAAATGTATCAAAACACTGACAGACACTTATTTACTTACATTTCACAATTAGACATGCTGGCATATAATGCAAATCAATCAGAGAATATGCACAAATCTCTTGACAGACATGTTAACAAAGATGACAGTGTTTTCAGTTTCTTCACAACTCCTTTCTGATATCTTGACACCTTAATATCCAGAAAGCAGAATGGTACACAGTTTCATGCATCCTCTCAGTGGTTGTGTGTGTTTATAACACTTTTTGGACCATGCAGAGGACAGGATACTCAATTTAAATATTTGGCAGATGCTTAGTAGATGGGCTCTGTGTTTTAAACTCATGGTGCATACTTGTTTCTGAACATTCCAGACTTTGCTAGGAAAATAAACCTTAATTGCATGCTTTTTTTTGAAGTCAGATCATTTAAATGCCCTACATTTTTCAATATTTTTGTTACATGACATGCCAGGAAATAGACAGAGTAATACACAGTCATATATGAATACAGAATGAATAAATGCAATCAAGACAGAGTAACAAATGCACTATGCATGCAATTGGCATTAACAGCAGCAAAAGATATAGAAATAGCAATAACTCCAACGATAACCATGGCTAACAATAGCAGTGATACATGCATTTATTTTAATTTTTTATTAAAAGGGCTATTCCTACAGTGGCCAACAGTAGTTTATGCTGTGTGATGACTGTTTCACTGGAGATTACTTTAAAATATCTTATCCTACCCCAGTGACCTGTCCTACCTATCAGGAAGTCTACCATACCTGCATGCTGGTCACTCTTGTATGTAACCTGGTGACTATCTCGCCTTGTTTTGAAGCCAGATCATTTAAATTCCCTACATTTTTCAGTATTTGTGTTGTATGATATGCCAGGAAATAGCGAGAGACTAATACACAGCCATATATGAAAGTAGAATGAATAAATGCAATCAACACAGAGTAACAAATGCACTATGCATGCAACTGCCATTAAAAGCAGCAAAGGATACAGAAATAATAACTCTGATGATAACCATTGCTAACAATAGCAGTGATACATGCATTTATTTTCCTTTTGTATTAAAAGGGCTATTCCTACAGTGGCCAACAGTAGTTTATGCTGTGTGATGACTCTTTCACTGGCAATGACTTTGAAATCTCTGATTCTACCCCAATGACCTTTCCTAACTAGCAGGAACTCGATCATAGCTGCATGCTGGCCATTCTTGTATGTAACCCGGTGACTCTCTCTCTTGCTAAACCACGTGTTGGTCATCATCAAGTCATTTGCCATCCAGAAGTCTAGAATGGTCTTGCCTTCTTAATTCCAGTTGCCCCACCCATTTGGACCCAGGTAGTCCCCGAATCTTGTTCTGTCTATCTCAATTTGAATATTCAGGTCTCTCATTATTGGCACCAACTCATGTTGCCCTGCAACTGCTGCCTGAACGTATGCTTCTCCTCATCACAACCTTGCTGGGTGGCACAGGCTGAGATTATAAATACTGCCTTATCTATACACTGGAGTCGGATTATCATGAGTTTATCACTAATTTTAATGACATCCCTCACTGTGTTTGGAAAACTCTCTCACTACAACTCGACAATTTTTAGTGTGCCTTTCTTGAAAGCAGTAGACACTAGATCAGATTCCAAGTGGTTTTGCTGCATTGCCCTTCCACCTTATCTCCTGTAAACACAGAACGTCCAGTCTCCTCTTTATCATGTCATCCACTTTTAAGATGAAACCTTGTCAATGAACCTATATTTGGTATAACAATCCTTAGCTGTTTGTCAAATGGAATGGCTTTATTTCCAGCTTTTGCTCAACAAAGCTATCCCAGATAACTTAGGTTGGGCAACTGGTCACCAGCTGGACAGTATCTTACTGGTCCAGGGCTGTCTGTCTTTATGATGAGCACACATTGGCCAACAGAAGCAAGCAGACTCCTCCCACAGTTAGAATGGGTCCTTTGCTTAGATCAGTGTAGGCTGCGTCCTCAACCAAACAACCAAATGTGACCAAATCAACTACAGGCAATTCTTTCACCATCGAGTGGTGATCATAGGAGGTTACTAGGCTATTGGCAGTGAGGCCCTTATAAGCCTAGTCAAGAGTTTAGCCCATATTTAGACAAATCAGCACCCAATGTCCCTGTCCAGCAAGGACATGAGTGGAATCCCAGGGGTATATTTTCTGTCTCCCATCCAGTTATCCAGATTGTGCTTAAAAAGGGGATAAAGAGGTACTCTGCTCGACTTGGAGAGGGAGTCTATTCCATAGATGGAGTCACCTCTGGGACACAAATCTGTCCCGCAAATGAGTTTTGTTGATGTCACAGATCAGGTTGAGGCTGCACGTGTGGGTTACTTGAGTGGAGCTCGACTTGCGGATATGCAGCAGTCCCATCAAGGTGGGGTCCCTCATCACCTTGTATGCCAGACAGAGGTCACCTCTGAGGAGTCTGTATGAGTAAGAGGGATAGGGCTTTTGGCCCATCTGTGTATGGTAGATGTTTGAGGCCCTGGATTCTCCTGGTGAGGAACCTCTGTGGTCTCTCCAGCTGGTGCATGTGCTTAACGAGATACATGCCAAAAGGTGCATTGTACTCAATAACGGGCCTTATAAGGGAAGAATACAGGGATGTTATGACCTGCTTGTCCATAGATGAGATACCCTTACTTATGAGGTGGGCCATGTAGAAGGCTTTCCGTACCATGGAAATAACATGGTGGTCAAAAGTCAGGTTGCCATCAACCTAGGTGCCCAAATCCCTCATGACTGATTTGAGTGCTTAGGATGTTGTTATTACTGTGATAATTTGTGGGGATGTCAATGCATTTTTTGGTATTCAGCTTGAGGCCATGCTTCTGGCACCAGTCATTTCTCTGAGAAAGACCCACTTGGAGGATGTCCACATCAGTAAGGGAACTGATGACAGCACCCGGCTTGCAGTCATCTGCAAACTTGGTCAGCCATAGCCCACTGGTTTTGGCCTGCACCTCAGTAAAGTAAATCCCAAATAACAGAGGGCCCAACACTGAACCCTGGGGTACGCCACTTGTACGAGTCTACTGCTTGATGTGGCTTCCTCTATTTTGACTATGTGGGTTCTATCAGTGAGCCAGTTTGCTACCCATCTGGTAACATATGGAGCTCAGTTCTTTTATCTAGAGGATGCTGTGAATCAGTTGATGCCTAAAATGGTTGGTCTACACAATGCTTTCCACAAGGCACTCTCTAAAGCTTCCTTATCACAAACACAGTAAAAATATTTTTGAAGTCCTAGTCAGTTGTTAAACAATGGACAACCAGCCGTTAACAAAGAAACCATCAAAAACTATATCCATTACAATTAAGCATTGATAATGCAGTGACAGACATCAGCAAAGACATTCAATAGTCAAAAATGCATCTGTAGCCAAAATGACGCCACATTTTAAAGGTATTAAGATGATCATTCCCATTTCTCCCAGTGTTGTCAAATGGCTAACCCTTTTTTCAACTAGGAAAACTACTTATGTACCAGTACACTGGCCCAACTCTTCCTGGAATTCATCAATTCCAATGCCCTGGACTAGCTAATTCGTACCCCCATTAGGGGAAGCAACATCCTTGACCTGGTTATTACCAACATGGGCAACCGTTGCTCTACACCAATAATCAATTCCTCCCTGGTTAGATCCAACCACAAACTAATCACCATGGAAATCCACATCTCACCCAACCCCCACCCCACCCCCATGCAAAAGTAACCACGATGAAAAACTTCTCCAAAGCTAACTTTGGTCTTGTAAAAACAGAGGTGGCTAACTTCATGACACCTATGTCAATGAAAAACAGATGCATGACTGCCGAATCATACACCAATGCACTGTACGAACACATACATAAATGCATGGAACCAGCCATACCCAACAGAACCAAGACGCTCTCCTCCAAAAAAAGGAAGCCAATTTGGTGGTCACCTGCCATTAATAAACTCTACAACAGAATGAATGAAACTGTTGCAGAAAAAGGTGAAGTCCCAAGACTGGAAAAACTCCCTTATTAGCCTCAACAAAAAGTTGAGATCCCTCATCAAAACCTCTAAAGCCAGCTATGAAGGCAGAACTGCGGCAGACACTAAAAACAACGACAAAGCCTTCTACAGTTATATCAAGAATCTCGATTCAAAGATGGCTGCCGTTCTGTGAGCACTGCTGAACTGCAGCTCTCCATTTAACCAAAGGAAATCTAAACCCTGAGTGGATACTACAAAGATTTTAACATCAAATATTTGATAAAATAACTTCAACTACATTTTACTATTCTATACTAAGAAGAAAAAACGGAAAAAAGGAATATATTTCACTGGATTACATCAGATTAGCTGGCTCTGCAGAGAGATGTAAACAAAGGAACCGTGTGCTTTCTATACTGCAAGTTTTTGTGTTCTAACAAGATGTCAAAAGAGGAAAAAAACATGGATATAACCACTACCAAAACAAAACTTTCGGAGTTACAGTCACCAGAAAAAGATGTGATTTCTAAACGACAGAAAATTACTAAAATACAGGAACAACAGAAACCAGGGACTAAAACTAAACCTGAGCAAGCACTAAACATGGAAGACATCAGAAATGCTCTGCTACCCATACAAGAAGCTTTGAAGGAACTGACTTGTCAAATACAAACATTTGGAAATTTATGTACGCAGTTGCTGGAAAGAATGGATAAGACGGAAGCTCGAATTTCTGAAAATGAGGATAAACTAACTTTACTCGAAAAAAAACTAATCTACATGATGTGGATATACAGGCTATGCAAAGCAAACTTACGGACTTAGAAGCAAGATCCAGGAGAAACAACATTATTATCAGCGGGATTCCAGAATCTATTCAGTATAATGAATTAATTCCATCCATACTACAAATATTTGCAGTGCTTCTAAATTACTCTGATATGGTGAAACAAATTATTATTGAAAGAGCACACAGAGCTCTGAGAGAGTTACAAGCATCTAACTTTCCTAGACCTGTATATGTGAAAATAATTATCAAGATGTAAACAAAATACTTACTACTGCAAAACAAAGTGGAAGCTATATCATGTGGAAAAATAATAAAATATCCCTGACACAAGATCTACCTATACAGGTCAGACAAGCTAGACAGTCTGTCTCCATACTGCAAATTTCTTATTGACAAACAAATTAAGTTTCAAATGAAATACCCTAATATGCTTATATTTACAATGGATGGGACTAAACATGCTATTTCCACCAAAAATGAGGCAAGAAATCTGTTTCTAAAAGTTTAAAGCTTTACCTGCATCAGAGACTTGAATTGAACTTTCGATGGGACTGGCATGCTGCTGAGGTCGGATCCATTGTTTACTGTGCCTTGAGGACTGGGTAATCCCTTGTTTTCGTTTGTAAAGCTTTAGGCCTGCTCCTGAGTAATAAAACTGTTTGTTTTTGCTTATCTTGATTATCTGCGCTCGTTTTCCGACGTTTTATGGCTTCTACGAACTGTTTTTGACGAGGAGGAAGACAGGAAATGCCTAAAATGCTGTCATGGGTGCAGATTTCGCTGTGACACTTCCGGGAGTCCATCTGTAAAAGCAGTCCCCCATCATGAATATTTCACAGGGTTTCCAGGCTTGGGAAACCGAAGGGAACTGTTTTAAACAATTTTTTGCTTATTTAACATTAAAATAACACTGTTGTATTGTAAATTAAGCATATAGGAACATTTTATATACTTCCCTTATAAAGGTTTATTTAGAATCTTGTAGTTATATTATTATTTAGAGAGGGTGCAGGGTTTAGTAATGTTTGTATAACTATACTTGTCATTATAGTCTTTAATGTACTGTGTAGAGATGATAATCTATTATATTAATTAGTTAGTAGTTTGCTTTAGTATAAAACTATGATAGTGTGAATTCATAACCAGGGATGTAGTTAACTGTATACTTATTTTAGTATAGTGTTATATTCTAGCATGTTTTTTTTTTTATATGTATATATATATATATATATATATATATATATATATATATATATATATATATATATATATATGTATATATATATCTACATAGGTTATATTCGTAGTAAAATGATAACTTTGTTTACACATTAAGTGTTTTTTATATGTTATTTCTTTTTCTTTATGCATGCGGTTTATGTATAGACAGCTAATCCAATTATTAAAACTTTCTTTTTTCGTTTTATTTTTTTATATGTACTGTAATATTATATTTTTAATATTGATTTGCTTAAATAATAGTTAACCATGGAGCTGTAGATCATGACAGTGCTTGTTAGGGAATGTTTAGTTTAGGCTTTGTCATAGTTAAGTTAGATTATATAGGTCTTAACTGTGGAACATGTTTGAAATTTTATAATTTGGTGTTTTTATATTTGTTTCTTCTTTTAAACCTTTTGTTATTTCATGTTATACAAGACCTATACATGTCCTAGTCCGGGGTTATAGTGGGTAAGCACTGGTGTAGGACGGGATATAAGGGTTGCTTTCAGACTATGTATGGTTTTGAATTCACTTTATTTTTCTTTTATGTTTTCTCTCCAAAACTTTCATTGTACAGCCAACCTTGGGAATGTGGGAATTAGACTCATGGAACGTTAAAGGGCTCCAGAACTTGAAGAGGAAAAGTACAGTTTTGTACCTACCATAAATGTAGATGTCCGATAGGTATGCATCTGCAGTCATAACATATGGGTTGTCCTGCCTCAGGCAGCCCTTCGGTCGGCCGGATTCCAAAGTCTGGGTCTGGCCTCGGCTGATGTCGCACTTTCCCCGACGTCAGAGCGGCTGGGGTATAAAAGCATCAGCCGACGCCATTTTCCTCAGTTTTTCTTGCCCCAGATGCCAGGTGCCCTCTAGGAAGGCTAAATTTGGATAAATGCTGAAAAGTTCCAAACATTTGCAAAATTATATACATGTATAAACAAACAAATACACCATAATAAATTCCCCCAGCTAGCTAAAAGAGGGGTAAGTACCCTAGGAATACCACAGAGGGGTAGGAGGGAGGGTAATCCTAACTGCAGATGCATACCTATCGGACATCTACATTTATGGTAGGTACAAAACTGTACTATGTCATTCAAGGATGCATCTGCAGTCATAACATATGGGTAGAATACCATAGCCAATCTGGGGGAGGAGGTACTAAGAAAAGGATGGTGTAGTGAAGATCCCCTGCAGGACTGCAGTAGCAAAACCTGCTCTGGATCTGGAGTATAAAGGCAGATTGTAATGCTTGGCAAATGTATGCACGGAGCTCCAAGTAGCAGCTTCAAAAATGTTCTTGGTAGCCACTCCTCGTAGGAAGGCTGTAGTGGTGGCCGTGGCCCTTGTGGAATGAGGCCTGATGTTTTCAGGAACGGTCTTTCCATGAAAGGAGTAGCAAAATCGAATGCAATTTCCTATCCATTTTGAAATTGTCTGTTTGGAATTTGCTTTTCCTTGCACCCCAGTAGCATATGCTACAAAAAGTTGGTCAGTTTTTCTGCTAGTTTTTGTTCTGTCCAAGTAGTAGCGTAGTTGTCTGTGTACATCCAGGGTGTGCAAACATTTTTCCCCTCTATTCTGTGGATTAGGGAAAAACGTAGGTAGGTGAATAGCTTGGTTCAAGGATACCCTAGATACCACCTTTGGCATAAAAGTAGGATTGGTTCTTAGTGAAACTCTGTCCTGGTGGAAAAATAAGAAATGGCTGCACTGCCATTAATGCTTGTAACTCAGATACTCTTCTTGCTGAAGTGATTGCCAGAAGGAATGCAGTCTTCCAAGACAGAAACTGTAGATCTGCTGATGCTGCTGGTTCAAAAGGAGGAAGTGTCAGTTTCTCCAGTACAAAGTTGAGATCCCAAGCAGGTAGAGGGGGTCTTCTTGGAGGTTTAATATTTTTGATCCCTCTCAGAAATTGTCTGAGGAGAGGGTGCGAGAAGATAGGTGGATCCATATTGTATTCTGCTGAAATTGCTGAAGCATGAATCTTAATGGAAGAATAGGACAGGCCATTGTGGAACAATTCTGCTAAGTATTCTAGGATATGTGTTATGTTTGCCACTGTGACATCTGAGCCTTTTGATGTGCTCCAAATGAGAAATCTCTTCCATTTAGCTGAGTATGTCTTCCTTGTGGAAGGCCTGCGAGCCTCCAAGATAATGTCCTTCACCCTCTGAGATAAAACAGGTGGATTTGGATTTAAGGAACTTTCCAGGCAGTTAGCTGCAATGTTTTCAAGTTGGGATGCAGGGTCTTGAAATTGTTCTGCGTCAGAAGAAGAGGCCATAGGGGGAGAGGCCATGATTTTGCCTGAGACATGCTTCTCAATAATGGATACCAGTGTTGCCTTGGCCAGTCTGGAGCTATTAGTATCACTCTGGGCTGTTCCTTCCTGATCTTCAGTAGAACCTTGTACATCAATGGGAGAGGTGGGAAGGCATATACTGTTAGGGCTTTCCAGCTGAAAGAGAGAGTCCACCCTCCAAGCTTGTGGGTGGTATGTCCTTGAGCAGAATGTCTTCAGTTGATGGTTGAGTGGGGAGGCGAACAGATCTATCTCCGGCATTCCCCATGTCTTTGCTATGAGTTGGAAGACGTCCGGGTGCAGCATCCATTCGTGTGCATCCATGGTAGTTCTGCTTAAGCTGTCCGCCAGTGTATTTTCTTTCCCTGGCACGAATTGGGACTGTAGTTGGATGTTGAGATTCAGGCATAGTTCCCACAGATTCATAGCCATCCGGCATAGTGGGTAAGAGTGTGTGCCTCCCTGCTTGTTTATGTACCACATGACCGTGGTGTTGTCTGTCCTTATTAACAGGTGTCCTGGTTGGAGGAAGGGTTTGAATGCCTCGATTGCATGCTTCACTGCCAGCATTTCCTTTTGGTTTATGTGCATGCTTAGCTGTCCTTGAGGCCATAGGCCTTGGATACATATGCCCTCCATGTGTGCACCCCATCCTCGGTCTGAGGCGTCCGTGGTGATGGTCTGCCTTGGCTTTGGTTTGTTGAAAGGCAACCCTCTGTTGGACTGGCAGGCCTGAGCCCACCACAGGAATTCCTTTTGAAGGCATGGAATGATTGGTATCATGGTTTCTAAACTGTGACTGTGTTGAGACCATACACTCCTTAGGTACCATTGTAATTTCCTCATATGCAGCCTGGCATGCGGTATCAGAATTATGCAGGATGCCATGTAACCCAGGGCCTGCAGGATTTTCCTTGCAGTAAGCTGAGTTTGTCTTGCCAGCATCATGAAGTAATCTGGAAGTTGTTTTTGTTTTTCTTCTGTGAGAAAGGCCATTTGGGTGGTTGTGTTCAGATCTGCACGCAAAAAGGTTATCCTTTGGGATGGTACTAGTCTTGACTTTTGGATGTTGACTGTATATCCCAAGGTCTGTAGCAGGTGTATGGCATAGGCCAAGTCGTTTATCAAATTTCCCTTGTTGTCCACTTGTATTAGGCAGTCGTCCAGGTATTGGTAAATTTGAATTCCCTGTAGTCTGCAATGTGCAATTACTGATGCCAGGCATTTCGTGAATACTCTGGGCGCAGTAGATAAGCCAAAGGGCAATGCTGAGAATTGATAATGCTCTGATCCTGCAAGAAATCTGAGGTGTCTTCTGCAACTTGGTCGAATAGGGACGTGCAGGTATGCCTCCTTGAGATCTAGAGTCACCAGCCAAGACTCCTCGCCCAACATGGGAAGAAGTTGCTGTAGGGTCAGCATTTTGAATTTTGGCACAATGAGATAAGTGTTCGGTGCGGACAGGTCGAGAATAGGCCTCCATTGATTTTCTTTTCTTGGTACAAGGAATAGTCTGGGGTAAAATCCTTGGCCTTGTTCTGAACATGGTACCTTCTCTATGGCTTTCATCTGAAGTAAATTGTTGATCTGTGTTAAAGCCTCTGCCCTCTGATTTGGAGGAAGGTTTGGCATTCCGCTTCTTTTTGGCAAAGTGTGGAAGTGGAACCTGTATCCTTTGTCTATTATCTGCAGTGTCCATGTATCCTTTGTAATATAATGCCAGTTTTTTGAGAATAAAGCCAGCTTTCCGCCCAAGGGTGCTTCCAGTTGTTCCCTGGTAGGCGGAATCAGAGTTAAGTCATTGAGCCTGTCCTGGTGTAGTGGTTGTTGTTGTTGCTGTTGCACTACTTCTCTGGTTGGCAGGCTGCCACTGAGGGCCTCTGTAGGAGCCCTTAGATTGAGCTCTGCCTCTAGGGTGCCTGTTCCTGCCTCTCTGGGCTCTGTCCGAGTCTGGAAAGGACCAATTCTTAGTAGGCCAGTTTCTGCTGAATCTCGGTGGTTGTACTTGCAGGAAATCTTTAACTGTTTGCACAGATTTTGCCTTTTCTTCAACCTTTTTTAAGATCTCCTGAGCAGAGGAGCCAAATAAATTTTGTTTCTCCATTGGAGCATCCAGGAGTTTAGCTTTGACATGGTCTGGCAAAGATTGTTCCTTCAGCCAGGCATGCCTGCGAATAACTGCTCCAGTCATAGCTGATCTAAATGAAGCCTCCAGTGCATCATAGCCACATTTTAAGAAGTGATTACTAACCTGTTGTGAATTGTGTACCAAATCCTGAAGGGATTTACGGTCTAGGGGTTCAGGAGAAGAAAATTTCTTATTCAGTTCATCTAACAAATACTCTTGGTACTGTATCATATGAAATTGACAGTTTAATGCCCTGACAGAAAGAGTTGCAGAAGTATACACCTTCTTTCCCCATCTCTCTAAAGCTCTAGACTCTCTTTCAGAGGGTAGAGGATTTTTGGCAGTAGCGCAACCCCTTTAGGGCCCTGAGAAATAGTTTCTGGGTCTGCAGAATGTGCTTTATACAGATGGAAATGAGAATCCGGGACCCTGTAGTATCTGTCAGGTTTGGCAGGGGCCGGAGGAAGAGTATCAGGGGCTGTACTGACATCATTGTACACATCATCAATTACATTCAGAACAGGAGGTATAGCTAAGGGCCTATGTTGAGGCAAATGCAAAAAGGTCCTTAATCTTTTTCTAGAATCAGAGAAATCCTGACCTTGCCAATGAAAATGCTCTCTCATGGAGTGTAGAGTCTCACCAAAGGAAAACTCTTCAGGAGGGGAGGCCGAAGGGATAGATTCCTCAGCATCTGATCCTCATAAGGCGAGTAAGCCCCTTCCTGGTGGTCTGACAACTCAGACCCATCCGTGGAATCATCTGAAGAGTGTGGGTCAGAGGGGTCAGTCCTGGGCCTTTTGTCTGGAGGAGGGTGAGAGGCCCTGTCTGGGTGAGGCTGTGAACCCCTAATTAAGGAAATAAGGTCCTCAGCAAGGCTGAGGATCTGAGAACTAGAGGAAGGCCTCTGGGAGGTAGTTTTGGTAGGCAAAGCTTTAGAAAGTTTGGCAGCTTTAGCCCTTGAAAAAGCCTTAATGGACATGGAAGCAGGGGGCCTAGCTGCCCCACGTGCAGGAGTAGAAATGTCCAAAGGTATGGTGTCGGACATTTCCTGAACACTGGTTTCGGTAGGAAGTTCTGTAGCCGACTCAGCCGGGGCCTCCCGGGCCTCGGTGGTCGGATGTATGGTTTCGGAAGAAGGAATCTCCGAGGACTCGGTTTCGGCCGAAACCGAGACACTCGCGGTAGGCCTAGCCATGGTTTCAGCCGAAACCGCGGTCCGCGAGTGTCGGTCCTTTTCCTTGCGTTTTTTTGACCATATGCGAAGTCGAGTCTCCGACAGCATTTTATAAGCAAAAGCAGCTCCAAAAAATTCCTCTGCAAACTCCGACCGACGTCTAAGAGTTCGTCGGTTGAAGGAAGCACA
Organism: Protopterus annectens; assembly: GCF_019279795.1. Classification (NCBI taxonomy): domain Eukaryota; kingdom Metazoa; phylum Chordata; order Ceratodontiformes; family Protopteridae; genus Protopterus; species Protopterus annectens. The sequence goes on from NC_056726.1 coordinate 1,945,663,045, forward strand.
GGCTAAACAGGTCGATACGTCGTGGTCTGGGCCTAAGCAAGGAAGGCAGTAGGAATGGAAATCCTTATGAGGTATTTGTTTCCCACAAGTTAAACAATTATTTACTTTGTCTGACATCGGCTGAGGCAAGAAAGAGTCCCCAACGGGGTACTTAGCTTTTTTCGAAGTCTTCGGTAACTGAATTCACTGGATCTGACCGATCGGCACTTGCAAACAGCTTCTGCTTCGGGCACCACGCAGCAAGAAAGACTGAGGAAAATGGCGTCGGCTGATGCTTTTATACCCCAGACGCTCTGACGTCGGGGAAAGTGCGACATCAGCCGAGGCCAGACCCAGACTTTGGAATCCAGCCGACCGAAGGGCTGCCTGAGGCAGGACAACCCATATGTTATGACTGCAGATGCATCCTTGAAGGACATCTACTGTTACATGTTTTATTGCAGGCTAAGGCGTGGTTTGTTTTACTTCAAGAAATGCATTTAATGAATGATCAATGGGTTGATATTAAAAAAAAAGAAGTGGATCAGAGAAGCAGTTGCATCGGCAGGTAAGTCAAATAGTGCTGGGGTAGCTATTATTATTAAAGATAAATACAAGGAAAAAATTTTAGATTCTAACACAGATAAAGATGGGCGATGGTGCTACGTTATTCTTGCATCTACCCTATTTGATAAACCTATTTTACTTTTAAATATTTATGCGCCCTGTAATGATCAACAAATATTTATAACATCATTGTACTCAATTTTAACACAATTTGATAGACATTATGTAATTATTGGAGGTGATTGGAATGCTTACCAAAATCCGAAGTTGGATAGATCTTGCCCACAAAGAGCATTTAATAAGCAGGCTGTATTAGCACTGAATGATATTAAAGATGATTTTCAACTTTATGACCCTTTTCACTATTTGAACAATGTTAATAGCACAAATAATTTTACATTTTTTTCCCCATGTCATAAAATGTGGTCCAGAATACATTTCTTTCTGATTTCAAGAACATTGATTAATCTAGAACCTATAGTTGTTATAAATGCACGTTTATCTGTCAGATCACTCGAAAATTTCGCTGAGTTTTGCTAAGGAGGTAAAGAATACCTTGCGACAAAGAGGTTACAATTGGTCTCTCAATCCAAATTTGCTGAATAAGGAAGAAATAATACAAGAAATTACAAATTAACTTAAAGATTTATTAGCTGGTCTAAAGAAACAACAATATACCCCAGATATTGAATGGGCGATAGTTAAAACACAGATAAGAGTGATCCTTTTGCAAAAAGCTTCTTATTATAAAAAAATACTAAACAGAGATATTAAAATTTTAGAAACAAAAATTAAACTACTTGATCAAGAACTGATTCGGAATTTTAATGAGCAAACAGAGAAGGAACTGCTTAAATGTCAAAAGGATCTCTTCTTAATTCAAAATAGTAGATTAACATTTCAAGAATATAAGACGTTAGTGAGGTATGCTAATCATGTTCAAACACCATCGAGAGCGTTGGCTAGGATCATTAATCAATCGAAAACAACAGTCCAAATTTCGGAAATACAATTTAATATTACATATTCTAAAACAGAGGATATCATTAATATTTTTGAGGGAATATATACTAATATTTGTGATGGACAAAAGGATATGTCCTCACACAGAATTTATGAAAAATTTTTACAATCAATTAAGTTTCCAAAAATAGGAGAGGATATTCAAAATGACTTGGTCAAACCGATATCCGAAGAAGAAATAGTATATATAATCCAACATATGAAATCACATAAATCACCAGGTCCTGATGGGTTGACAGTGGAGTTTTATAAAAGGTTTGCAGATACTTTCGGTAAGATACTTTCAGTTATATTTAACTATATAATTAGGAATAAAATTAATGATCCTTAACGCTTCAAAAACTATTTTTATACATAAAGCCAATTCAGATCCCCAAAACCCTGACAGTTATAGACCGATATCATTAATAAATGTAGACATGAAAATTCTAACCTCTATTATAGCATCTAGACTGAAGAAAATCATGATTCATATAATATCCAAAGAACAGGCTGGATTTATGGCAGGTAGACAAACCAGTGATAATACACTTACATTACATACTATGATAACACATGCTAAACAAAATAATCTTAATGTCTATGCCCTTATAATTGATGCACAGAAGGCCTCTGATAGGGTTGATACAATTTTTTTGTTTGATCTTTTACCTTATTTTAATATTTCCCATGAGTTTGCTCAAATGTTACAAATATTATATATTAATCCCTATACTACACTGCATATTAATAAAAGTTTCTCTAAAAGAATACAGATTAAGACTGGAACATGACAGGGCTGCCCTTTGTCCCCTTTACTATTTCATCTTTATCTTGAACCTTTGTTCTTGTATATTAAGCAGAATGTCTATCATAATGTCCCAATAATTCATGGAACCAAAATATTAATGGCAGCTTTTGCCGATGATCTTAACATTTATTGTGCATCCCCAATATCAGATATTGAAAAATTATTGAAGGCTGTTAATGATTTTTCAGAAGTCTCTAACTATAAAATTAACTTGAAAAAAAAACAATATCTTCCCTTTAAAGACACCTAAACCTTTTTCGCTATTACCTTTGGTTGGGCAGGTAACATTTAAAGAAAATATTAAATACTTAGGTATTGAGTTTTCTACAGATAATAAAGACTTCTACAATAATAACATTAAAACAATTTGGGACCAAATAATTTCTGATTTTGGGAGGTGGAAAAATTTACGACTGCCAGTATTAGCAAAAGTTTCAATTGTTAAAATGAATATACTACCACGGCTATTATATATTTTCAGGTCAGCCCAACTAAAACTTTCGAAGACATTTTTTAAACAAATTCATAAAGAATTGGCTAAATTCATTTGGGAACCAAAAAAAAAACCAGGCTATCTTATGATAAATTAATGACCCCAAAAAATAGAGGAGGACTGGAGTTGCCTAATTTTGAAATGTATTATTTAATCGAAAACTCTAACAGAATTCTAAGAATTGCCAACTATGATATTACTAGTACTAAGTGGACATCAACTTGGGTGATCTTGAATTATAAATATATTTTAAAGTTGAACACTAATCCAAAAGCAATACCTTTTTTAAGTAAAGATACTTTGAAATTATATGGGATTATTGAACATATTAAAACGGACATAATTTCTTTACGAGACTTATTTCAATCATTAGATCTGGTTCAGCATATGATGGTTTTTCAACCCTTTCATAGGAATCCTAATTTAAAATTGAATAATCAATTAATTGATCTTAAAAAGTTTCCATTAATAGTTAATTTAACTTTGATTGATATATATAAATATCTTGAATGTTCGGCCAACCACATAAGACAAGAATTTAACTTACCTAAAAATTATCTTGTTATTTTGAGACAAATTAGAGAAAGTACAGTTTTGTACGTACCATAAATGTAGATGTTCGAGTGCTAATACAGCTGCAGTCATAACAGATGGGTTCTCCTGCCGTCAGGTGGGTCCTCGGTCGGCCGAATTCCAAAGTCTAGGTCTGGCGTCGGTTGTCGTCGCTTCTTCCCTAACGTCAGTGCGACAGGGGTATAAAAGAACCAGCCGATGCCATTTTCTTCAGTTTTTCTTGCCCCAGGTGTCAGGTGCCCCCAGAAGGAAGGCAATACATAAATGAATGTAATAATGCAATGCAATATAATCAAAAAACAGTAGTTGCAAGCAAATATACCATAAATGAATACCCCAATCAGGTTGTATGAGGAGGTGTTAGCCAAAAGGCCTGTCCCAAGAGGGGAAGGAGGGAGGGAAACCTGGACTGCAGCTGTATTAGCACTCGAACATCTACATTTATGGTAGGTACAAAACTGTACTATGTTCATCGTGCATACAGCTGCAGTCATAACAGATGGGTAGAATCCCAAAGCTAAAAAAGGGGTGGTAGGCACTAGGTGGAACTAGGAGGAGCCAGGATGCCCTGCAAGACTGCAGTGGCAAAGCCTGCTCTAGTTTTGGAGTATAATGGTAGGTGATAGTGTTTGGAGAAGGTATGCACAGAACTCCAAGTGGCTGCTTCCAAAATATCTTTGGTAGGAACCCCTCTGAGGAAAGCTGCAGAGGTAGCTGTGGCCCTTGTGGAGTGAGATCTGATGCCTGCAGGTACAGTTTTACCATGAAAAGAGTAACAAAAACGTATGCAGTGGGCTATCCATTTTGAGACTGTCTGTTTTGAAATTGGCTTCCCTTGAGCTCCTGTAGCATAGGACACAAAGAGTTGCTCTGATTTTCTGAAAGGCTTTGTTCTGTCCAAATAATAACGCAGCTGTCTGTGGATGTCCAAGGAGTGTAGTAGTCTCTCCCCTTTGTTTTGAGGATTAGGGTAAAAGGTAGGTAAATGGATAGCCTGATTCAAAGCTATCCTGGATACCACCTTTGGCATAAAGGACAGACTGGTTCGTAAGGAAACTCTGTCCTGATGAAAAATGATGAAAGGCTGCACAGCCATGAGGGCTTGTAGTTCCGATACCCTGCGAGCTGAGGTGATAGCCAGAAGGAAGGCTGTTTTCCAGGACAAATATTGCAGTTCTGTTGAGGCAGCTGGCTCAAAAGGAGGCAAGGTCAGTTTTTCTAGAATGAAATTGAGGTCCCAAGCAGGTACTGGTTGTTTCCTTGGGGGTTTTATATTCTTAGCCCCTCTGAGGAACTGTCTTAAGAGGGGGTGAGAGAATAAAGGAAGATCAGTGTTGTATTCTGCAGAAATGGCTGAGGCATGGATTTTGATGGAGGAGAATGAAAGGCCACTGCTTAGCATCTCAGCTAGATACTGTAATATCTGAGGTAAATTCAGTATTTCAGGATTCTGGCCCTTTTTCTCATTCCAGGCACAAAACCGTTTCCATTTTGCGGAGTAAGCTTTTCTAGTAGAAGGCCTTCTGGCCTCCAAAATGACATCCTGCACCTCCTTGGAGAGTAGGGTCTGTGGTGAAGTTAAGGAATCTTCCATGCGGCCAGATTGAGTGTTTTCAGCTGACTGTGAAGAGTTATGAAGCTGTGCTGAGTCAGAAGAAGAGGCATTAGAGGTAGGATCCATGGTGGGGAATGCATCAGGCTTCTCAGGAGTGGGTACCAGTGTTGTCTTGGCCAGTCTGGAGCAATGAGAATCATCTTTGGTTTGTCTGCTCTGGTTTTTAATAGAACTTTGGGCAGCAGAGGAATAGGTGGAAAGGCATAAACTGTCATTGTTGTCCAACTGAAAGAGAGTGCGTCCACTCTCCAGGCCTGTGGATGAAAGGTCCTTCAGCAGAATTTTGCCAATTGGTGATTTTTGTGGGAGGCAAAGAGATCTATGTCTGGCCTTCCCCATGCTTGAATTATCTCTGTAAAAACTTGAGGATGCAACTTCCATTCTTGTGGATCTGTCACATTTCTGCTTAGGTTGTCTGCCAGCGTGTTTTCCTTGCCTGGCAAGTACTGTGCTTGAAGCTCAATTTGTAATTCCAGAGCCATGTTCCAAAGAGACATGGCCAGCCTGCACAGGGGGTATGAATGGGTTCCTCCCGGTTTGTTTATGTACCACATTACTGTGGTGTTGTCTGTCCTTATCAATAGTTGACCTGGATGCAGAAGGTCTTTGAAAGCCATAATAGCATTTATTACTGCTAGCATTTCATTTTGATTGATGTGTAGGTGCTTTTCTTTTTGGGACCATTTGCCCTGAATGCACAGATCTGTCATGTGCGCCCCCCAGGCGTAGTCCGAGGCATCTGTTGTGATGACTTGATTTGCTTGAGGTTTGCAGAATGGGAGACCTGTGTTTCTTTGGCATGCTTGAGCCCACCACAGAAATTCCTTTTGAAGACATGGAATCAGTGGTATTATTGTTTCCAAACTGTGGCTGTGTTGAGACCATAGGTTTTTCAGGTACCATTGAAGTTTCCTCATATGCAGCTTTGCACATGGGATTAGTAGGATGCAAGATGCCATGAATTCCAGAGCCTGCAGGATTTTCCTTGCAGTCAGCCTGGTGAAATTTGCTAGTTTTCTGTAGTATTGAGTTAGTTGCCCTTGTTTCTCTGGCGCGAGGTAGGCCATCTGGGTGTTTGTGTCCAAGTTGGCACCCAGGAAAATTATTGTTTGAGAGGGTATCAGCCTTGATTTCTTTTTGTTGACTGTGTATCCCAGAGAATTCAACAACATTATTACAAAAGCCAGATGTTTCAGAAGTATGTGCTTGCTGTCCGCTTGGATCAGGCAGTCGTCCAAATATGGGTATATTTGTATCCCTTGAAGTCTGCAGTAGGCAATTACTGATGCCAGGCATTTTGTGAATACTCTGGGCACAGTAGATAAGCCAAAGGGCAATGCAGAGAATTGATAATGGGTTGAACCTGCAAGAAATCTGAGGTATATTCTGCAATCTTGTCTGATTGGAACATGCAGGTATGCCTCCTTGAGGTCCAGTGTTATCAGCCAAGACTCCTTGCCCAGCATGGGAAGAAGCTGCTGTAATGTGAGCATCTTGAATTTTGGCACGAGTAAAAATGTGTTTAGGATGGATAGGTCCAAAATAGGTCTCCAATCTTTTCCCTTCCTTGGTACCAGGAATAGTCTGGAGTAAAAACCTTGACCTTGTTCTTGTGTGGGTACCTCTTGAATAGCTTTCATGTCCATGAGATCTGAAATCTGTTTTTGTGCCTCTGCCCTTTGATTGTGTGGCAGGTTTGGCATGCCTCTCATTTTTGGAAGGTTGTGAAAATGGAATCTGTAGCCTCTTTTATAATGTCCAGGATCCATTTGTCTTTTGTGACAATATGCCAATTTTTCGAAAATAATGCCAGTTTTCCGCCTAATGGTGCTGCCATTTGAGCCTTGCTTGGCATGCAAAGGGGAAAGTCATTAGGTCTGCTTTCTTAATGGTTGTGAACTATCCTCACCACCTCTTTGTGTAGGAGCTTGCCATTGTCTGCCTCTAAACGATCCTTGAGATTGCCCTCTGCCCCTCGGGCGCCTGTATCTACCTCTTTGAGGTCTGTCCGTGGCTGGAAAGGACCAATTTTTCGAAGGCCAATTTCTACCGAAACGTGGAGGTTGTACCTGTAGGAAATCTTTCACTGTTTGCATTGACTTCGCCTTTTCCTCCATTTTCTTTAATACCTCCTCAGCTTTAACACAAAATAATACATCTTTTTGCAGAGGGGCATCTAGTAATTTAGCTTTGACATGATCTGGTAAGGTTTGCTCTTTGAGCCAGGCATGTCTACGTATAACTGATCCTGTAACAGCAGCTCTACATGAGGCCTCTAAAGCATCAAAACCATATTGCAAGGTATGTTTACCCACTTGTTCTGCACTATGCATCAAATCCTGCAACTCCTTCAAGTCTGGTTGTTCAGGTTGTGACATTTTGCTTCTCAACTGTGATAACAGAAACTGTTGGTACTTTAACATATGGAACTGGCAGTTTAATGCCCTCATGGTTAAGGTGGCCGAGGTGTATACCTTGTTCCCCCACCTTTCTAAAGCTCTGGAATCTCTCTCTGAAGGTAATGGATTTTTAGCAGTGGAGGCCTTAATTCCCTTGGGATCCTGTGAGATAGTTTCTGGGTCAGCTGCATGGCTTTTGTATAGGAATTGGTGTGAGTCAGGAACCCGGTAATACCTGTCAGGCTTGACTGGGGCTGGAGGTAAAGAGTCTGGGTTGAGGCAGGCCTCCGAATAAACATCATCAAGAATGTCTAAGACAGGAGGTATAGCCAGAGGCCTGTACTGAGGGAGCAAGAGAAAATCCATAAGCCTTTTCTTGGAGTCTGAGTACTCTTGGCCTTCCCAGTGGAAGTGTTCCCTCAAGGTATGCAAGGTTTCCCCAAAAGAGTAATCCTCAGGAGGGGACACAGAGGGAATGGACTCATCTGCATCAGAATCTTCAAAAGGGGAGTATGAATGTTCCTGGTCATCAGAATGCTCTGAAATAATGGAGGCCTGGTCCGAGGAGGGGTATTCTTCCTCCACTCTGGGCCTTTTGTCCAGGGGGGGGGGGGGGTTGAGAACCCCTGATAAGAGTAATCAAATCCTCAGCCATTTTGAGCATCTGCTTTTCAGGCATGGGGCCTTGAGAAGGGCCCTGTGGAGCTTGTCTCTTAGAATGCATGGCTGCTTTAGACTTAGTGAAAGCCTTGATGGAAAAAGAAGAGGAAGGCCTGAAGACACCTTGAGAGGTGGCAGACCTGTCTAAACTCTGTGTTTCACCGCCAAGAGTGGCTTCGGTATCGGTAGTCGGGGTGTGGGCCGAAGAGCCTGCGACCTCGGGTACAGTAGACACCACCAATGAAGTGTCGTCGGTAGTCAGGGGCTGCGTAGGCGCCTCACTGAGAACCGGACCACCTGTAGTCGGCTTTGGCGTGGTGTCGGTAGAAGCCGCGGACCTCGTATGTCGGTCCTTATCTTTGCGTCTTTTACTCAAAACTGGAGTCTGAGTATCCGACGACATAATGTAATTACATTTTTGCCAAAATAGTGTTGGGCGAACTCCGGCCGACGCTTAATGGTTCGTCTGTTGAATGTAGCACAAAAACGACAGGCCGAGACGTCGTGGTCTGGGCCTAAGCAAGGAATGCAGAGGGAATGAAAATCCGTATGCGGTATTTGCTTCCCACGTGAAATGCAATTATTAACTTTGTCTGACATCGGTCTGAGGCAAGAAAAGTTTCCCCAACGGGGTACTTAGCTTTCAAGAAGACTTCGGTTGCAAAATATTCGTAATCTCAAGATGGCCGACCGGCACTTGCGAACTGCTTCTGCTTCGGTTACCGCGCGGCAAGAAAGACTGAAGAAAATGGCGTCAGCTGGTTCTTTTATACCCCTGTCGCACTGACGTCAGGGAAGAAGCGACAACAACCGACGCCGGACCTAGACTTCGGAATTCGGCCGACCGAGGACCCGCCTGACAGCAGGAGAACCCATCTGTTATGACTGCAGCTGTATGCACGATGAACATCTTGCTATAAGTTACTTTAAAAATTTTAAACCTAAAGATGAGACTGTGAATAGATGCTCTGATTTGTGGCAAGCTCTCCAACAGGATATTAAATATATAACAGCAACAAATAAATTAATTAAAGAATTTAGATTTCATGATAAAGTTTTGTTATCAAACTATTGGAAGAGAAAATCCTACTGACAGACAAAAGTATTATGTTAAAAGCAATTGACTTGACTATTAAATTTACTTCTCTTCAAAAACTGATATATACCTAGATGATGATATGGAATAATGCATATTATACACGCCTTACCCTGCATAAATTTAACTCTAAAAACTCTCCAATCTGTCCATATTGTGAAAATCAACCGGCTGATCTTCTTATGTTCTGGAGCTGTAAATGCATATACAAGCTTTGGAATTCCCTTAAGATTCAACTTCAGAAGATGGGTTACCAAAGCACAATGTTGTCATGGAAATTTACGATTTTGCATATTCCCCCGAAAGAACTCCCTAGATCACAACGTATTATATATATTAATATTTTTTTTTACTAATGAAGATTTATATAGCCACTAATTGGTTAGACCCATCTAAAACATCATGGGAAAACTTTAGAGTTTTGGCAACAAGGCATATACTAGCTCATAAACTACTTTTAAATCCGCATAATAAAAATATTAATAATCCAAAAAATTGGGAACAGATATTTAATATTATACTAGCATAACACTTTTAACTTGAAGGTATTAACAATTATTTATATGTTTGGAGAGAATTTTGTAATTAAACTGTCTATTACTTGAAATGTTATTAATTACTCTTTGTTTTTCTTCTATTATTAATGTTTCACATGGAAGCATTCTTGTAAATATTGTATATTTGTTTGGTGTGAAGCTTAATGATATTAGTTAGTAGTTTTTTTTTCTAAAAATGTTGTTCTTGTTTTTAATTGTGTATGAAAATAATATAATAATAAAGATTTATTATGGAAAAAAAAAAAAAGAATCTCAAAGGCAATACCTCGGGTTGCTCTGAGTTACTGCACAATGGTACCTCCTACACTGAGCCAACAGATATTGCCAACATACTGGCTGACAGATTCAGTGCCAACTTTACCCCCCCCCCCCCCTTACAGGACCAATTACAATACCGGAGGAATGCCAGGCACCCAGCATTACTGCAGCACAGGTTAAAGCTGCACTGTCCAAGGCCAAGAATATAGCTTCCATGGGACCCAACAATATCTCTGGATGTGTTCTACATGAACTACAAAGTGAAATGGCACCATATCGGTGTGCCCTGTTCAATCACAGCTTCACCTCTAGCTTTATCCCTACTGAATGGCACACTGCTACAGTCATCCATCTCCATAAATGGGGAGCGACTACAGACCCTGTGAATTATCGCTCCATTAGCTTTGACAAGTCTAATATGTAAGGCTATGGAGCCCATCATCATGGACTTAATTAACACGGATATAGGGAAACTCCAAACTCTAGATCCCATGCAATTTGTTTTTTTGAGCGGTAGATTATGCCTGCTCAACCTGGGTGACTTCTATGAGTTGGTCACCAGAGCTGTGGATGAGGGCAAGGCAGTTCATACAGCCTACCTCGATCGTGCCAAGGCCTTTGATACCATTCCCCACTCAGGAATTATTGAGAAACTCACCAAACTAGGCATCAACCCCTATATCACTAGGTGGGTTGCAAACTGGCTCACAGATACAATCCACAGTGTAAAAGTAGCAGACTCCAAGTCAGACTGCCAACCAGTCACGAGTGGAGTCCCAAAGGGATCAGTCCTGGGTCCTCTCCTGTTTGGCATCCACTTCTCAGAAGTCCAGGCCAACATGGAGGGACTCTAGCTGACCAAGTTCACAGTCAACTGCAAGCTGGGAGCCATTATTAACTCCCCAAGTGATGTAGACAACCTACAGAAAGGCCTCACTGAGACCAATGACTGGTGGCAAAACCATGGCCTTAAGCTTAATGCCTAAAAAATGTGTCATCATTCCCTTTGGGAAAAACTCAGTTCCCACTAATTACATCAATGAGAGCCCACTGAACACTGAAGGCATTATAACAGATCTGGGGACACAGGGTGACAGCAACCTCTCCTTCGACCACCACATTGCCACTGTGGTCATGAAGTCCTTCTATGTGGCACATCTCATTATCAAGGGTTTTGCATCCAGGAAGAAAGAGGTCATCATCTCTCTCTACTCTTCCCACATTAGGCCAATCATAGAGTATAATGCCCCATTTGGCATGTACATCACTAAACACATGTAACAGCTGGAAAGGCCACAAAAATACCTCACGAAGAGGATCCTAAGCCTTAAACACATCCTACATGGACAGACTCAAAAAACTCCAGCTATTCTCTGTCTCATATCGTCTACTAAGAGGCAATCTCTGCTTGACTTACAAAGCCATGTCTGACCCAGCTCTGTTAGAAATGCTACATCTAAAGAAATCTCAATCCCTCCGCACCACACACTCCAGAGACTTCAACCTCATAACCACAATCAACAGAACATACTGGAGGGACAGGTTCATAACCCAGAGACTGCCCATGCTCTGGAAAAGACTTCCCAAACATGTCTAGCAGAACACTTCACTGGTCCTCTTTGAGAAATCTTAATGAGTGGATGGGAAATAGAAAGTTCACCCTGTGGATCACTCCAATGGCTCTACTTGACAGAGGCAATGGGAACAAATGTTGGGTGGCATGATGCCACGGCACTTCTACAAGCTAGGCTTGTAAAGGCTCCAGGGCCTTTAGCCTAGTACACATCTATGAACCTACATTTTTATTTGCATGCATTTTTTTCACCAGGCCTCTGTTATTTATAGGTTACACTCAAATGGACCTTCCTGGCAACAAAACCAAATGTATTAGTGAATTAATATAGTATTTTCATTTAATTTTTATGTTACTAGTACTGCAATACCACGTGATGTTTGCACACTTAAAAACAGTAACAGACGGATTATGTACACTTGGCATACTCACCAAAAATAAGACTATTCTATAAAGAAACTCGGGAATATAAGGCAAATTACCAATAAAGGTTCACTGTTGAAGACCTTTAATAAGCAAGGCTGAAAAAAAATGCACCCACAGTTATTTACACATGGCTACTGATATACAGTGTATTTTACTGAATTTACCACAAAGGGCAGGAAGACAAAGTAACGTAATCAAACCTTTTTTTTTTCTTAAACTGTTTCAGTGCTTTAGGAAGACATCTTCTCTACCACATAATCTTTCCAAGGAATTAAATACAGAATATTATCCTTGAAGCACTAAATTCCACTTGTTTAAAATATAAATTTTTTTGACTTTATCCATTTTACTGGTTTTGATGCCAACCAGTTTTACATAACTAAAACAATAATTAAGATTTGTTTAGGCATCAGATCATACAGGACTGGAGTTTTACACAATTTATGTGATTAAATAAAAACAAACAAAAAAAAAATCAGGTCATTCAGCTAAGCGTTTATAAGAAAATCCTGTAAACAGCTGAGAACAGTAAGCTGCCAGCCTGTCAGCAACTACAGGACTGGAAGGTTTGATAACTGTACTAACTGATGTATAAAAACAGCATCTGCAGTAAACATCTGGCACATCATATGCCTCGGACTGCTATCAAGACAATTAAATTAAGTGCATTTTTGCTGGGATAAGGCAAACGCATTTATACTTGTACAATACAGATGAATACCAAGGCTAAAAGTACAGAGATGGCTGAGAATGTTTCAAGTCAAGAAATTAAATTAGATTTCCTCTTCAGTACCCTAGACAATGGGATCCTTTGGAAATAAGCTCTTATTGCACTTCACTAGGATTACTGGATAAATATTTTATATAACCCCACAACATAGCCTGTCAAATTACCAAGTCCTGCTGAGATTTTCTCAGCTCTATCGCAGGCGAGTTACAGCTGTCCAATTCAGTCTACAATCACAGGACCAGAGACTTTAGAAATTACTTTTACAACTTACTTCCTGCACCCCAAGTGGAATGCTGTATTTCTTTTCTGTCTCAGTTAAAAATACATAGTCTGACTTTAACCTTCTGTTATATAAACTGTAGTGAGAAAGTACAGATGTGTACACTTACCATAAATGTAGATGTTCGAGTGTATTCACTGTTGCAGTCATTACATTTGTGTAATCTGCTGGCAGGTTGCCCTCAGTCGGCCTGATTAACAAAGTCTTGGGTCCTGCGTCGGTTACTGTCCCTTCATCCGTGACGTCAGGTCGTCAGGGGTATAAAACCTGCAGACGACGCCATTACATCAGTTTTTCTTGCCCCAGATGTCAGGTGCCCCCCAACTGGGGAGCAAAATATATATATATGAATATAAATAAAAACACAAAAATATACCTCCAACCAAAAGCAAATACACCAAAACTTCTAAGCATAGTAAACGAAAGTAGAGGCATAGCAAGTGAAAAACAGGGGGCTGGATAGAGGGTAACCAGGACTACAACAGTGAATACACTTTAACATCTACATTTATGGTAAGTGTATACAACTGCACTATGTTCTTCGTGTTTCACTGTTGCAGATATTACATCTGGGTAGATTCCCAAAGCTATGGTTGGGAGGATGGATGTATACAGCATTAGGACCAGCTATAAGGCCCTGCAAAACAGCAGTGGCAAAGCCAGCTCTGGATTTAGAGAAAGTTGGTAAGTGATAATGCTTGGTGAAAGTATGAACTGAACTCCAGGTAGTAGCTTCTAGAATATCCCTGTTAGGGACGCCTCTGAGAAAGGCTGTAGAGGTAGATGCAGCCCTGGTGGAATGAGGTCTGATCCCCTGTGGGATAGGTTTTCCATGGTGCTTATAGCAGAAATGAATGCAATGGCCTATCCATTTAGAAATGGTTTGCTTTGAAATAACCTTCCCCCTCTGCCCCTGCAGCAAATTCTGCCAGCAGTTGTTCAGATTTAATTTGAGGCTTAGTCTTGTCCAAGTAGAATCTGAGTTGTCTGTGCACATCTAAGGAATGCAGTATCCGTTCCCCTTCGTTCTGTGGATTGGGAAAGAAGATTGGCAAATGAATTGACTGACTAAGAGGCACACTGGATACCACCTTGGGCATGAAGGATGGATTGGTTCTAAGGGACACCCTGTCCACTTGAAAGATGATGAAAGGCTCCACTGCCATAAGGACCTGTAATTCAGATACCCTTCTATCTGAAGTGATTGCTAAAAGGAAAGCTGTTTTCCAAGAAAAAAAATGTTAAATCTGCAGTGGCAGCTGGCTCGAAAGGAGGTAGAGTGAGTTTCTCCAAAACAAAGTTAAGGTCCCAGGCTGGGGTTGGAGCTCTCCTGGGTGGTCTCAAATTTTGGCCCCTCTGAGGAAAGTACAGTTGTGTACCTACCATAAATGTAGATGTTCGTGTTAGAGTGTATTCACTGTTGCAGTCATTACACTTGGGTTATCCTGCTGGCAGGCTACCCGCAATCGGCCTGAATTCCAAAGTCCTGGTCCGGCGTTGGTTGCTTTCGCCTCTTCCCTGACGTCAGTGCGCCAGGGATATACAAGATGCAGCCTCCATTTTCTTCAGTTTTTCTTGCCCCAGATGTCAGGTGCCCCCAAAAGGGTAGGCTAAAAACATTGCTTATAAAAAGCATGCACTAAAATAAACATTACCTTCATCTACAAGCAAATACACCAAACAGGTTGTATAGACTAGAGAAGTACAGATAAGTCCCAGCAAAGAAAGGGGGATGGTGGGTGGGTAACCTGGACTGCAACAGTGAATACACTCAAACATCTACATTTATGGTAGGTACACAACTGTACTATGTTCATCGTGTTTCACTGTTGCAGTCATTACACTTGGGTTGAATCCCAAAGCTGAGGTTGGGCGGCTGGGTCTAAATAGAATTAGGAGTGGCTATGAGGCCCTGCAGAACTGCAGTGGCAAAGCCTGCTCTGGATTTAGAGTAAAGAGGTAAGTGGTACTGCTTAGTAAAAGTGTGCACTGAAGTCCAAGTTGCAGCCTCTAAAATGGTTGGTACTCCTCTGAGGAAGGCTGCTGCCCTGGTCGAATGTGGTCTAATGCCCTTAGGAACTGATTTGCCATGTTGTGAAAAGCAGAAACGAATGCAGTGTCCTATCCATTTTGAAACAGTCTGCTTTGAGATGGCCTTTCCTTGTGATCCTGCAGCATATACCACTAAAAGTTGCTCAGTCTTTCTGAAAGCTTTAGTTTTGTCCAAGTAGAAGCGTAGCTGTCTGTGTATGTCCAAATAATGCAGAAGTCTCTCCCCTTTATTCTGTGGGTTTGGATAAAAAGTAGGCAAATGAATGGTTTGGTTAAAGAGCCACACTGGACACTACCTTAGGCATAAATGTTGGGTTTGTCCTTAGAGAAACCCTGTCCGGATGGAAGATAATAAAAGGTTCCACAGCCATTAATGCCTGTAAATCTGAGACTCTTCTTGCTGAAGTTATTGCTAGGAGCAGAGCTGTTTTCCATGATAAGAATTTTATCTCAGCTGTATTGGCTGGCTCAAAAGGAGGCAGTGTGAGTTCTTCCAAGACAAAATTGAGGTCCCATGCAGGTATTGGTGCTCTCCTTGGAGGTCTTACATTTTTGGCCCCTCTGAGGTACTGCCTTAGCAATGGATGTGAAAAAATAGGTGGGTACGTGCTGTAATGAGCTGAAATGGCAGAGGCATGGATCTTAATTGATGAGAGGGATAGGCCTTTGTTCAGCATCTCAGTTAGGTACTGTAAAATCTGAGGAATATTTGGTACAAGTGTGTCAATTCCTTGTGCCTGGTTCCAAGCACAGAATCTCTTCCATTTTTCTGCAAAAGATTTTCTGGTGCTGGGCCTCCTGGCCTCCAAAATAACATCCATAATCGCTTTAGAGAGAGGTGTATTCTGAATGGTTACACTATCCGCCATGCAGCCAGATTTAGGGTTCTGAGTTGGCTGTGCAGGATCTGATTGTTTTGTTGGGTCAGTAAATGAGGAATTTGAAGCAATGTCCAGGCTGGGGCTTGAGACAAGCTCCTTAGGATTGGGTACCAGTGCTGGCGTGGCCAATCCGGGGCAATCAGTATCATTTGTGGCTTCTCTTGTCTAACCTTTAGGAGTACCTTAGGGAGGAGAGGCAGTGGAGGAAAGGCATATACTGTAAGGTTGCTCCAGCTGAATGACAAAGCATCCACTTTCCATACTTGTCTGTGATAAGTCCTTGTGCAGAATCTCTGTAGTTGGCAGTTGTGAGGGGAGGCAAACAGATCTATGTCTGGGCATCCCCATTTCCTTGTTATCATGTTGAAGATTTGTAAGACCTAGTTTCCACTCGTGAGGATCCATGAGGTTTCTGCTTAGTTCGTCTGCCAGAGCATTTGTTTTTCCTGGCAGGAATTGTGCTTGCAGGTGTACTTGGTAAGTCAATGCTGTGTTCCACAAAATCATGGCTTGTCTGCAGAGGGGGTAAGAATGTGTGCCTCCCTGCTTGTTTATGTACCACATGACTGTAGTATTGTCCATCTTTATCAGCAGCTGTCCTGGATGAAATAGGTCCTTGAAGGCTGTCAGGGCATTTTGTACAGCTAGCATCTCTTTTTGATTGATGTGAAGATGCCTTTGGCTTGCGGGCTATGTGCCCTGAATACATTTTCTTGCCATTTGAGCCCCCCAGGCATAATCTGATGCATCTGTTGTTAGTGTTTTCCTGGCTGTGGGTAAAGTGAATGGCTGTCCCTTGTTGTGGTGACAGGCCTGTGACCACCATCAAAACTCCTGTTGCAGGCAGGGAATGAGTGAAATTAAAGATTCCAGGCTGTGGCAATGTTGAGTCCAAACACTTTTTAGATACCATTGTAGCTTCCTCATATGCAGTCTTGCATATGGAATTAGCAGAATGCAGGATGCCATGTAGCCCAGAGCCTGCAGAATTTTTCTTGCAGATAACTGGGTCTTTGTTGCCATGCTTTCAAAGTAAGAAGTCAGTTGCCTTTGTTTGTCTGGCGTGAGATAAGCCATTTGGGCAGTTGTATTTAAGCTTGCACCCAGGAATATTATCTCTTGAGAGGATACTAGTTTTGATTTATTTTCGTTTACTGTGTACCCTAGGCAAATTAATAATCTTTTTACAAACGCCAGATGCTTTAGTAGAATGTCTTTGGTCTCTGCTTGAATAAGGCAGTCGTCCAAGTAGGGATATATTTGAATTCCTCTGTCTGCAAAATGCAATTACTGGCGCCAGGCATTTTGTGAAGACCCTGGGTGCAGTAGATAAGCCAAAGGGCAGTGCAGAGAATTGGTAGTGCATTGAGCCAGCTATGAATCTGAGATATCTTCTGCAAGATTGTCTGATTGGGACATGCAGGTATGGCCTCTTTGAGGTCCAAAGTTACAAGCCAAGCCTTTTTGCCCAGCATGGACAGAAGCTGCTGCAGAGTCAACATTTTGAATTTTGGAACGTCCAGAAAAGTATTTAGAATAGACAGGTCCAGAATTGGTCTCCAGGCTTTGTCCTTTCTTAGTACTAAGAAAAGTCTTGAGTAAAATCCTTGTCCCTGCTCTTTTTGTGGTACTGGCTGAATAGCCCTCATGTCCATGAGAGATGAAACTTGTTTTTGTGCCTCTGCCCATTAATTGTGTGGCAGGTCTGGCATACCTTTTGCCTTTGGAAGGGTGTGAAAGTGGAACCTGTAGCCCTGAGAGACTATATTTAAGACCTATTTGTCCTGGGTGATAACGTGTCAATTTTGTGAAAAAACTGCTAGCTTTCTCCCTAAGGGTGCTGCCAAAAGATAAGTGCTTGTCATTGGCAGAGGGGAAGTCATTGGGACTGTTTCCTATATGGCTGTGATTTGTCTTCTCCGCTTTTGGAGGTAGAAGCACCCCATTGTTTGGGCCTGTATGAGCCCTGGGGCTGTTGCCTGCATCTAGGGCATCTGTATCTGCCTCTTTGTGGCCTGTCTGACACTGGAAAGGACCAATTCTTAGAAGGCCAATTCCAGCTAAATCTGGGTGGCTGTACCTGTAAGAAATCCTTTACTGTCTGCATAGATTTAGCTTTATCCTCCATTTTCTTCAACACCTCTACTGCCTTAACACAAAACAAAGTATCATGCTGTAATGGAGCATCCAATAATTTTGCTTTAACATGATCAGGCAGATTCTGTTCCTTTAACCAAGCACGCCTTCTAATGACAACCTGTAACAGCGGCCCTGCAACAGGCCTCCAGTGAATCAAAACCACATTGCAAAGTATGCTTTCCCACTTGTTCAGCTGCATGCAATAAATTCTGCATTTCCTTGTTCTCAGAACATTCAGAATTTGTCAACATGTTCTGTTTTAGCAGTGACATTAAGTACTGCTGATATTTAAGCATATGAAACTGACAATTTAAAGCCCTTACAGCCAAGGTAGCAGACGTGTAACCCCCCCCCCCCCCTGTCCAGTGCCCTTGAATCCCTATCTGAGGGGACAGGGTTTTTTGCAGTAGAGGCCTTGACCCCTTTGGGACCCTGACATATGGTTTCTGGGTCAGCAGCAGGGTTTTTATATAGAAATTTATGAGAATCTGGAACCCTGTAGTATCTGTCTGGCTTAACAGATGCAGAAGGTAAAGAGTCGGGAGACAGTCCGGACTCTGAAAATACATCATCTACAATGTCAAGAACAGGTGGAATAGCAAGAGGTCTGTGCTGAGGTAGTAGAAGAAAGTCTCTGAGCCTTTTCTTAGATTCTGAGTAATCTTGGCTCTCCCAGTGGAAATGCTCACTCATGGTATGCAGGGTTTCCCCAAAGGAATAATCCTCAGGAGGAGAAGCTGAAGGAATAGATTCTTCAGCATCAGAATCCTCATAGGGAGGAAGAGAGTATCCTTGTTCTGAAGAGGAGTTAGAGGAAATGGAAACCTGATCAGAGGAATCACATTCAATGTCTTGCCTAGGCCTCTTATCAGGAGGGGGATGGGAACCCCTGATCAAAGTAATTAGGTCTTCGGCCATTTTGAGCATCTGTTTCTTAGGCATGGAAGTCTGTCCTGGAGAATGCTGTACTTGTTTACTTGTCTTTAAAGCTGTTTTAGTCTTTGGCCTGGATGCTGAAGTTGGCTTGATATAAAGCTGTGTAGGTCTGAAAACACCCTCAGAAGCCGGCTCCGGACCCATCTTAGGGATTAGTTTCCGAAGGCCCAATACCTTGAGTATCCAGAGGCCTAGTTGTCTCCACGTGGGAGTCGGAGGTGCCTGTGGCTCTGAGGTAGCAGGTGTCAGGGGCTGCGAAAGCGCCTCACTGAGAACTGGCAACTGGCCTAGAAGAGGCTTAGTCATCGGTTTTGGACCTCGGATGCCTGTTCTTTTCTTTTTCCTTGCACTTTTTATGAACTCCGGTCATCGGCTGTTCAGTCGGCATTATATAGTTAAAGCTTCGGCCAAAGTAATGAAATGCAAAATCATACCGACGCTTAATAGTGCATTGGTTAAATCTAGCACAAAACCGACAACTAGCAACGTCGTGGTCAGGGCCTAGGCAAGGAATGCAGTAAGAATGAAAATCCTTATGAGGTATTTGTTTCCCCACAAGAAATACAATTGTTAACTTTTTCTGACATCGGTCTGGAGCAAGAAAAAAGTTTCCCCAATGGGGTACTTAGCTTTATTGAAGACCTCAGATCTGAAATTCAATTTCGAAAATCTCAGGAGTCGGCCGACCGGCACTTGCGAACTGCTTTTGCTTCGGGCACCGTGCAGCAAGAAAGACTGAAGAAAATGGCATTGGCTGCATCTTATATACCCCTGGCGCACTGACGTCAGGGAAGAGGCGACAGCAACCGATGCCGGACCAGGACTTTGGAATTCAGGCCGACTGCAGGTAGCCTGCCAGCAGGATAACCCAAGTGTAATGACTGCAACACTGAAACACGCTGAACATCTGCTTGAGCAGTGGATGAGAGAAGAGAGGGGGGTTCTGTGTTATAATGAGCTAAAATGGCTGAGGTGTGGATTTTAATGGAGGAAAAAGACAGGCCCTTGTGAAGCATCTCAGTTAAGTATTGTAAAATCTGAGGTAAATTGGGCGCAGCTGTGCTTATCCCTTGACACTGGTTCCAGGCACAGAATCTTTTCCATTTTTCAGCATAGGATTTTCTAGTGCTAGGCCTCCTTGCCTCTAAAATGATATCCACTACAGGTTTACTGAAGGAAGGTAAAGGAGAGATTATGTAATTAGCCAGGCTGCAAGGTTCAGTGTTTGAAGCTGAGGATGCAGAATCCGGTTCTCCTGCTAAGACAACAGGGAAGGAGTCTGAGGCAGGTGCCATGGGGATAACCGTGACACACTGCGCAGGAGGGGGTACCAGTGTTGGCGTGGCCAGTCTGGAGCAATCAAAACCATCCTTGGTTTGTCCTGTTTGATTTTTAGTAGTAATTTGGAGAGCAGAGGCAGAGGGGGGAAGGCATAGACTGATGGCTTTTTCCAGCTGAAGGACAGAGCATCCACTTTCCAGGCTTGTTTGTGGGGAATCCTTGTGCAAAATTTGTCCAATTGGTAGTTCTGAGGATAGGCAAACAGGTCTATATCTGGGCTCCCCCATTTGCTTGTCAACATGTTGAAAATCCTTGGTTCCAGTTTCCACTCGTGGGGGTCCATGAAGATTCTGCTTAGTCCGTCTGCCAGTGTATTTAATTTTCCTGGCAGGAATTGAACTTGTAGGTGTACATGGTAGCTCAAGGCTGTGTTCCACAATGCCATGGCAAGTCTGCAGAGGGGGTAAGAATGTGTACCTCCCTGCTTGTTTATGTACAAGCATAACAGTGGTGTCAGTCTTTACCATTAACTGTTCTGGAAGAATGTGGTCCTTGAAGGCTGTCCGAGCATTCTGTACAGCTAACATTTGATATGCAGGTGCATTTGACTTGGGTTCCATTTGCCCTGAATGCACTTCCCTGCCAGGTGAGCCCCCATGCATAGTCTGATGCGTCTGTTAGGGTTTGGGCGGCATGGGGTGGTGTGAAAGGTAGTCCCTTGTTTTGGTGGCAGGCCTCTGCCCACCAAAGGAACTCTAAGCGTAGACTAGGTATGATAGGAATCACTGCTTCTAGATCCTGAGAATGTTGACACCATAGGCTTTTTAGATACCACAGTAGTTTCCTCATATGCAGTCTTGCATATGGAATTAGAAGAATGCAGGAGGCCATGAACTCCATGGCTTGCAGTATTTGTCTTGCAGATAGCAGGGTTTCTGTGGCCACTTGTTTGAAGTAGGTTGTCAAATGAATTAGTTTCTCTGGAGTGAGGTAAGCCATCTGGGAAGTTGTATTCAAGCTTGCTCCCAGGAATATAATTTGCTGACAGGGTAACAGGTGTGATTTCTTTTCGTTTATGGTGTACCCCAGGCAAGTTAGAACCCTTTGTACAAAGGCCAGATGATTCAAAATTATGTCCTGGCTTTCTGCCTGAATTAGACAATTGTCCAGGTATGGGTATATTTGAATATTTCTTTGCCTGCAAAATGCAATAACTGGAGCTAGGCACTTTGTGAACACTCTGGGCATAGTAGATAAGCCAAAGGACAGTGCAGAGAACTGATAGTGCGTGTAGCCTGCTTTGAAGAGTAGGTATCTTCTGCAAGATTCCCTGATTGGGATGTGCAGGTATGCGTCTTTTAAATCTAGGGTTGCCAACCAGGCATCTTTGCCTAGCATAGGAAGTAATTGGTGAAGAGTCAGCATCTTGAATTTTGGAATCTCCAAAAAGGTGTTTAGAGTAGACAGGTCCAGGATGGGATGCCATGAATTGTCTTTTCTGGGTACCAGGAAAAGTCTTGAGTAGAAACCTTGTCCCTTTTCCTCTTCAGGTACCAGATGAATAGCCCCCATTCTTAAGATAGACAGTACTTGTTTTTGGCCTCTGCCCATCGATTTGGGGGTAGGTCCGGCCACCCACTTGGTGTTGGCAACGTGTGGAAGTGAAATCTGTATCCCTGAGAAACTATATTTAAAACCCATTTGTCCTGGGTAATGAGTCCCCAGTTCTTTACATGAAGAGCAATCTTTCCCCCCAAAGGGGCAGTCAGTTGATAAGTGCTTGGAAATTTTAAAAGGAAGTCATTGAGACAGTTTACCATAGGGGGAGTCTTATTACTCCCAGATTTGGAAGTGGAGGCCCCCCACAGCTTAGTCCTGCGTGTCCCCTGGGACTGAAACCTGGGGTTTTTGCTGCACCTGGGTTTTGGCTTGAGAAAACCTATAATGGGCTGGAAAGGACCAATGCTTAGAGGGCCAGTGCCTACTAAATCTAAGAGGCTGAACTTGTAAGAAATCTTTAACAGTTTGCACAGATTTAGCTTTATCTTCCATCCTTTTAAGAACTTCCTCAGCCTGGTTGCCAAACAGGCAGTCCTGATTTAAGGGAGCATCCAACAATTTAGCTTTAACATGATCAGGCAAAGATTGCTCCTTAAGCCAAGCATGCCTTCTGAGCACAGACCCAGTAACAGCGGCCCTGCAAGAGGCCTCTAATGAATCAAAACCACATTGCAAAGTATGTTTTCCAACTTGTTCAGCAGAATGTATTAAATCCTGTAATTCGTGATTTTCCACACAGTCAGGAATCAACATTTTCTGTTTAAGCAATCCAATAATATGTTGCTGATACTTTAACATATGAAACTGACAGTTTAAAGCCCTATTGGCCAAGGTTGCAGAAGTGTAAACCTTCTTACCACATCTATCCAGCGCCTTGGAGTCTCTATCAGATGGGGTAGGATTTTTAGCAGTAGAAGCCTTAATGCCCTTGGGCCCCTGTGAAATAGTCTCTGAATCCACAATAGGATTTTTAAAAAGGAACTTGTGTGACTCCGGGACCCTGTAGTATCAGCCTGGTTTTCTGGGAGCAGGAGGCAAGGAATTAGGCGCCAAACTAGATTTCAAAAAGGCATCATCAACAATGTCTAGTACAGGAGGAATAGCTAAAGGCCTATGCTGAGGTGGGAGTAAGAAATCCCTAAGCCTCTTTTTTGAATCAGAAAAATCCTGGCTTTCCCAGTGGAAATGCTCCCTTAGAGTATGTAAGGTTTTCCCAAAAGAAAAATCCTCTGGAGGGGAAGCAGAGGGAATGGAGTCCTCTGCATCAGAATCCTCATAAGTAGATAAGGGCAAATCCAGATCATCAGAAGAATCAGAAAAAAACAGAATCCTGGTCAGAAGATTCATAAACCACTTCAGTCCTAGGCCTCTTAAAAAGGGGGGGTTAGCTACCCCTGATTAGAGTTATTAGATCTTCAGCCATTCTTATCATTTGTTTTTTGGGCATAGAGGCCTGAGCATGTGGCCTGGGCATCATTTTTTTAGGCATGGTTCGAGATTTAGGCCTAAGAGAAGAAGGAGGCGTCGGTTTAATATGCAAGTCCGTACGCCTGAATACACCCTCAGAAGCCGGTGCTTGCACAGCGGCTCCGGACCCATCCAAGGTAGAGACATCCGCAGGTTCCATAGTTGAAGTATCTCACGGCATACCGGACTCCGAATGGATCTCAGTAGAGGCCTGCGAATCAGAAGTAGCGGGTATCAGGGGCTGCAAAAGCGCCTCACTGAGTACCGGCAAACTGACGACTGGCTTAGGAGAAGCGTCATCGGCAGTTTTGGACCTCGGCAGCCTGTCTCTGTCTTTATCTTTGCGTTTTTTTCAGAATCCCAGTAGTTGGATGGCTAACCAATGACATTTCTGGATAATTAAAACAAGAACCGAAATATTTAGAGGTGAAAATTTACTGACGACGGATAGTGCACTGCTTAAATAAAGCGCAAAACCGACAGCAAGGTACGTCATGGTCAGGGCCCAGGGCAAGGAATACAGTACGAATTAAAATCTTTATGAGGTATTTGCTTTCCACAAGTAATGCAATTATTAACTTTTACTGACATCGGTAAGGAGCAAGAAAAAGTTCCCCAACGGGGTACTTGGCTTTTAGTTGAATACTACAGTTCTGAAACTCGAAAACGAAAATTTCAGGAGTTGGCCAACCGGCACTTGCGAACTGCTTCTGCTTCAGGAATCACACGGCAAGAAAGACTGATGTAATGGCGTTGGCTGCATGCGTTACACGCCTGAAGACCTGACGTCATGGAAGAAGGGACAGCAACCGACGTAGGACCCAAGACTTTGTTAATCAGGCCGACTGTGAGCTACCTGCAAGCAGATAACCCAAATGTAATGACTGCAACAGTGAAACACGAAGAACATCTAAAACATGTACCACGACTGTGGGCTACCTGCAAGCAGATAACCCAAATGTAATGACTGCAACAGTGAAACACGAAGAACATCTAAAATATGTACCACTGCTCTACAATGACACTGCAAAGTTCCGATGCAACAGCAAATTACTTTTTTTTTTTTTTTTTTTACATTTTATGTTACAAAATGAAAAAAAAAAACACTTGAAATAAACAGAGAACAGAACATCTTCAAATAATCTTCTCTCTCTCTTACAGTACCCCTAAGGCTCAGTTTTTAGATCAATCCTTTTAAGCCTTTTCTTATGTTCTACTTGAATCAAATTGAATTTGCTTCTTTATGCTTATTGTCAATATCCTTTGAGTCATCCCCTAAAATGAAACTGCTGTGAATGCATCTCCTGACCGTAACACCATAATAAACAATCTTCAGACAACTGTCAATAAATTCTTTCCCTGACTACAATCTAAAAAGTTTACTCTGAATATCAAGCAAATTACAGTTATGTTCTTTGATTTACAGTAGGTCTCTGTAGCAGTTCCACTTATAAACAACCACCACAGAATTGAATAATTATCCTTCTTCAAATACCTTGGCCTCACTCTCGACACCCTCTCACTATGTCATCCCTCATAAATTTATCAATGCTAAATGCCAGTTTTGGTAATAAGAACACCACAGTTAATAGTTATGCCAATGACGCCACTATTCTGCAAATACCAAAAAAGAAAGAAAGAAAGAAAAAATAAAAAGGCACTTCAACTGTAATAAGCCATAAGTCCATAAGTGCCAGGCTTATTACAGTCACATCTATGCACTGCCAGACAACGCCCAGCAAAAAAATAAATAAAAAAAAAAAAAAAAAAAAAAAAAAAAAAATGAATGGACATTCCTTCTACTGGCACACCAACCAGGTGGCCAGATGTATGACGTGACATCCACTCCCTCCCATCCCCAGACATTCAGGTCCTGTTTCTGTGCATTCCCTCTTTTAAACTGTAGCAAACTACAGTTATAACCTGCCTGCACAGAGCTCAAGTTTTAGTTTAAAACAAATTCTGTTTAAACTATAGCAAACTTTTTTTTTTTTTTTTACTTTTAAACCGTAACATAGCAAACTGCTTACTACAGTGTAACAGTTTAGACCACACATGGAACACTACAAAGCTCGAATTTGACTGAAAATGCAAGGATTACAAAGAGCGATCAAGATCGACTGACTGCGCCTCCCCCAACACTTTCCTTCCAGGGCTGTTGCCGCTCTCATCCCGCCCTAGCTAAGCTACTGTTGCTTGTAACATATTGTGCAAATCTTATACCTAATGCATTTCTTATATAGGCAGTGATTGCTGATGTACAGGTCTGTACATACAAAGCAGCCTGGTTGCCAGAATTAGTGCTTACATTAAATTCTCAATAACTTGTCATGTGTTAAACATGCAGATCGAGCTTTCACAATCAGCTACTCTGCTCCGTCTTTATCTCATGTTTAATTTAACACTGCTCATTAAAAACAAAACAGTTACAGAACCACATCAACAATTTATACCCTTATTTGAGATCAGAAATTAGTCGATGACTATATTATTTTATTTACACTCTACAGGCTTACCAGTGACTTCTCAACTTGTACTGAAGTCTACTAATATTAAATAGTTAAAGGTCATAGGTACTCTGATCCTTATCAATACTGCTTCCCTTACAGCCCCATTTTCTTATCATGAAGTTCTTTTTCAGATCTCCAATAGTTCTGAGTTCCCTATTTTTGATCCTTGTAATCATTCTTTTGCAATTCTCTTACTGGCACTAGCTTTCTTAGCCACTATCAATACTACAGATAGCAATGCCTTCATTTCTTAAGTACATTATTTTACAATAATTTCAAAAAAAAATCTTTTAATTGAGGTTAAACTCTCTTCCACGTATAAATCAAGACCTCTTCTGAACCAGCATATCTCCAACATATGTCTCTATATTTCCATGCAAAAATCTGAAATGTTCTTAATTCAGTTGTATATCTAGAATTAAGACACATTTCTCTCCACTGCTCATCTGTAATGCAAGGATGTTATGTACTTACCATAATGCTGGATCCTTTTCATCCTAGTCTATCTGATATGACTGGTGGGTACAGAGTTGCTTGTCACATCTGATCCAGCCATTTGCTAGTGTTTCTAGTCTCAAGCTCATTCAGATTTTTCTTACCATAATCCCTGTTTGTCCACACTAATCTCAGATTAAGTTTGTGATCAGAAATGCTCTAAGGTACAGAGCAAAGTAGATAGATAAGGATTGTCAGAAAAAGGTTTCAGACCAATCTGTTGGTCCTCTAATAAGGTGACAATTTGGAAGAGGAAAGAGAGGGAGGGATGTCGTATCAGA
Source organism: Protopterus annectens (assembly GCF_019279795.1). Classification (NCBI taxonomy): domain Eukaryota; kingdom Metazoa; phylum Chordata; order Ceratodontiformes; family Protopteridae; genus Protopterus; species Protopterus annectens. The sequence goes on from NC_056726.1 coordinate 1,945,689,666, forward strand.
TGGACTAGGACGAAGAAGATCCAGCATTATGGTATGTATATAACTTTCGTATCTCATTTCATTCATCCATCCCATCCAGCTGTTGGAATGGAATCCCAAGCAACCTATTTTCTTGGGTAGAATTATAACAGAGATCTTTCAGAACTGAGGCTCCAATGGAAGCTCTGGATCTAGATAGGATATCCAATTTACAATGCTTAGCAAATGTAAGCATCATAGGTTCATAGGTTAGTACTACGCTAACTGCCCTTGCGAGCCATTTTAAGCCTAGCCAGTTATCCACTGTGAGATTCAAACCCTGTACCTTGGGTTTGTAAGGCAAACACCTTAACCATTAGGCCACCCTCCCAACCCCTCCCCAACCCCAACATCATAGACCATGTTGCTGCAGCGTGTATCACATCCACCAAAGAATTTCTGAAAAAGGCTGTGCAGGTTGCTACAGATCTTATGGAATGAGCTCTTTTTTTTTTTTTCTGGCAGGCAAAATCTTATTTATGCAAGAGTAGAAAAAGTGATACTGGCAGTTCTGGATAAACCAAAGATACAAATAATGGAGTCTCCCTTCCTGAAAGGTCTGGTTCTGTAGAGATAAAATCAGAGATGCCTATGAACATCCACAGTATGCAAGAAATATTCTCCTTTGCTGAAATAGTTAGGAAAGAACAGTGGAAGATGCATCAGTTGGTTCAAATCGGACTCAGACTACTTTGAGAATAAAGCACGTTTTGGTACTCAGGTTAACCCTACCTTTGTGAAACACTAAGTAGAGTAGAGTAGAAGACAAAGCATGAAGTTCTGAAATCCATCTAGCTGAGTTTTCCATGATCAAAACTGAAGATCCATACAGGAGGCTGGTTCAAACAGAGGCTTTGTTAGAGCTTTTAATACAAGACTCAGATCCGACGGAGGAGTAGGGCCTTTTGTTGAAGGAAGAAGTGAAGCCAGGGAATGGTTTTGGAACTTGGGTGGAAAGTGAAAAATATATCAATTGAGCTTTAATGGTAGAGTAATTAGGTCCTGCTTAGCAAAGGGCTGAAGCTGAGAGGATATGCACATTCCTATACTTGGATGATTGGTTTCTGGCTGCCATGACAATGGAGTCCCTAATATCAGACAGAGACTACTTTCTTCACTTTGGTCTGACCTTTGGGATCTCAGCTCTCTTCACTAAAGTGCTTGCAAACTGCAATATTTACAGAGTGTCATTTGGACACAAAAATGAGCACTGTCACACCTCCAGAGGAAAGACTAGCAACTATGCAATCTGTAATTCCAATACTTCTCCTCATTCCTTCTCCACCAGCTTCTATCATCTTACAAGTCTTCAGCCTTATGGCCGCCTCTGTTCTTCTTGTATCTCACACAAGTCTTTATATGAGGGTGCTGTAGTGGACTTTCAGTATGCTATAGTCTCAGCTGATAAGACACTCCCAACTAAACCATGTTGGCAAAGCCAAAAGTTCATTCCACAAGGCCCATTGCAAGTTCTACAGCTTACTTCATGAATTTTTCAACACGTCACATTGTGCAGCAGCAACTTAAACTATGTTACATGGATGTAATCTCCATATGCGGGTCTTTATTAAGGACTGCCACCCTGAAAAGCATCCTGTCTTGATTCCAAACAAAAATATGGATAACTAAGAAATCTGTCAAAACAGTCAAAGTGGACAGGTGGGATAGTAAGATATAGACGTCATATACATACCATAATTTTGGATCTTCATCATCCTTAGTCCATCCAATTCAGCAACCTGCCCGGTCTCCCTCCAAATTCTCATGTCTCCTGTGCTGAAGAGACCTAGCCTGTAGCCTATCCACTCTCTTCACCTGACTCTTTAATACATAGGAAATCTCAGGTTCAGGTAGTATGTAGCAAACTCAATCTGAGAATGCAGAGGGGCCAGATACATTATGGGAGCAGATAAAACAGGAAAAGGTTTGCCGAGTCAGATCCACCTAAGTGGACAGACTACTGATAATAAAGATCCAGTGTCATGTTAAAGACTAAACTTAATAAACAAAGATCAAACCAGCCCGGTGATGTAGACAGCTGAAAACCTGACTATGACCCAGAAAACTCAAGTTCAGTTAGCAGCTCATGAGCTTGACGGTGCTGGCAAAGAAAATGGGCATTCCCTTCCGTAGGGGAAAAGGCACAGATGGTCATTGGCTGTAGCAGTTCTTTGGAGGGAGGATGTGAGCCCCATGGCCTAGTGAATGTAAGCTGTTGAGTGCAGATAGCCTTTATCAAGTAAGAGCACAGCAGCATGCACTTCTGGAAAGGAAGGCACAGTGGGCCCCATGGTGATGAAGGTCACATATCCTCTTGCCCATTCAGAAAGTTTAGTCCAAAAACAAAAACTGTTTTCACTCTCAGGATGCTAGTGAGGATACAAACACCCCCCATCAGTACTTAAATGACTCCTCTGCCCCAGATGGCTTTAAAGAATAAAAGCTTGATAGCGGACAGGAATGGGGCAAAAAAGCATAAAGAAAAAACAAAGAAAGATTTACACAGTTCCAATGAAGTAACCAAGTAAAAATTACACATTTTAAATTGGAAAAAAGAACATTTTACAAAACAAGAGTATAACTACAAGGAAAAAATGCTGTAAAACTTTGCATATGACGTTTAATACAGTCTTCTGCATGGTAATAGTTCAACAAGCTCCTCAATAAAACAGGCATGCAGCCTATAGTAAGTGACATCACACCAGAACATTTACTCTAACAATGGAGGTTTTTGGTATTGGATAACTGCAAGGGTTTCTTGTTCTGATATTCAAAATTTGGCACATTTCTGAATTTTCTGTCATCGTAACACCTGTGGACAACCATGGCTTTTGCTGGTGCACACTGTGGTGTCATGCACTGAACCAGAAAGGGCTGCTCAGCACCTACCCCATTTAGTTTCTTTCTGTCATTCATGCAGTTCAGATCCCAATTAAGTGCTCAGTAGCTAAAATACTGAAACCTTCAGTGTGTTCCTTTAGTTGTCATATCATGAGCCAGGATTCACACTGGCATTGTTACACGGGGTGTTGCTTTAAGTGAAGTGCAGTCCTTAAGAACAGCAACCAGCTGGAGTGAACAAAAGCTCAGGGTCTACCTCAACTTTATCAAAAATGTGATTTTAGTGGGTGGTAGTACAACAGGAAAGATGGTCCATTTAGAGATCCCAGACCACGGGCAGAGGAGAATGAGGAGTTAAGGTATTTGGCAGCCATACACTGGTTATATCATTCTCCTCCTAACTCCAAACTTGAAAAAAAAAACTACTTGGCAAAATCAAAAAGTCTTCTTCAGCTGGAGAGGGTTGTGCTTTCGCCCAGAGCCAGCAGTACAAAGGGCATAATATGTGCAAGCCTAATAACCACCTGGCATTTCCATACATCTTTATCCACAGTAAAAAATTTGGAGCAAACCAGCACCTGGTCTGCTAATTTGGATTGGTCTTTTGAGGCCACAAGCACAAGGTTGTCAGTGCACTCAGGATAAAGGAGTTTTCTATTCAGGCCTTACCCCTTATTATCTAGGACTCAGACAAGAAAGAAGAGACTCTCAGAAGTCCCCCTGCAAAATTCTGCTAGCAGAACATGAGTAGCCTTTTGCTGGGAACTTTGCTTGCATACCTTTACAGTGCTCAGGCTGAGGGAAGCACTAATCCTTGTCCAGGTATCTCGAGATAATGTCATTTGTGGTGAATACTTTACAAGATGCAGGACCCTGCACCTAGGCTACCAATGTTTAGCTGTTGCACGCTGAATACCTCGCATACCAAGCCATTTGAGAAGTGCCCTCCTAGAACAGTTAGGGATAGAAATGAGTTTTTCTCCTCTGTAACTGCCAATGGAAGGGAACTTAGAGGATTAACCGATCCCGGTTAATGAGATGGACAAGGATGATGATGCATCCCTGTTAGCTCCCCAGAAGACAATCCCTTCTTTAGGGAGACACTAAATCAGATACAGTCCACTTTGGTCTAGCTTGTGGCTACTCTACTTTCCCCAAGATACATCTTCACCAGTAACCTGGTACAAAGAAGAAGCCTAGTTGTATTCCCCATATGAAGCTTGCCCTAGAAAACGCTATTTATATGGCCCGGAAGCATACATTTGCTTCTTTATTTGCTCTTAAGATTAGTGTCCTCTTCAGGCACCTTCCAGACGAGATTAATGCCCTTACCATATACTGTAGGACAGACTTCTGTCTATTCTATTCAGTTTATCACAGTTTCCAGAGATCAGAGCACGTTTATACTACCAGATAAGGAGTCTAACAATGAGTTTTAAGTCCCTCATTGCATTTGGCTGCATTTTACTTGTGGTTAAAGTTTCTGTTTGGATGCAAACAGTTGCACTGTATTCTGTGTGACTCATCTCCAAGAAGAGTGAGCCTAGATATTGATTAACTGTCTTTAACTCTTTATTGCTATTTAAACTGTTGCAAACTGTGGACCAGTGCATTTAATTTTGCTGGGATACACTGAGCAATGCATCACTCAGAGGTGGAACACAGTAGTCCTTAGCCACTAGGAGCCCCTGTGATTCCTTGAAGTATCTACCTCTACTATGAATTACAATCCTCTCGCACGTGCAATTGCACTGCTGTCCAATCCTTTTCATAGCCTAGCCTGGAGGCATATAACTGCACCAAACAGCAACCTCCTCCTTCCAGCTGCAAGGTGAAACACATTGATGCACTAGCTCCCCCACAGTACATCAACTCCCTTTCTCATTAAGTCCTGCTAGCATAGAGTAGTGGCTCACAGTAAAAGTACGGCCTAGATACAGCAAGTACCACTTTTCTATTAAAAAAAAAAAAAATCAGGCCCTCAGTAAAGTAGGCATATTTTTTCAAGTCACATTTTGTTGGTAATCTCATATCTTTCCTAATCTCTCCGGTATGTATGTATTTAAAAAAAAAGTCTACCTTACTCTGCTGAGTATATATTTAGTTTATAAAAATCCTACATTCCTTACATTTTTCTTCTGAACAGAATATAACTGGTATTCACAATATACTGCAAATGTTCTCTGTGAAATACGTAGCAAAGCTCATAAAAATATTAGAAGTTATGTACTTACCATAACTCAGCATCTATGTTGTCCATTTTCATTCTTCCTCACAAATGGGTTACGGATCCAATCCTCTGCTCCAACTCGGCCACATTTACAAGATTTGGATCCGAATCCTGAGCTCCTCCCTTTACCCACAACACTCTATGCCATCCCTAACTCCTCAGATCAACTTTGTTACCTTACTGCCCACTAAATTACAGAGACAGAACAGACAGAAGAAACAGACTGAGGCTCAAACCAGGAACATAAAGATTCCACTATCATCCAAAGAATCTTCTAGGAGAGACAAGGCCGGGGGATGGTTGGGCGGGTGGTGAGGAAGAATGAAAATGGACAGCATAGATGCCAATTTATGGTAAATACATAACTTCTATATCTGATGTTGTCCCCTTCATTCTTTCTCACGAATGGGTCAGAGTCTCCAGCTACATAACTCTCGGGAGGCCCTCAAAGAAGCTCTGCTTCTGAAGATAATGCCCAATTTGTAATGTGTCACAAACGTTTATCAGTCTTTGACCAAGTGGCTGCAGCACAGATATCAATGGACCAAGTGGCTGCAGCACAGATATCAATGGAAGTTCTTGATGAGAACACAGGGGAAGTAGCCACAGATCTAGTGGAATGAGCTCCAGGGGTGTCCAACCTTTTGGCTTGCTAGGGCCGCATTGAGTGAACAGAAATGGTCTTAGGGCCGCATATAAAATATATCATATAGTTAACTCTTTCGTTGCTCCGGAAGACCACAGTCGACCTCCTGGCTGTACTGTAGGTGCATTTGAACAATGAATAAATATAATAAATGCCTAATATTTGCCTTAAAATTCTAATTCTAATTCTCTAATCTAATGGTTAACTCTAACATCTTAGTTAATATATATATATATATATATATATATATATATATATATATATATATATTTTTTTTTTTTTTTGCAAATAAACATGTATTCACTACATCACTAGCATTTCTCACTGGGAAAACCATTCCAGCAGTCCAACTACGTAAAATGTCAACATCAGCAGTCCTACAATACTATAATCCACAAAAATAACCCAACAAATTTGTAATAAAGTAAAGAATTCATATTACTGACTTAATAAAACAATTCTGAATAAGCTACAAGAGGGTCTCATCCAAACAAATATCTGGTGCTGGAAATATGGCCTCAAGCTAAACGCCAAAAATTACATCATCATCCCCTTTGAGGAGAGTGATGTCCCCACAAATTATCACATTAATAACAACGTTGTAAGCACGCAATGAGTCGTATGGTACTTGGGCACCCAGGTTGATAGAAACCTGACTTTTGACCACCACGTTGTCTCCGTTGTAAGGAAAGCTTTTTACATGGCCCACTTCATTAGTAAGGGTATCTCATCCAGGGACAAGGAGGTCATAACATCCCTGTATTCTTCCTTTACAAGAGCCATTATTGAGTGCAATGCCCCTTTTGGCATGTGCCTCAGTAAAACACCCAGCCAAAAGAAAGACTACAACCATTTCGACAAAAATGTTCAAAGTTCACATAGTTATCCAAACAGACTAAAAAACTTCTTGCTTTCCTCTGTCTCTCACTGGCCCCTATAAATTTCATCATTGGCTTGCTTTCCAAGCTAAGAAAGATCCTGCCTTAAGAGACTTCCTCTACCTCAGAAATACTGGTTATACTTAAAACGCTCACTACAAAGACCACAGCCTTCACTGCAACATAAACAAGCTACTTTTTATGGACAGGTTCTTGACACAAAAACCTTCAACTTCTGTAAAAAGCTCCTCTCATTATTAAACAATGTAGTTCAGCAACACGATGGATGGATAGCCATAAATGTAATCCTAGGGTAAGTAGCATAGCCTTCATCAAACCAGATGGAAAATCCACATACTAACCTTTCCCAGCTGGATGGCTAAGATCTAATATTGGTTACTCAAGTCTAGTTGCCCAAAAAGAGGGGCATGTTTAAGTAAGAATTCCATTTGCAAAATTATATTCAGTATACATATTAAATCTCTCTCTCTTACACACACACACACACACACACACACACACACACACAAGCTCCTACTTGTAAAATAGGCAACCTCACTAATCACATGACACCCACTCACTGAATAAAATTGTCTGGAAGTCAAAATATCTGAAAAAAAAATCATAATAGAGATGGATTCATCCATGTAATTTCCCACTACCAAAAGGACCATCAATAAATCAACAAACAACTGCTTGGCAAAAAGTAAATCAATAAGAAAACCATAAACTATAATGCTACATACTGGTGTAAACATATAACTTGTGTCAATCCCCAGGTTAATCCATACCAAAAGATTGTTTCAGAGCTTCAGCTATGTACAAACAGCTTTCTCCTAAAAACTTAACTCATTGATATTTGCCTTGCTGTAATTATAACTGTAAAAAAAGTGTTTTTAAGTTTATTCTGTACTTCAGTGATTCTCACTGTTACGAGATGTAATCTCTGCCATATTGTATGAGTACTACATCCATAATTTGCTGTCTCTCTCTCTCTCTCATGTATTGTATTATATTGTTTTGTGTTATTTTTGGAGCTTTTCTCCCGGGCCTCCGCTGAAAATGGACCTGTGTCCAGTCAGACTTTCCCGGTACACAAATGTAAAATAAAATAAAATAAATAAAAATAAACTTCCCTCCAATCTAAAGCCATTTGACATTCAGACATTTTAATTTGTGCAGAAGTTACTCACAGACTGACAGTTTACTGAGCTGTAATGCTGACCTTCGCTTTTGAAAAAAACAAATTCCCAGACTTTGTCAATAGCTCAAAGTGTAGAGAGGATTATTTATTTGTTATATATTTATTTATTTTTGGAAAACATCTTTAAAACTGTTAAATTGATTACACACCCAGAAACACAAAAAGTTATTGTGATTATGTAAACCACAGACTCCTGCAAGAAATCAAACTCACATTAGTACTCTATGCTTATGTCCGAGCAGATGAATCAATTCCAAAAGAAGTAAAGTAACTTAATAGGTTTATTTGCAAGGTTACATGGCAGTTTATATTGGAAATAAGCAGATATTAAAAAGGCTCTCTCTTTCATAATTATGCAGAAAAGTCTTCCAAGGTAAATACAACTTTTGATTTAGTATGGAACCATACCTCTCAACCTTAGAGCAAGAAATCTGGACAAAGCGAAAAATAAAAGTGTGACACAGGCCCAAAAATAGTTATGCATTACAGACACCATTGAAACAACTGTAGCTACAAACATTATACATCACTTATAATCTTTCCATCCCATTATTGTCAGTTAAACATTATATGGCTCATTCAGTCCTGCCTTCTTTTGCATCAAAGAAAACCATGCTTTGAAATGACAAATGCATTAAAAATAATAAATAAAACACATTGCATCAACATCCTGCAACTTCCTACCTGCAAGCAACTACAGAGCTTTCACTGAAACTAGGGCTGTTTGTTTCCCCAGAATGACAGCTCTCCCTAATTAAGTCTAATGGTATACAATCTACCAGTATCTGGACTACGTGAAATAAATTAAATTATTGCCTGTAAATTGAAAGTACACTTTGTTTAATTAAACTATATTTCTAAGCCCACTTACTATATTTTTTCAGTAACATCCCAATATCCATTTCCAGGTCACTTTACAAGACATTGGCAGTGGTCGACTTGGCATCCTTCAGAACCCCACAGGCCCACGCTAATACATTGTCCATTAAATGTAAATATCCATCCACTGTAAATGGCAAGAAGCTATGTCTTAAAAAATCTACTTCTGGCATGCGTACCCAAGTATTAGGTTTTGAAACAAAGAAACATATTCTCCACAGTCCGTAAGTCTCTGTCTTTAATAATCATCCACTGCTGCAGCACTCCTAACACATAAGCACACACATACACACTAAAATCCCCAACATTTAAAAAATGACATTGCACCCACTTCATTTGCCAGTACTGATGATCCACCAAAGTTATGCTTACTGTTGTCCAATCTACCACTGATTAGAACCCACCAATGAAAAAACAGTACTAGGTGCTTTTTTGTTTGTCTGAAAAAACAATACAACTTTATATGCTACAGTCCCACATAGTCAGTCCACTACTGACCCATTAACCCTAGGCTGCTGTCTCATTCTTACTCCGTGGAAAATACAGTTGTGTACACTTACCATAAATGTAGATGTTCGAGTGTCTTCACTGTTGCAGTCATGACTGTAGGGTTCTCCCCTGCTGGCAGGCAGTCCTCGGTCAGCCAGAATCCCAAAGTCTGGGTCCGGCGTCGGCTGTTCAGCCATGCTCCCTGACGTCAGAGCACCAGGAGTACAAAGCTGACAGCCGACGCCATCTTCTCCAGTTTTTCTTGCCCCAGATGTCAGGTGTTCCAAAATGAGTAAGACCCCATACCTTTTGCAAATACACCCCAGAAGAAGGGTGAAAAAAAAAGGAACCACACAAAAGAAAAAATAAGAGGGGACAGGAGGGAGGGAAACCCAGACTGCAACAGTGAAGACACTCGAACATCTACATTTATGGTAAGTGTGCACAACTGTACTATGTTCATCGTCTTTCACTGTTGCAGTCATGACTGTAGGGTTGAATCCCAAAGCAGAATAAAAGGGAGGTGGTCATAAAGTAGAGGGGGCGGCTAAAAGGCCCTGCAAGACTGCAGAAGCAAAGCCTGCCCTAGACTTAGAGTAAAGAGGTAGATTGTAGTGCTTTGAAAAAGTATGCACTGAACTCCAAGTTGCAGCTTCCAAAATGTCCTTGGTAGGAACTCCTCTGAGGAAGGCAGCTGAAGTGGCAGCAGCTCTGGTAGAGTGAGTCCTTATAGTCCCTGGGATTTGCTTTCCATAGTGTGAATAGCAAAATCTGATTCCATGAGCAATCCATTTGGAAATGGTCTGTTTTGAAATAGCTTTACCTTGGGAACTTGAAGCATAAGAAACAAACAATTGCTCTGATTTCCTGATGTCCTTGGTTCTGTCCAGGTAAAAACGTAATTGTCTGTGTACATCCAAGGAATACAAGATCCTTTCCCCCTTATTTTGAGGAGTGGGGAAAAAAGTTGGCAAGTGAATAGTTTGACATAAAGCCACTTTGGAAATCACCTTAGGCATGAAAGTAGGATTAGTCCTTAAAGACACTCTGTCTTGATGAAAAATAATATAAGGTTCCACAGCCATGAGAGCTTGCAACTCCGAAACTCTCCTGGCAGAGGTCAGAGCTAACAGGATAGCTGTCTTCCAAGATAAAAACTTGATGTCAGAAGTGACAGCAGGCTCAAAAGGAGGTAAGGTGAGTTTTTCCAAAACATAGTTGAGATCCCAAGCAGGAATGGGAGGAGATCTAGGGGGCCTTAAGTTTTTAGCTCCTCTGAGAAACTGTCTCATGAGCTGATGGGAAAAGATAGGAGGGTCTGTATTACAATGAGCAGAAATAGCAGAGGCATGTATCTTTATGGAAGAGAAAGAGAGACCCTTATTTAAGAGGTCTGTCAAGTAAAGTAAAATCAGAGGAAAGTTAGGAATAAGAGGATCTGAATCCTGAGCCTGCATCCAGGAACAAAATCTTTTCCATTTTCCTGCATAGGATTTTCTAGTGCTAGGACGTCTGGCTTCTAAAATGACATCCATAACCTGCTTGGGTAGGAGAGAATGAATCAAAGACCCCGGATTAACCAGGCCGCCAGGCTGAGAGTTTTGACATGGGAGTGCAGAACCTGACCCTGGTGTTGGGACAGAAGGTTCGGAGTCTGTGGTAAAACCCAAGGTGGCTCCAGACAAAGGTTTTTCAGTGTTGGGTACCAAAACTGTCGAGGCCAATTTGGGGCCAGCAAGATAATCATCTTGGGCTTGTCCTGTTTGAACTTTAATAATACCTGTGGAAGAAGAGGAAGAGGCTGAAAGGCATACCCCGAGAGGTTTCTCCAACTGAATGATAGTGCATCCACTTTCCAAGCTAGTTCGTGGAATGTCCTGGTGCAAAAAATCTGTAGTTGATGATTGAGGTGGGATGCAAAGAGGTCTATGTGAGGACATCCCCAGACTGCTGTAATCATCTTGAATATTTCGGTGTCCAGCATCCATTCGTGTGGGTTCGACAGATTTCTGCTCAGATTGTCTGCCAGGAAATTTTGCTTCCCTGGTAGAAACTGAGCTTGAAGGTCCAGTTTGCAAGCTAGAGCTGTGTTCCAAAGATTCATGGCTAGTCTACAAAGGGGATAGGAATGAGATCCCCCTTGCTTGTTTATGTACCACATAACTGTGGTGTTGTCTGTCCGCATCAGTAGTTGTCCTGGTTGTAGAAGATTCCTGAAGGCCAATAGAGCTGTCTGAACGGCTAACATTTCCTTTAAATTGATATGCAGGTGCTTCTGATCCTTTGTCCAAAGGCCCTGCAGACAGTTGCCCTGAAAATGGGCTCCCCATGCATAATCTGAGGTGTCCGTGGTTAGTATCTGAGTGGCAGGAGGCAGACTGAAGGGTTTTCCTTTGTTTAGAGTACATGCCTTGGACCACCAAAGGAATTCCTTTTGAAGACAAGGCAGGACGGTGATCTGTATGTCTAAACAGTGGCAATGCTGAGACCATACACTTTTTAGGTACCACTGTATTTTCCTCATATGTAGTCTTGCATATGGTACGAGAAGGATGCAGGAGGCCATGTAACCCAAAGCCGGCAGGAATTTCCTTGCAGATAGCCGAGTTAATGTTGCCAAGGTTTTGAAAGTTGAAGCCAGCTGTAATTGTTTTTCGTATGTCAGAAATGCCATCTGGGTTGTTGTGTTTAGAGAATCACCCAGAAAAATTATCTGTTGTGAGGGTGTCAAATTTGACTTTTTTATGTTTACAGCGAATCCCAGGAACTTGAGAAGATTCTGAACAAACTCTAGATGCTGGAGTAAGACATCCTTGCTGCCTGCCTGAATAAGACAGTCGTCCAGATAAGGGTAAATTTAAATTCCCTTGAGTCTGCAATAAGCTACTACTGGAGCCAGGCATTTGGTGAAGACCCTGGGCGCAGTAGACAATCCAAAGGGCAGCGCAGAGAATTGATAGTGCCTCGATCCGGCCTTGAACCTGAGGTATTTTCTGCATTCCTGCCTGATGGGAATGTGTAAATATGCCTCCTTTAAATCCAAAGTTACCATCCATGCATTTTTGGTCAGCATTGGAAGTAGCTGCTGTAGAGTAAGCATCTTGAATTTTGGTATCTCGAGAAAAGTGTTCAAGACTGACAGATCCAGAATGGGTCTCCATGAATTTTGCTTCCTGGGGACTAGAAAGAGCCTTGAGTAAAAACCTTGTCCCATCTCTGAAAGTGGAACTAGTTCTATGGCTTTCATAGCCAAGGGAGCTTTCACCTGGTTTAAGGCCTCTAACCATTGATGTTTTGGAAGATCTGGCCATCCGCTTGGTCTTGGTAGGGTATGAAAATGGAATTTGTAACCTCTTGAAACCACATCCAGAACCCACTTGTCTTGGGTTATATGAGTCCAATTTAGGTGAAAAAGAGAAAGTTTTCCTCCGAGAGGGGCTTCCAGGCAAGAAGTTCCTGCAGCCCAACAGAGGGAGTCATTGAGTCTGTTTTCTATGAGCTTGCGACCTGTCCTCTCCTCCCCCCAGGGGTGGAAGCAGTCCACTGTCTTGGTCTATAAGAGGCTTGCGTTTGAGGCCTTCCTCTGGAGCGTCTGTATCTACTCCTCTGAGGCCTGTCTGAATTGGGAAAGGACCAATTTTTTGTAGGCCAATTCCTACTAAATCTGGGTGGCTGTACTTGTAAGAAATCTTTAACTGTTTGCATGGATTTTGCCTTGTCCTCCATCTTCTTGATCACCTCTTCAGCTTTAGATCCAAACAAAACATTATGTTGAGCAGGAGCATCCAGTAATTTAGCTTTCACTTGATCTGGCAAATTTTGTTCCTTTAACCATGCATGCCTTCTAATGACTGTGCCAGAGGCAGCAGCCCTACAAGAAGCCTCCAAGGCATCAAATCCACAGTGTAAACCATGCTTCCCAACTTGTTCAGTGGCATGCATTAAGTCATGTAATTCCTTATCATCTGCACAGGTGGAAATGGAAGTTAGCTTTTGTTTTAAAACAGACAGGAGAAATTGCTGGTATTTCAGCATATGAAACTGACAGTTTAAAGCCCTAATAGATAAAGTATCAGAAGTGTACACTTTTTTGCCCCATATTTCTAAAGATCTGGAATCCTTCTCAGTGGGAATGGGGTTTTTAGCAGAAGCGGCCTTAACCCCCTTAGGACCCTGAGAAATGGTTTCAGGGTCAGCAGTAGGATTCTTGTATAAAAACTGGTGGGAATCAGGAACCCTATAATATCTGTCTGGCTTAACAGGAGCTGGAGGAAGAGAGTCAGGAGTTAAGTTAGCCTCCGAAAAAGCATCATCCACAATATCCAAAACAGGAGGAATAGCCAGGGTCTATGTTGGGGAAGAAGAAGAAGAAAATCCCTCAAGTCTTTTCTTAGATTCCGAGTACTCCTGTCCTTCCCGTGAAAATGTTCCCTCATTTCATGCAAAGTTTCCCCAAAAGAGAAATCCTCAGGGGGAGAAGCTGAAGGAATGGATTCCTCAGCATCAGAATCCTCATAAGGAGGGAAAGAATATTCCTGGTCAGAAGAAGAAACTGAAGAAACAGAAGCCTGATCAGAGGAGTCATAATAAACTTCCTACCTTGGCCTTTTATCTGGAGGGGGATGTGAACCCCTATTCACAGTAAGTCCTCCGCCATCTTAAGTAACTGTTTCTGAGACTTGGGTGCCAGATCAGAAGAGGCCTGGGCTGCAGTCTTTGATTTGGAAGGAGTCTTTGCTTTTGTCTTTGGCTTTGCCTTTATTAGAAGCTGAGTAGGCCTGAAAACCCCTTCGGAAGCCGGTATCTGCACAGCGGCTCCGGACTCATCCGAAGGAGCATTGTCCGTAGGTCCTGCAACAGAAATATTCAAAGGCCTAGTTGGTTCCTCGTGGGAGTCCGTTTCGGCCATCGGTTCCAAAATGGCCGACGACAGGGGCTGCAAAAGCGCCTCACTGACTACGGCCGAACCTGAAGTTGGCTCTGCTTGTACAACATTGTCTGATTTGGACCTTGGAGGCCTGTATTTATCCTTGCATTGTTTGTGAACTCCGGTAGCCAGAACCGTATCCGACGACATTTTATAATTAAAACGCCTACCGAAGTAATGAAATGCAAAATCGTACCTTCGTTTAATCGTACGTTGATTGAATCGAGCACAAAACCAACAACTAGCTACGTCGTGGTCAGGGCCTGAGCAAGGAATACAGTAAGAATGAAAATCCTTATGAGGTATTTGCTTCCCACATGAAATACAATTATTAACTTTTTCTGACATCGGACTGGAGCAAGAAAAAAGTTTCCCCAACGGGGTACTTAGCTTTGAGTAGGAGAAAAAAGTCTTCGGAATGAAGTACGTTTATAAAAAATTGTCAGGAGTCAGCCGACCGGCACTTGCGAACTGCTATCACCGCACGGCAAGAAAGACTGGAGAACATGGCGTCGGCTGTCCGCTTTGTACTCCTGGCGCTCTGACGTCAGGGAGCATGGCTGAACAGTCGACGCCGGACCCAGACTTTGGGATTCTGGCCGACCGAGGACTGCCTGCCAGCAGGGGAGAACCCTACAGTCATGACTGCAACAGTGAAACACGATGAACATCTGCATTACCTAGGATGACTACTTTTATTTCCTAAGCAAAAGACACAAATTGGAAGATGAGGCAAAATACTGACATTATTTGAAAATCCATACAGTTAAGAGGTATGAGTTCATGTTCAATACAACACTCTCCCTGTCAGGAAAGCCGCAATTTAATGAAAGTGTACTCTTAATGCATGATATATTTGTGAGCTAACTTGTTTGTGTTCAGCAGGTAGACTGATCATTGTTAGCCTCTTTGTGCATGCGTCTCTCTCTGTCATGCACACATACACACACACACACACACACACACTCTTCTTCTACTTTCACACACATAATTCTGCTTTCATGCATGCACTCACTCACTCCATACTTGCCTATTAACACAGGTAATTGCTGTCCCTTTCAAAGGCAACAGCGGCAAATTCATACATGAGTCCCTCTTCAGCGAGAACACACACACTGATTGTTCGGCGCAAAATAATGGCGTAAACACACTGACCCTTTTTTGGCTCAAAAACAAAACTAGAAGGGTGCTTGGGCACATCCGCACACCGACATTAGCGTTACAGGTCACGGGAGCGAAAAACACAAAATAAAAAAAAAGTGTTTTGGGGCATGCATACATCGACGTTGCAGTTAGAGGTTGAGGGCCGCATGGAAGAGCTCTGAGGGCCACAGGGTGGACATGTCTAGACTCTAGAGGGAGTGGAAAAACAGACTCCCACGGCAGAGAGAGTCTTGCCTTTCAGCTCACACCTGGTAAGAGTATCTTTCACTTGAAATCCAAACAGAGCCGAACCATCAAAAGAGGTATTGGTGAAAGACGCCTTGAAGGGATCAGCAAAGTTACATAACCACATCCAGGCATGTCTTCTCAAAGCCACGCCTGTGCCTGCGGCCCTACTCGCCCCATCAGCCACATACGAAATGAGCCGCATGGAGGAGTTGACGATAGAATTAAGAGTCACCAGCTGGGAGTTAATCTTGTCTTGAGCCCCTGCAGCTGATGGATCTTGAAGGGTATCGCCTAGCTCCTCGAGGAGATCCCTCTGGAGGCGGGTGAAGTGGCACAAGTAATTCAGCAACCGCATGGAGAAGGTCGCTTAAGAAAACATCCGCTTCCCTATCTGTCCATCGTCCTAGACTCTTTATTAGGGGGATGGACAGGTACAGAAGTGTCAGCCAACTCCTTTTTCGTGGCCGTTGCTACCACCATGGCATCAACGGGGACACCCTTTGTCAAAAACGGTTTATCTTGAGGGGCCGTAATAAACTTAGTGGGCCTGCGGGGGGTTGGTTCCAGTGTGTCCGGGGCTGACCATGCCTTCCGAGCCACTACTTCCATCAATGGATCGAAAGGCGGAGACACCCAGGAGGTGGAGGGGCAAGAACCAAACACATCCAGGAATACCGACTAGTCCTCAGAAGGGTTAAGGGCAGTCCAGTTCCCCCTCTGCCTAAGGATCTCAGGGATGTCTGAGAAAGAGACATCTTTAGAGGGGGATCTTGGGGACCCTTCCGAATCCTCCAAGTCGGTATCTGACGTGACAGACTCGGGGGAGTCAACATGTTTCCTCTTACATTTCCTCTTATGAGGGGGCTCCTCTGAAATCTCAGGGGAGGCCTCGGAAGAGGAAGATACACCCAGTGGGGTGACCTGGAGCGTTTGATCCCCTCGCTTGGGGTCTGGAGGAGGGGCAGAGACCGAAGCAGGCACCCTGGGGGGAGGAGCTGAAGGGGCTGATCGAGGTGCAGACTCGGAAGTCAGCATGCTCCTCATGACCTCGAAGGCGCCCCTTTACGGCAGAGAAAAGGAGCCCCACTCTGAAGAGACAGGAATCCTCCCCAGCACCGAAAGGGATGGCTCTGAGGCCGATGTAGGAGCCAAGCTTAACTGCGCCGAGGCTCCGAGAGGGAGTTCGGGGTCAGACAAGAGTCCAATGCCACTCACCCCTCGGAGCCGACGAGGGAGTCTCAACGCCAAGATCCTTCCAAGAACAGAACCATTGAAGAAATTGGAGCAGACGGAACCAAAAGGGGAAGCATCGGCGCTGACGTTTCCAAGATCTGAGCCCCAACAAACTCCGGCTCCGAACTGGCAGGAGGAGTCTGAGGAGGAACTACTTCAGAAACAGGGAACAGCCACAGCCTGATGAGGAGGGCTAATTAACATTTTAGCCAGGGCCTGCGGATTTGAGGAGTCTACAAACCACTCTATCCAAGTCATGACTGGATAGCCTCCAGGACCGAGAGGAGTGGGACTGATGGCTCCATTCAGATTGTAGTTAGGGCGACCCCGGAGCCGAGCGAATCGACTCTAGGGATGGTGACCTAGATCGCTTACGGCTCCCTGACGGTTCTGACACCAAGGTCAGAGCCAAGTGAGATTTAGATACTTTGGTTCCGGCCGGAAGCGAAATGGAAGAAGATGCTCCAACTGGCAACGGCTCCGTACTGGGAGCCGACAGCTTGGTGGGCTTAGGGGTTTTCGCTGGCTGAGACTTTGCTGGAGACCCCTCGGGTTTAAGTAACCCCCTGAGAATCAAATTGTTCCTACGCTCCTGCAGGACTCCCGGACTAAAGGCATGACATACCGAGCAAGAGTCCTGCAGGTGTAGGGCGCCCAAACAATAAACACAAGAAGTGTGACCATCTGTCAGAAACATTTTCTGACAGCACGAGTCACACTTCTTGAACCCTGGTACCTTGGTATACTTTGACATGCTAAAGAAAAAGGGATACCAATGGAAGTATATTAGACTAGTGTAAAGAAACACACACACACACACACACACACACACACACACACTAGTCCCACACCTTCACACAAAAAAATTAAAGAGAGTAACAATACTTGCAAAAATAAAAAGAAATTTATCTTTAACTACAAAGGCTAAACAATACTTCCTACTGGAAAAAGGTTTATAAAAGGGAAGGGGATAGCCTCTAATTTAAACGGCCTACTTTAGGGAGATGGGGTGGGGGACTCTCTAATTAAAACGAGTTTCCTAAAAGGCAGAAAACACAGGTACTACAACTAATCTAACAGTACTACACTACTAAAAAGCTTGAAATATATACTAAAATTTAACTAATTATTACAAAAAGATGAATATGACCTGAGCCAGTA
Source organism: Protopterus annectens (assembly GCF_019279795.1). Taxonomy (NCBI): domain Eukaryota; kingdom Metazoa; phylum Chordata; order Ceratodontiformes; family Protopteridae; genus Protopterus; species Protopterus annectens. The sequence goes on from NC_056726.1 coordinate 1,945,707,564, forward strand.
AAGCGCAAACCTCGTAGCTGAAGCGGCAAACGAGATCTGGGGATCTAGCACCAGGCATTGTGGGATACAGGGAGGCCTCGAGCCAGTAAATAGCTCTCGAGCTTTAGAAAATGGCCGAGTCAGAGCCGAAGATCGGCTTCGAACCCAACCAGCAAGAATGAAGGCGAGAGAGACAACTTAACATCAAATATTTATGCAGTGGTGGTGCTGCGGTAGCGCTGTCGCCTCACAGTAAAAGCATCTTCTGTGTGGAGACATGCGTGAATGGGGGTACCTTTGTTGAAGGTTGTGCGTCAGGGCCGGCAACTCGGCACATAAAAATCTACTGCCAATCATTAGCGGACCGGAGTTCCGCTGTGGCGACCCCTAACTGGGAAAAGCCAAAAGACACAACAACAGCCAATATTTGGAGAAAAACGTTTTTACAACATGGGTTCTGCAATAGGCAGGAACGATAATAATCCCCTCAGCAAAAGAGATGTGACCAGCAACTACACAGCACAGGACAGTTCCCAGAGATGCTTAGATTCGCGTTTTCATTGAATGCCAAAACCAGACTGAAAAGGATCTACTGAATATTTAATTAAAGTTGTTTCCGGGACGAACACAGTGGAAGTGGATGGTTTGTACGTGGTCCTTGTGCATAAATAGAGAGAAGTAGAAAAAAAAGGGCATTATTACCTAGCCATTGTAGCGCCCACATTTACTTTGTAGCTCTGCGAGAGCAATGCAGGCTTAAAAGATGATTCACAGTACCGGAGCTTTACTAACAGGTGATAAAGAAACAGTCAAAACTGTGATTTACTGTAGCAGTCTGCATATTTTACAGTGCTACAGTCAAAAGATAGGGGAAAAAAATGCTAAAAATATGAGGAAACAATTGAAGAAGCACGTAGTGGTCTTTTAAATTGACCTTGTTCTATTACAGCAGAAACACTAAGACTTTTAGTTCTGATGAAGTCCTGCAGTTTACGGACTCAATAAATGATTTTAAAATATTACCATTAATTTTGGGCTGCCAATTGCCGATATTTTTATGGTTACTTGACATTACTAGAACTATGACTATCAACACAGAAGCAGAGTGTAAAAACTATATTGTTGGTGAGTCTTGATCAGATGGAATTTTACTAGAAGGGTGATTGTAGTATTAGCATTCCCTGACAGAATAATAGGGTTAATTAGGAGAATATATGAAGGATCATAGGCAAGTATTAAGGTGGAAGGGTTTCTCCCCAGCAAATTATGCTTAAACAGGGTAACCAGGCAGGGCTGTCCTCTCCCCCCTTTATTTGCATCATATTTAGAGCCACTGGCAAATAAATGAGGGGCTCACAAGTTCAAGGATACAAATGGTATGGTAATGAAAAATTTTATTCATATTATTTTGTACTTGAAAAATATCCACAGAATAACATTTTCGTGTTGTGGTAAATTCTGAGACCATTTATTTTATAGCCCTCTAAAAAACTAAAATTACAATAAAACTAAGGCTATATCAGTACCCACACACAAATTGGTTCAGCAATTCCCATATTTATGGGGGCTTGATAAGATGAAATATTTAGGTGCCTAGATTAAAATGGCAATGAAGGTTATGCAAGACTAAACAAAAGATAATACAAACAGTGAAAAGCTGGAAATTCTTGATTATGATTAGGTTTCGAGTTCTTTAGGTTTATATACATGTTAGGTGTATTTTGTCAACCAGAGGAGACATTGTGGACCATAACAAATGTGTATTTCGGAGGAGAAGAGGACAAGAAATTGAGTAGGACAAGTTAATTCTCCAACAAGACCAAGGTGGTTTAGGATTACCTGATTTGAAGGGATACTAGAGCGATGATGTTAAGAATCGTATACATTATAAAGTAAAGTGGAAGGGGAAGATAATGAAAAATACAGTTGTGTAAATCTTACCATAACAGTATATGTCCTTCTCTTCACTGCGGCAGTATTCCTTACCAAAGGGATCTCCTGCCAAGGATAGCCCATCATCCAGCCAGGATACCAAAGCCTTTGTTCTTACAGACGCCACACATCACATGTATGCTCCCTGCGCAAGGCGTTGGGCATACAGATGATGTACTGATGTGAGCACACACACACACACTCAGAACTGAAAATGCCCCAGAAGGAACAGAATGCCCACAGAGACAAGGAAAACATGTGCAACCAGAAGGAGAAAAAGGAAGATGAGCCATTTGGCCAGGAGGGCAAGAAAAGGACAAGACAATATCTAGAACAGAGGGGACAGAAGGGATCAAATACTGCAACAATGAACAGTAGGACATCTATTGTTATGGTAAGAGTTTACACAACTGGTAATATAATAATATGGAAGGACAATCTTATTTACATAAATGTCCTTCCATATCACTGTTGCAGTATTCTTTACCTAAGGAAGAGTACAAAAGCTCAGCAGGAGGCCTGGGAAGAGGAAGGCACAGAAGAGCCCTCTACAAACATATTCAAGACAACCCTGGCAAAGCCTGCCCTGATCCTGGAAATAACATCCAGCTTGTAATACAGTGAACCCCTATCTCGACCCATGTTTAAAAAGGCAAGCCTAGGAATGGGTTTTAAGTTCAACATTGCCGTGTTCGACTTTCCGTTGTCGAACATAGTGCGGTCGACAGAGTGTCATTCAAAATAATGACAGTAAACCAAAAATTTCCTGAAGAGAGAATGGGTGGGGATGTGAAGGTGTGTTTCCTTGAGATCCAGAGATACCAAAAACAACTGGGATAAAATGTCTGGTCTGCAGAGATAACATTTGAAAGGAAGGAATTTTGAGAAAGGTGTTCAGCTGGAAAAATTCAGAATTGGTCTACTCCAAGTGCCCTCCTTTTGTGGGACCACAAACATTCTGGAGTACGATCTTTTCCCTACCTGGGCAGGAGGAATGGCTTGAATGGTGCCAAAATCCAAAAAAGAGTCAAGAACCTCTGGAATTGAGAGAGCTGTTCCTGAGGATGTTGAGAGACACATGAAAAGTGAGGAAAGGATTTCCAAACCCTGAAGTATCCCTAACAGATAATGGACAGAACTCAAGAGTCTGAAATGATCTCTAAAAAATTTGGGAGAGAGACAGAGAGGAACAAGGAAACCTGGAACAGGGCAGGAGGAAGCAAACTGTCAAACAGAACTTTTAGTTATGTACTTACCATAACTTTAGATGTTTGGGATCCATCTCGCCTACATTCTGTACTGATGGGTTCGGAGCCGATCCTCGGCTCCGACTCGGCACGCTATGCTATAGAGCGGAGTCTCTTATTGGCTGAGCTATTCTATATCCCAGGATGCACCACCACTACTTCCCCAGATCTTGTTTGTCCGCACTCATGCACACACACATAACTGTTTATATAACATTGCCAGATGTTTCAAGATGAAACAATAGTACTCGGACCGTCCGGTCTCTTCTGATCTTCAAGGCAGGGGGAAGGCGGGTGGGTTATTAGGAATGTAGGCGAGATGGATCCCAAACATCTAAAGTTATGGTAAGTACATAACTAAAAGATGTTATGTGATCCTATCTCGCCTACATTCTGTACTGATGGGACAGCGTCCCTAGCACCTGATTCCTGGGTGGCTCACTGGAAAACACTCCTGAGAACTGTGGAACCAAGTGAAGCTCGCCCCCGAGATGCCACATCCAATTTGTAGTGGGAAATGAAGGTGTGCGGAGAAGACCATGTAGCCGCAGCACAAATGTCGCCAATGGCAAGCTTAGAATGGAATGCTATTGAAGTAGCCATAGCTCTAGTAGAGTGAGCTTTGACAGAGGATGTAAGCTCTTTATTAGAAGAGGAATAAGCCTGACTAATACAGTCCCTGATCCATTTGGCAATAGAGACCTTTGTGACGGCTTTGCCCAATTTATTATCCGAAAAGGACACAAACAATTGATCTGTTTTCCGTGATTGTTGGGTCCTATCTAAATAAAAGCGCAATTGTCTGTAAACATCCAATGTGTGGAAGATGTATTCCGCTTTGTTTGAGTACTTTGGGAAGAAAACTGGAAGTTCTAATGACTGTTGCAGGCAAAAACTGGAACAAACTTTAGGGACAAAGGATGGGTTAGGCCTGAGGGATACTCTATCTTTGTGAAAAAACAGGTACGGTGGTTTGACAGATAGAGCTTGAAGCTCTGAAACCCTTCTGGCTGAAGTAATCGCAACCAGAGAGGCAGTTTTCCAAGAAAGAAATTTCAGATCACAGGTTGCTGCCGGTTCGAAGGGGGAGGAGGTTAAGGCACGTAATACCACATTGAGATCCCACGGAGGAGCAGGATGAGAAATCGGAGGTCGTAAAAGCGCAGCACCTTTCACAAAGGTTTTACACAATCTGTTGCTCATTAAAGGTGGGTTTATAGATTCATGAAAATTGGAAATAGCTGCCAACTGGACCTTGATGGTAGAGACTGAAGAACCTTGATTGAATAGGGAAGTTAGAAACTTCAGGACTTCTGACACCGGGACAGTGATGGGATCTAGACCCCGGAGTTGAGCCCAAATAGCAAATCTCTTCCATTTGCTAGTATACAATTTCCTAGTGGCAGACTTGTGGGCCGAGGATAAGATACGTATGACTTCCGGGTCTAAAGTCTGATTCCTGACTATAGTCGGAAGAGGAGGAGCCAAGCTGTTAACTTCAAAGAGTGAAGGGACTGATGGAGTTGTCCCGACTGATGAATTAATAGGTCCGGGATCTGATCCAGGAACCATGGACTGTCCAGTGCATATTTTCGAAGGTAGGGAAACCATACCTGACGAGGCCAGTAAGGAGCAACTAAAATCATTTTGCTCCCTGAGTGAGACGCCTTTTGGATCACTTTGGGAAGGAGGGGAACTGGAGGGAAGGCATATAGCAAGCCGGTGGGCCAAGGATGGGCTAAGGCGTCCATGGGACTCTCCCCCGGAGCTGGAGTGAGAGAGAAGAATTTTCTGCACTTCGCGTTCAGCGGGGTTGCGAAAAGGTCGCAACAAGGAGTTCCCCATCTGCTGAAGATCTGAGTTGCCACTGCATCGTTCAGAGACCACTCGTGAGGAGAGAGAATAGTTGTGCTTAACCTGCCGGCTATCACGTTGGATCTCCCAGGGATATGAGTTGCTACCAGAAAGCGTCTGGTCGCCACTGCCCATTCTCAAACTCTCATGGCCTCTCTGCAAAGGGGGTAGGATCTGATCCCTCCCTGCTTGTTCAGATACCAGACTACTGACATGTTGTCGGACTGAATGGCAATTACGCCCTGAGGAAGGTAATCGTGGAGGGCTTGTAGAGATAGAAGCACCGCCCTCATCTCTAGAATGTTGATGTGAAGGAGACTCTCGTCGGAATGCCAATTGCCTTGGACTGACCTGCCCAGGTAATGCCCCCCCCACCCCGTCTGGGAGGCGTCCGTCGTCAATGTGGCCATAGGAGGAGGTGGAACGAAGGGTATTCCCTGATCCAGATTGGAGGACACCAGCCACCAGCGAAGGTCCCGTTTGCAGGTTTCCGTGATCCGTATGAGGTGTCTGAGAGGGAGATCCTGAAAGGACCACTGGGTAGATAGGAGCCACTGGAGAATTCTCATATGCAATCTTGCTAAGGGGACAAGAAGAACAGTGGCCGACATGGAGCCTAATAGCTGCAGGACCATCCTGGCTGGGGCTTTGGATCTGAGAAGCAAGGCTCGGACTTGAGCCTGTATCGTCTGTATCCTTTCTGTAGGAAGATAGACCCGCATTTGGTTTGAGTCTATCTCTACTCCGATGAACCTTATGTGCTGAGATGGCAGCAACACAGACTTTGGCCAATTGAAGGTGATTCCAAGGGAAGTGCCTAGTGATATGGTGGCTGCTAGGTTCTGCAATAGTAGACACCTGGAGGTGGCAGTCAGGAGCCAGTCGTCCAGATACGGAAACACCTGGAATCCTAGACTCCTCAGGTGAGCAGTCACGACCGCCAAACATTTGGTGAACACCCTGGGGGCTGTGGTGAGACCAAAGGACAGTGCGCAGAACTGAAAATGACTGTCTCCCAGGCTGAAGCGCAAATGTCTCCTGGACGCCTGATTTATCAGGATGTGATAATAGGCGTCCTTGAGATCTATGGAGCACATCCAAACACCTTTCTCCAGCAGTGGGAGAATGGATTGTAAGGTGACCATTTGGAACTTGGACTTCTTGACTGAATGATTTAGATTGCTGAGATCCAAAATGGGCCTCAAGTCCCCGGTCTTTTTTGGCACCAAAAAGAATCTTGAGTAAGTACCTAATCCGATCTGGTCTGCGGGGACCGGTTGGATGACTCCTTTTTGAAGCAGCTTTGAGATTTCTAAGGCTGCGATTTCCCGTTGACTGGGTGGCGGGTCCGGGATTTTCCTGGACGGCGGAGGGGGGTGTGAAAAGGGGATGGCGTAACCTCCGGCGATGATTCGAAGCACCCATCGGTCCTGAGCGATACCTTCCCAGGCTTTTAGGTGCCTCGAAAAACGACCCCCGACTGGCTCCGGAGCTGCACAGTCGGGCAATCCTTCAGGGATTGTGGAAAGCTGAAGAGCTACGAAAGAACTCGCGGTCTCCAGTGTTGCGGGGGCCTCTGCCGCCTCTGGGACGGCATCTTCCAGAAAAATTTCCCCCTCCTCTGCCTCTAGAAGGGGGATCGTCCTGCTGCGAGGGATAAGACTTCTGGGATTTACGGAACCACATTTTCCCTCCTCTTTTGGCCTTGGGGTAAGGCCAAAAGGGAGTGGAAAATCATGCCCCTACGGCAGTCAAAGTCTTACCTTCTTGCTCACAGTGGGTCAATGTGTCCTTTACCTTGGGTCCAAACAAAGAGGACCCATCAAAGGGAGCGTCGGCAAAGGAAGACTTAAAGGCTTCCGCAAAATGACACAGGTGGAGCCAGGCTTGCCTCCGTAGAGCAACACCCGTACCCGCCGCTCTACTCGCCCCTTCGGCTGCATATGAAATGAGCATCATGGACGAGTTTGATATTGATGAAAGAGTAGCCAACTGAGAGCCAACTGTCTGGGCCAGCTGCTCAGGTAGGTTACCCAAGAGGGTATCTGAAAGCTCCTTAATCAGATCCCTCTGAAATCTAGTGAAGTGTGTCAAATAGTTCAGGGACCTTAAGGTAAAGGCCGCTGAACTGAGGGTGCACTTCCCGTACCGGTCCATGCTCCTAGACTCCTTATTAGGAGGATGGACGGACGTCGAAGCCTCTGCTACATCTTGTTGGGTAGCAGATGCCACCACCAGGGCATCTACAGCCACACCTTTGGTCAGAAACTCCTTCTCTGGGGGTGCTGATAAGAATTTATTTGGGCGAGCAGGCACCGGTTCCACAGAGTCTGGATGCTCCCACGCCCTTCAACAGATCAAATCTAGGAGCTCGTCGAAGGGCGGAGACACCCAGGAGGCGGAGGGCTGAGCCCCGAAGGCCTTGAGGAACACCGACTCGTCAGCGGAAGGAGGTTTGGAAAGCCAGCCGCCTCGTTGTTTGAGGGCTTCCAAGATGTCTGCAAAGGAGACATCATCCAAGGACGACTTAGGGGACCCCTCCGCATCATCAAGATCGGTGTCCGACGTGAGAGACTCATCGGGGGAGTCGACGTGCTTCCTCTTGCACAGTCTTTTCCTTGGGGGTTCCTCCGAAGAAGCTTCAGAGGGACCTCCAGGAGGGGGGAAACCCCACTGGGGGTGACCTCAGGCCCCGGGGCTCCGCTGTCTAGCGACAGGGGGACTACAAAAGACCCAGTCTCCGTGTGTAGGGAAGGTGCCGGTGAGACCGTGGAGGTAGCCAAATAAGATTTGGCCAAAGCACTCCTCATGGCCCTGAAGGCCGGACCGCCAGAGTCCTGGGAAGGTCCGACCCCCGGGGTCACAACAGTAGACGGCAACCCCGCAGCCGACGCACTGAGAGGAAGGCTCGGAACCGAAAACATCGGTCCCGAAGCGTCACCCCCGGGGCCGACCGAGGAGGTCCGTGTACCGAACTCCGACCCGAAAGCCGGGGTTGGAGTAAGGGTCGGAGCCGACCCGAAAACCTCCATCGGCTCCACCAGCTCCAACGGCGCCGAGGCTGTTGGAGGAGGAACCAGAACTACAGGGTGGGCCATCGGCTCTGAAGCCGATTGGGCTTGAGCCGAAACTAATTTCTGGAATACAGGAGACAAACAGTCTTTGGAGCACCCTGTCGATGTCCGAATCCGACAACTTGGAAGATCGGGAGGAGACCAATCGAGTCCGAGCCGACTTCTCCATCGGCTCCGAAGGACTGGGGGACCGGCTCCGAATAGACTCGACCAATATCGGTGCCGAGGGAGATTCCATAGCAATTTCCCTCGGTGCCGAGGAGGGCTTCGGCGCCAAAGGGGAAGTGTCTGAGCCGGCAACCCTCATCGGCTCCAAAATCAGTGGAGCCGATGAAGGTGACCCGCCTCTCGAAGCCCCAGCCACCGGCTCCAAAACCAGAGGAGTCGAGGCTGGAGGCATCGAGGCAGACCGTTCCGCCCTCAGCTCCGAAGTCCGTGGAGCCGATGGAGAAGCCTGCCTAGATTTCTTAGTGGTCGGTTCCGACGGGCTGTTCTTCGCTGGAGAGGAAGATGAAGATAAGGCCTCTTCGAAAGAGGGTTTGATAAGCCCTTTCAAGATCAATTTATTCTTCCTCTCTTGGAGGACCCGAGAGGAAAAAGCGTGACACACGCTGCAAGACTCCTGAAGGTGTTTGGCGCCTAAACAGTACACGCATAAGGAGTGATCGTCCGTGATGGACATTTTGTAGTTGCATCTCGTGCATTTTTTAAATCCTGAGGGTCTATGCTCCTTGGACATAATGCGTTTAGACCCTATACACTAGTCAGAGAAAAATACAATATATCACTAGTACAAAAGGTTTACACACAATGAAAAAAACTTTTTTTTTTTTTTTAAAACAGGAGAGGCGAAAGCCCAAATTAACGAATGAGAAACACACCAAAGGGAGGGCCAAGAACCCTCCAACTAAAACAGGTACTTGACCTTCTCCTAAACACAAGAAGACTCGCTAAAGAACGAGGGAGAAGGCCCCTCTAACTCAAACGGAAACCTTTCCCTGTCCAGTTACAAAAATTTACCACAAAAAGTTCACCAAAACACAATTACACAACAATAGCCGTTAAAACAGCTTTTGGGTTAAGATTAAGGAAAATTCTGACAGAAAAAACTCTCAGAAAAAGCACTTAGCTCAGCCAAGTTCGAGACCACGTCCTAGCTTGTAAGCGGCAAACGAGATCTGGGGAAGTAGTGGTGGTGCATCCTGGGATATAGAATAGCTCAGCCAATAAGAGACTTCGCTCTATAGCATAGCGTGCCGAGTTGGAGCCGAGGATCGGCTCCGAACCCATCAGTACAGAATGTAGGCGAGATAGGATCACATAACATCCCAGCTTATCCCAGAAAGCACGTTTCTGGAAGGCAAGAGTCGACCTGACAGAAGGCACATGCCTAGAACCCTTCTTGCTCTTAGGACACTGCCTATGAACAAAAGCAGACTTGGAGGGATAATTCCTCTTTAATTTGTTAATAGTAGAAACAAAAATATGTTTCAGCTCCTGTAAGGCTTTATCCTTGTCCTGGAGAGGCTTGAAAAGTTCAGCTATAGCAGACCCAAAAAGGTTTATTATCCAAAAGGCGCATCCAAAAGTTTGGCCTTAATATCACCAGGCAAAGCCTGAATAAGTCACAAATAATGTCTTATAATTCAGCCAAGGGCAGCAACCATGGAAGAGAAATCAGCAGCATCACAGCTGCATTTGACTGAATGGCAGGCAAGTTGAGAAGTACAGCCCAGCAGGGAAAGGGCCAAAGCCTCCCCCCAAGAGTCACTAAGGTCAGACGCCATCTTAGAAACCTGAGAAAGGAGGGTCAAAACATACCTGGACATACGAGTCTTGTAATTCATGGCCCTAACGGATAGAGTGGCAACAGTGTAAACTTTTTTGCCCAAACCTTCCACAGCCCTAACATCCTTATCAGATGGCAATAGTTTGGTAAAGGGCAATAATTTAGATGGCTTATCAGAGGAGACTGACACTACAGAAGAGTCAGCAGAAAGGCATTTATACAGAAATCTGCACTCCTTAGGAACTTTCTATCTAGCTTCTTAGGTGCAGGAGGTAAAGAGTCATGGACTACTGACACAGCTGAAAAAGTATCCAGGAGGACAGCCAGGACAGGAGGAACAGTGGATAGCTTAGGAAACCCCATCTGTAGGAGTTCATTATCATCTTTTCTGAATGTAAGAGACTTGAGAACAGTCCCAGTTAAAATAGTCCATCATATGGGCAATGGTATCTCCAAAGGAGAGTTCCTCAAAGGGGGTATCTGGACTTATGGAGTCCTCCTCCTCTGAACTGTAGTTAAAAGGGGGACAGATTTGGGGAGAGCAAGCCAAAGATGCTTCCACGAGTCAAGGTCCTCATCTGAAGATTCTAATTCCTTAGGCCTCTTGAGGGGAGTGGAAGACCAGGGAGGAGCAGGCACAGGGACACCCTGAGGAGGGTTCAAGGCCATCAAAACATTAAACAGACCTGAAGTGAAATTGTGCCATTCACATTGCGGATCCTTAACAGGGGAAATACGTTTTGTTTTTTTATTTCTTGTTCTGCAAGACGTCTGCACAAAACACCCTCAGAGGGTCAGACCCCTGGTGGGACTCTATAATGGTTGTAGGACCCCCCCACCCCAAAATCTGAGGAATTCCCCTTGGACCTTTAGAAATAATTAACAGAGGTTTACTCTCAACGTCAGCCACAGATGTCTGAAAAGCCTCCCAGGATGTGCGAGAAGCCAGATCCATGCTGGCCTCTGACAGGGTTACAGCACAGGAATCTGAAGCTACCACTGGACAGTCCTCTGGGCTTTCACCGGCCTTGAGAGAGAGAGAGATGTATAGGGGAGGCTGCATACCAGCCAGATGAGACCTAATCTTTCTGGCACTCTTCTTGGCAGACAGCTGGCTCACAGGATGGGAGGATTGCACCATAGCACCATGAGCCAACCACTTAAGAAGTTGGCTCTCCAGGTAAATGTACATGGAGGCATACTACTAACAAAGGGTCTTGGCCACAAACACCTTGCAGATAGAGCACTGCATATGGTCATGGGAAGCACCCAAACAGAAGAGACACTGGTTGAGACAGTCTTTATGGGGAATCTGCTTCCCATACTGACATTTTCCCTTTATAGGTTCAAAGGTGTTTACTAGGCTAATGACCACAAGGGCCTTTTTAAGCCTAACCATGCATCCCAGATCTCTGACAAGTTCTACTACCCTTGATCAGTGTTAACAGGAGCTTGGGAGATAAAACATTTACAAGAAGGGGCCTGGGAGATGAACTATTTACAGACTGTCTGTGTTCATTACAGACAAAGATGCCAAATCAGGGGTGAATTTCCTGTTCCCCATCCAGCTGTCCAAGTTACACTTGAACTCGGTTAGGGAGAAACTCTGCTTAACATGGATGCGGAGCCTATTCCAGAGAAGTAGCCATCTCTGGGATACATAACCGTCTCTCCAGTAGGTCCTATTTATATCTCAAGCAAGGTTCAAGTCTTTAGAACGGTTAATTCTGGTGCTGTTTGTTTTGCGGATATGTAGGAAGTCCACCAGGGTGGGGTATGACAATGCCTTGTATGCCAAGCATAAACCTCCCCTTAAAAGCCTGTAGGAGACATTACAGGGATAGGGCCTTCAGGCAGTCTGCATAAGACATGCTATTTATGCCCTGTATTCTTTTAGTAAGAAACCTCTGTGGACATTCCAATTGTAGGATGTGCCTGGCTAGGTATATACCAAAGGGGAACACTGTACTCAAACATAGGTCTGATGAATGCTGAATATAGTAGAACAATAACTCCTTGGACCTAGATACCATACCCTTTGTTTTACAAGTTTCACAACAAAAAATGATTTCCTTGCTATAATAGGTGCGTGATGGACAAAGGTTAGATTACGGTCTAGGTTCCCCCAAGTCCCTGACTACTGAGTCAATTCTTAGGGGTGTGTTATCAATATGACAGTTACCAGGGGTAAATGACTTCTAAAAGGATACTATTATGCATTTCTTGGCATTCAGTTTTAATCCATGTCTCTGATACCAGTTGTCTATCGGTGTCAGCCCTTCCTGGACTACATTTGTCAGTGGGGGATTCTATGATTTGCAATTGTCTGAAGATTTAGTGAGCCTGAGGTACTTGACATTGGTCTTGTCTTCATAGAAGCAAATGCCAAAAAGGAGCAGGCCCTTCGCTGATCCATGAGAGACTTTGCTTGTGACTGATCTCTACGTAGAAGTGGACTCCCCAGTTCTAACATCCTGAGTCCTGTCTGAGAGCCAGCTTGCTATCCACCAGGTGGCATAAGGGTTTATTTAGAATATCTTGAGTTTTTCAACAATGCCCAAGTGGGGAATGCTTTGGCCAGGTCAAGGGAGGCAATGCTAGCCAATCTGCCCTCATCCATTGCTTTGTGAAGAAGTCCACCAAGCTCAGTAGGCATGACCTGCTCTTGACAAAACCAGATTGGGTTGGGTCCAGTGTTTGGAGGTTTTCTACATCATTACTGATCATTTCCACAATAACTCTTTCCATGGATTTGCATACAAGACTAGCAAGACTTATGGATGGGTCTGTAGTCTCCAGGGTCTGTAGACGGCTCACCTTTGTGTAGAGGAATGACTGTTGCTGTTCTCCACTCATGAGGCATGAAGCCTGTTTGGTGGCTACAGTTAAACAGCAATTCCAGATGGCCTGACAGGTCATGTTTCATGCTACGTTGATGGCATTCTGGGATACTGTAAGCCACTGATGCAGTAAGCTTGTCCTTAGAGGGAGCATTAAGGACCTGCGCCCTTGTGATAGTAAGGAGAGTTATATTTGATGGTACTTCCTGAGGGAAGGTTGAAGGGGACAGATGGATAAAGTTGGAAATTAATTTGTTGGACAGTAGTTTTGCTATATCTTCTGACTCAGTATATGTGGCTCCGTTAATCTCTGCACACAATTATGTACTGCCTTTGAAGATGTGGACATAACTTAAAGAATGCCTTGTGGTTGTCCTCTGAGGCCAAATTTACCTCAAATTTGGTTTTGGTAGAATATTTATCAGAGTTGTTTGTTTAGTTTGACGAGAATGCTTTTATCCTGCTGGGTGCTACACCTCCTAATTTTTAACACAATTTTCTTTCTTCTGTTAAACAGCCTCATGATGTTGAGATTCCACCAGGGTGGGTTGTTTTCTGAATTAGTGTTGTACTTCCTCCTGGTGAGTGCAGGTACCTCTATGCAGCTATTATTACATGCATATATAGCATTTCTTTGAAAAGTTCAGTGTAGGCAGCAGTGTTCTCAGGGTTTATGGTGACCTGAAATTTTGCCAGGTTATCACTTACTAGTAGGAAGTTGGCCTTTAAGAGTAGTTCCTGAATATTGCAGGGTTAGCTGGGGTTCCAGGTTTTATTTCAACTTCAAAGGTGACCATTGAAAAGACTTTACACTAACGGGTGTGCAGCACTCTCCCTTAATAGCAAGGACCAAATCCAGTAGGTTTGCTCACCTGATTGGTGCATTGACAATCCGGTTCAGGGAGTTTACATTTATAAAATCTAGTGCCTGTATGCTTGTTGTCATATGATTCCCAGTTAACAGTGGGGCAATTAAAGTCACCCATGAATATGGTATTGGGTTATATGGTGAGTGTTTCCAACACATTTAAATACACGTTAAGGGTTTCCTGGGGCATATAGGAGGACATACAGCTTTCAAGAAGTGGTATGGGAGTTTGCCTGCAGTGATTTGAATGTCGAGAAGCTCAAATGCATTGTCCAGTTTGACTAGCCGTGAGGTATATTTATTTTTTATGTAAATCGATAGTAGATGATGTAAATGTGCGGAAGGCATTATAGTCTTGCACTGTTGGTGTGCTCTACATGGATTTAAACCAACACTCTGATCACACAGACACCAGCATTTTGTAGAGTGAGAAGAGCTTGCAGGAAGTGGAGTTTTTTGTTTAGTCTCCTAGCATTGAGCAGCAGCACCTTTATATTTTCTTGGTTTTGATTTGCTATGTCGAAAGTACTTTCAGTGTGGCATTACCTAAAAAAAGGCACCATGGGGATGACAATGTTTTAGCTAATATTCAAAAGCCTAGAGGGGAGAGAGGTTCAGACCATCCCTGGCAAAGCACCTTGGTCTGTTGACCATCTTCTTCCATACTGACAAGCACTGCACCCCCTTAGAATGACACCACAAACTAAGCCAATTATTAAAAGCCAGTCATCTTCTATTCGTATTGTAGCATCATCCTTGAAGAAGGTAAAACGCTGCTCAATGATAGCCTCATACTAACCTGGGACACATATTACGACAGCATGATGTCTCTCTTCATGTAGTATAGGGAGGTACCTCAAGTCATTTACACTCACATGGACTATGACTGAATCATAATGGTACTTGTGGTCCAATGACCTGAGAGCGTGTGCAATGTGGCGCATCCTGGCCCCTGATAAGCAACTGACAGTAACTTTCTCCTTACATAGCCTGGTGAGAGGGACATCAGTGTGTCTCACAATAGAGTCTCTAATGACCAGAATATTGGATTATGTAGAGGCTTGCCTTATGGACTAAGAAGAGGAGGCACCATGAGATGTTGACGTGGGTGTTGCTTTGAAAGAGTGCATTCAAGGTTGCTGAGATTATTTATGTGTAATTCATCTAGGTGGTCTTTGGCGTTTTATGAAGGTTACATTTAAGTGCCTCAGCATAAGTGGGTCTGTGTGTCTGCTTTGAACTCTGTGGGATGGGTGCAGCATATGTACTTTCTTTCCAGATGACATGAACACAATAACCACAAAAGATATGAGAAAGATCAGAAACCCCAATGGGGCACTTATCTGTACAACATGGTTTGGTAACCAGCATAGAAAGTCGTTTAGACTGATGCTGAACAATGGCGTTCGAACTGGTGGCAAAGAATTTCTGAGTGTGTGTGTGCCTATGCCACATTTACGCCCTACACCTTGTGCGGGAAGTATATGTGTGATGTATGGTGCCTATTAGAACTAAAGGCTTTGGCATACTGGCTAGACTACGGGTTATCCTTGGCAGGAGATACCTTTGGTGAAGAATACTGCAACAATGATACTGAAGGACATCAGGGTGAGTTTTGAGAAGTACAGAGAGAGTAGGATTTTGGATGGAGGTCCAGAACAAAAAAAAAAAAAAAAAACACCACAAAGAATGCTATATTCATAAAGTAGCAGAAAGTATTCTAAGAACTATGCCAACAGTGGAATAGGGAAAGAAAAGTTTACCAATAGGGGGAATGACTGCAAGCAGAGGTACAGAAAATCTGCAAGAACATGCTGGAATTTACAGGAGAAAATTAGCAAAGGAACCAAGGCACTCTTTCTGAGCTGAGATATAGGATCTTAATTGTCCAGACATGGTAAGGCCTTACTAAATGCAATGCTACTTGTTCCCAAAAAAGCAATTACTAGACAAATGAAATCAAAAGCTAAACAGACTGTAACTTAAGTACTGAATGAAAATTGTAAAGGAGCTAAAAGAACTGGAGACGGGATCATTAGAAAAGTAAAAGAGCAAATTACAGACAAATAAATGGAATTTGTGGGAGTAGAATACTGCATGCAGAATAATGTGTAGCCACAGGAGGAGGATGAGTGAGGTTCAAGGGAAGGCAGGAATTTGTGTAATGTTGGAATTAATAATAACTGTTAAAAAGAATATAAATGTATAATGGTTTCTCGTCTCTTACTGTATGTGTACCTAAGTCACTGTCTACAACATAAGAATTTAATAAAAGCATTAAAAAAGCAAAATGCATCTAATATCAATGTTACTAATGCCCACTGTTAGTCTGAAAGTCGAGCAACTGTAAAACTTACGCTGAGGTGTGTGTGGTCCAACATGCATGTATATCATCTTTTGATCTTTTTTAACAATTCTGTCAATTTTCTGTATTATCTACTGAACAGTCTTTCTAGCTACGAATGAAGGGTATGGATAGATCTAAACTTGCTCCACTGTTACACTGCATTTTTTATGGCTAAAGCCGAAAGACTAAATTAATGGCCATGAAGAGTCCAGATCTCACCTGATGTTGCAGACCTTGGATTCACATTATGTTGTAAGGTGTTCTTGATATGCAGATGGGTACTTAGCAGCACTGGTGGAGTAAAGGAACACTCCCTTGCAAGATGTTAATGCTTTGGCAGCTCTGTGACCCTTGCTTACACATCTGAGCCCAAAAACCTGAATTAATTTCATGAGAGACAAACAGAAGTAATGCTAATATAATGAAAGGGCAAGATTCCCATCAACAGCTTAGCACACTACCAGAAAATCTAGATGGCCGATTTAATAATTATGTACCATGGATTAGCTCTTGCTTTAAGGATGGAATGAATGAAGGACTGATTTATCTACTTATTCACCTTTAACTAGGCTGGTGCACTGATCCAAAAAACTGCAATATTCAGCAATGCCATGAGAATACACTCCTTGAGCAGTAACTCACACTATGCCTACTGTACCTTCCAACAATGAGCTGAAGGAATAATACAGGTCTCCACACCAGAAGTTGCAGAACTAGGGAAAGGTCCCGCAGTAGAGCTCTTTTGAGTGTGCACCTTTAACTCCTAGTGGGCGTGGCTTCAGCATTTAAAAATTGAGGTTATCACCATACATTTTTAACAAATACCCATTGACAGAGGTCATACATCAATACAATTGTGTTTGCTATCATGTATGCTTCAAGATAACATTTTCCGATACCTTGTATGTAACATGGTTTTGGATTTATTAATGCAAATATGAACAGGCAATATTTGACGCCTAGAGGAGCAGTAGGGTGTAACTGCAGAAACGCCTGGAGACGTCACTCGGCTGTAATGAGGGATCAGGCTCAATCAACAACAAGCTCTCAGATTATTTGATGACCTGTGTTAATTCCCAAATTAGAAGAAATTAGTGACAAAGACAGTCACTATGCTTACGGACTAGAAAATGTGTGCCTTGATACAGGAATGTATGTGTGTAAAATGAATGCTGTGTTCTTACCATGATGACAGATTCTTACTGCTCCTATCTGTCTGGATGGTTACCTGCCCTCACGGCAGATCCAAGATGGCAATTTGTCATTCAGAAGCTTAGGTTCATAGGTTCATAGGTTTATACTAGGCTATCTGCCCTAAGGCATTTATAAGCCTAGCCCAAATTTTTGTGGCTTACGCCACCCCTTATATGAAAAAATACTGTGCCCATTAGTTTGTTGTGCCTCTGTCCAGCAGTGACACAGAGATGATTCCTGGGGTAAACCTACGATCTCCCATCCACAGGTCTAGATTTCTCTTGAACAGAGTCAGCGAGGTGCTCTGCCTCACATGGACCGGGATTTTATTCCACAGCATAGGGAGTCTCTGAGTGATAAATCTATCCCTCCAGCACGTCCTATTTATATCCGTGCTAAGGTTTAAGTCGCTTGCTCTAGTGGTTTTGGTGGATTTGGATTTTTGAGGTGGAGCATGTCCATTAATTCCGGGTTGGACATGGCCTTGTATGTCAGGCACATGTCACCTCTGAGCAGACGGTATGCGACTGAATAGAGCTGGAGTTTCTTCAATCTGGCAGCATATGACAGATTTTGGAGTCCCTTTATCCTTTTGGTGAGGAACTTTTGGGGTCTCTCCAATTGCTGCAGATGTCGGGTGAGATACATCCCGAATGGGGCATTGTACTCGATCATTGGTCTGATAAGTGAAGAGTACAGGGGAACAATGACCTCACTAGATCTGGATGTGAATCCTTCATGATCAGGTGGGCAATGTAGAAGGTCTTTCTAACCACTTTAGCAATGTGAGTGTCAAAAGAAAGGCCACTGTCAACCTGGGTCCCCAGGTCCCTGATAACCTCTTCTGTGCTTAGTGGATTGCCACCTATATGGTAGCTTGGGGTTACCTTGTTTTTCCCAAAGGGTATGACTATACATTTTTGGCGTTTAACTTCAGGCCATGGCTCTGGCACCAGCTATCTGTTTCCGTGAGTCCCTTCTGAAGGATATCCGTGTCCGATGCACTTTCCACTATGGCCCAGTTTGCAGTCGCCTGCAAACTTTGTCAGCCAAAGTCCTCCCATGCTGGCCTGTACTTCTGAGAAGTAGATGCCAAACAATAGGGGCCAAGGACCGAGCCCTGTGGGACACCACTTGTGACCGGCTTGGAGTCTGACACAGCGCCAGCAACTCTAACCCTGTGGGTTCTGTCCTTAAGCCAGTTTGCAACCCATCTTGTGACATATGGGTTTACATTTAAGCTGGTAAGTTTTTCTACAATACCCGAGTGGGGTATTGTGTCGAAGCCTTTGCAAGGTCAAGGTAGGCTGTATGGACTGCCTTTCCTCATCAATGGCCTTGGTGACTGTTTCGAAGAAGTCGACCAAGTTCAAAAGGCATGATCTTCCCTTGACAAAGCCAAACTGGGTCGGGTCCAATGTCTGCAAGTCCCCTATATCTTTGTTTATGAGCTCCATTATGATCCTCTCCATAGCTTTGCAGACTAGACTTGTTAAGCTTATGGGGTAATTACCAGGGTCCGTGAGGCGCCGCCTTTGTGGAGTGGGACCACAGTTGCCGTCGCCACTCCTTGGGCACGTATCCTGTGGTAAGGCTGAGATTAAACAGCTGCCTTATGTGCGGGGTTAATTCCTCATTTAGCTCGTGTAGCACACAGCCGGTGACACCATCCGGTCCCATTGATGCTGTGTTTTTAGCTTTAGAGAGAGCAGCTTTCACCTGCGCATTTGAGATGTCCGGGAGGCTACACTCGGCTGGGATAGTTATCTCTCCTTTAGGGGGGGAGAGGGGGGTGAAGTTTGCACTGAACCTGTCTGCCAGTATGTTGGCAATGTCTGTGGGTTCAGTGATTTTTGTATAATTTTGGACTAATTCTGAGCATATCTGGGAGTTTCCACCCAGGTTCCTAACATAGCTGAAAAAGGCCTTATGATTGTCCTTTGAATCCATGGCAATTTTTCTCTCAAAATTGGCCTTAGTTGATTTTATAGGTTCATAGGTTCATAGGTTCATACTAGGCTATCTGCCCAAGGGCATTTATAAGCCTAGCCCATAGTTATTTGGCTTTCGCCACCCCTTTAGTTTGAATAAAACTATGCCTATTATTTTGCTGTGCCTCTGTCAAGCAGTGACACTGAAGTAATCCCTGGGGTATATCTGCGATCCCCCATCCATTGGTCAAGATTCCTCTTGAACAAGGCCAGCGAGGTGCTCTGCCTCACATGTACCTGGATTTTGTTCCACAGCATAGGGAGTCTCTGGGTGATGAATCTGTCCCTCCAGCATGTTCTATTAATAACCGTGTCAAGGTTTAAGTCTCCCGCCCTTGTGGTTCTGAGGGATCTAGATTTTTGAGGTGAAGCATATTCATCAAATCAGGGTTTGACATGGCCTTATATGTCAGGCACAGGTCACCTCTGAGCAAGCGGTATGAGACTGAATAGAGCTGGAGTTCTTTCAGTCGGGCAGCATAAGACATATTTTTGAGACCCTTTATCCTTTTGGTGAGGAACTTTTGGGGCCTTTCCAGCTGCTGCAGGTGTCTGGTCAGATACATTCGAATGGGGCATTGTACTCAATCATAGGTCTAATGAGTGATGAGTACAGGGGCGATGACCTCCCTTGATCTAGATGTGAATCCCTTCATGATCAGGTGGGCAATGTAGAAGGTTTTCCTAACTACTTTAGCAACATGAGTGTCAAGCGAAGGCTACTGTCAACCTGGGTCCCCAGATCCCTGATGACTTCTTCTGTGCTCAGTGGATTGCCACCTATATGGTAGCTAGGGGTAACCTTGTTTTTCCCGAAGGGTATGACTATGCATTTCTTGGCATTTAACTTTTGGCCATGGCTCTGGCACCAGTTATCCGTTTCTGTGAGGCCCTTCTGAAGGATATCTGTGTCAGATGTGTTTTCGACTATGGCGCCCAGTTTGCAGTCATCTGCAAACTTTGTCAGCCATAACCCTCCTGTGTTTGCTTGTACTTCAGAAAAGTAGATGCCGAACAAGAGTGGACCCAGGACTGAGCCCTGTGGGACACCACTTGTGACAGGCTTTGAGTCTGACATGGCTCCAGCAACTCTGACCCTCTGGGTTCTGTCACTTAGCCAGTTTGCAACCCATCTTGTGATGTATGGGTTTACATTCAAGCTGATGAGTTTTTGATGATACCTGAGTGGGGTATTGTGTCGAAGGCCTTTGCCAGGTCAAGGTAGGCTGTATGGACTGCCTTTCCCTCATCAATGGCCTTGGTGACTGTCTCGAAAAAGTCAACCAAGTTTAAAAGGCATGATCTGCCTTTGACAAAGCCAAACTGGGTTGGATCCAAAGTCTGCAAGTTCCCTATGTCTTTATTTATGAGTTCCATTATGATCCTCTCCATGGCTTTGCAGATAAGGCTTGTCAAGCTAATGGGATGGTAATTTCCAGGGTCGGTGGAGGCACCGCCCTTGTGAAGTGGGACCACAGTCGCCGTGCGCCACTCCTTGGAGTGCGTATCCTGAGGTGAGGCTAAGATTAAACAGCTGTCCTAACTGCGGGTTTAATTCCTCATTGAGTTCATGGAGCACACAGCCGGGGACACCATCCGGTCCCATGGATGCTGTGTTTTTTGCTTTGCAGAGGGCAGTTCTCACCTGGGCGTTGCAGATGTTTGAGGGGCTACAACACTCTGGTATAGATATCTCTCCTTTTGGGGAGGGGAGAAGTTTGCACTGAACCTGTCAGCCAGTATGTTGGCAATGTGTGTAGGTTCAGTAATCTTCGCATCATTTTGAACTAATTCTGAGCATATCTGGGAGTTTCCTCCTAGGTTTCTAACATAGCTAAAGAAGGCCTTATGATTGTCTTTTGAATCCTTGGCGATTTTTCTCTCAAAATTTGCCTTGGATGATTTTATGGGAGCTTTTTACTTATAATGATCAAGGGTGTCTTACCTTTCAAGGATTTTGCTCTATCTTGTAGTAGCTTCTTCCTTTTGTTGTAGAGCTTGTTTATGGCTGGGGTCCACCAGACTGGACGCTTGCCTTTGGTACAAAGAGTCTTAGTTTTGTTTGGGATTGCCTGATCCATGCAGTCCTGTAGGTGCTGGTAGAAGGCATTTGTAAGTGATTCAGCAGTTTGAGTAATGTTTACCACTGGCTCAGGGGCCTTAAAGGAGACCACACTAGTTTTTAGAAGTGTGAAGTCGGCTTTTGAGAAGTTTTTCACTGTGGTCTTTTTTGTTGCAGGTGAGGGCGGGATGAGGACCCCCAGCGAGATTAGTTTATGATCTGATCTCACCAGTGAGGGGTATACTTCGGTGTTGAACATTGTGATCCCATGTTCGTGATGATGAGATCAAGTATGTTTTCTCCTCTTGTGGGGATGGTGACTAGTTGTTCCATGGCATTTGAGTTTATGAACTCCAGGAACCTTTGGGCTAGAGTGTTTGGGCTTGAGTAGTGTTCCCAGTCTATATTAGGGTAGTTGAAGTCACCTAGTATGATGGTGTTTGGAGATACATTTATCCCCTCCATTGTTTTCAGGATGGCCATGTGAGGTTCCTGAGTTTGAGAGGGTGGCCTGTAACATGCTACAAATTGCAGAGCAGTCTTGCCTATGGTTAATTGCACCTGGATGGTCTCCGATGCATCGTGCGTTGCCACCAACCTTGAGGTGTGGGTGTCCTTTATGAATATGGACACCCCCCCTCCTTTCTTGGTGTTGTCCGGATTTTGGGGCCGGAACGCATGATATGAGGTGAAACCTGCTAGTGCTGGGGTGCTCTCAGGAGCCTTGAACCAGGTTTCTGTCACAGCACAGACATAGATGTTCTCCACACTGAGAAGGGCCTCGAGTGCGTGCATCTTGAGATTGAGACTTCTGGCATTGAGCAGCATTACCCTTAGTTTTTTTACTTTTTTGTGTTCTAGGGTGGTAGGTTTAGAATTTGAGCCTTGCCTAAAAAAGGCACTATGGGGCTGGCAAGAGCCTTTGCCAATATCCGGAAGCCTAGGGGTGACAGGTGCAAGCCGTCCCTTGCGAAGCAGCGTGGCTTGTCCAGCATGTCATCCCAGGCAGACAGACATTGGATCCCCTTTGAATGACACCAGAATTTAAGCCAATTATTAAAGCTGATCATCTTATCACTGTATTGTGGCATCATTCTAGGTGAAGGTAGGATACTGCTCAAGGTCAGGGTCATACCTGCCT
This sequence comes from Protopterus annectens, assembly GCF_019279795.1. Lineage (NCBI taxonomy): Eukaryota > Metazoa > Chordata > Ceratodontiformes > Protopteridae > Protopterus > Protopterus annectens. Next base: position 1,945,729,882 of record NC_056726.1, read on the forward strand.
GGGCTACATAATCAGAGAGCTCCTCAATGTCTCTTTTCATGTAGTCCAAGGAGGTACGTCTCAGGTCGTTGACACCAACGTGGACAATGACTGAGTCGTACTTGTACCTGCTGTTGAGAGACCTGAGTGCTTGTGTTATGTGGCGGATTCTAGCGCCCGACAGGCAGCTTACTGTGACCTTCTCCTTACTCAGTCTGGTGAGCGGACGTCAGTGTGTCTGACTATGGAGTCACCTATGACAAGTATGTTTGGTGTTGTATTTGGCCTTAAGGGCAGTGACTGCTTTGCACACTGATTTTGTTGTTTATGTGTTGTTTGTGTGGTGTATTGAGTTTGCAGTTGCTTGGGTGTCTGCTTTGGAGGCCTCTGCTGTTTAGGTAAATTTTTACTCAGAGCCTCCGAGTATGTCTTAGTGTGTTTATATGTTTGATTCAGTGGTGTGGTTGAGTTATGTGAGACTGGTATTGTGGTGTGTGTAGTTGCCTTCTCCTCCTGCCTGGTCTTGCCAGTCCTGAGTTGAGAGAGCTCAGCCTCCAGTCTGGCTAAATAGCTGCATCTCTCACAAGTGTTAGTGTTACATGGGAGGAGGAGATGGTTGTCCGTGTACATGAGGCAATTGTAACATTGTCTCAGAATTCCCAGATTCACCAAATGGGCAGGAGAGGATGCCAGCATCTGACCCTTCGACATGCTAGAAAGAATTATGAGTTGGTATGAGACAGAAAAGTAGTGGGCTTAGCAGGGAAGTGGGCACTCCTGGGGGGTTTTGCTAGTGAGAGATTTGTATAATATAGGAGTGCTTGACCTGCAAAGAGAATGCTTATAAGACAAGGGATATGCTTATAAGACAAGTGCTGAGCTTTTTGAGAAGAAAAAGCTATTTGGAACAAGTGCTGCACTTTTTAGTGTAGGTGTAAACTGTTTAGGTTCCTAACAGAGCAGTTCTAATGAGTGCTCGTAATTTTTTACTAATAATGATCAGGGGTGACTTCCCTTTTATGGATTTTGTTCTATCATGTAATAGCTTTCTCCTCTTATTGTAAAGTTTGTTAATGGCTGGGGTCCACCAGACTGGACGTTTGCCCTTTGTGGAAAGAGTCTTGGTTTTATTTGGGATTGCCTGATCCATGCAGTCCTGGAGGTGTTCATAGAAGGCATTTGTAAGGGCTTCCGCAGCTTGGGTTGTGGTTTCCTCTGGCTCAGGGGCCTTGAAGGATACCACACCAGTCTTGAGTAGTGTGAAGTTTGCTTTAGAGAAGTTCTTCACTATGGTCTTTTTGTTTGGGGTGGGGCGGATGTGGATTTCCAGTGAGATTAGTTTATGATCAGATCTCACCAATGAGGGATATACTTCGTGTGGAGCATTTTGTCCCCATGTTTGTGACAATGAGATCTAGTATATTTTCTCCTCTCGTGGGAACAGTGACTAGCTGTTCCATGGCATTTGAATTTATGAACTCCAGGAACCGTTGGGCTAGAAAGTTAGGGCTTGAGTAATGTTCCCAGTCTATATTCGGGTAGTTGAAGTCACCCAATATGATGGTGTTTGGAGATACATTTATACCCTCCAGTGTCTTCAGGAAGGCTGTGTGGGGTTCCTGAGTTTGAGAGGGTGGCCTGTAGCATGCTACAATTTGTAGAGCAGTTTTGCCTATGGTTAGTTGCACCTGGATGGTTTCCTAAGCTTAGCGTTGCCACCAACCTGGAGGTGTGGGTATCCTTTATGAATATGGATACACCCCCTCCTTTTGTGGTGTGGTCCGGGTTTTGGGGCCGGAACGCATGATATGAGGTAAAACCTAATAGTGCCGGGGTGCTCTCAGGAGCCTTGAACCAGGTTTCAGTTACAGCACAGACATCGATGTTCTCCATACTGAGAAGGGCCTCGAGTGCTTCTCCAGAGCTCGAGTTTCCCCCGTCTCCCAAAATGCAGTGTGCTACTCCTGGACTCTCTGACTGAGTTTGCACTTTATCTGATACAATGGCAATGAAAAGTTGGCCTCGGGAAAGATTTGGGGCTTAGCACTATCCATGAAGGACGGTAACTGTTTAGGAAGGTGGAGAGTGGGTGGGACATCAAGGCAGATAGAAAGGGACAAGTATTATTTGTTATGTTAAGTGCTTAACTATCATACTCTGTATTGCCCCCTCTGTCCATGTTGATGGTTGAAACAGAATCCTCCTTCATCCCTCATCTTCAAATACCTAGGATTATGGCTGATCATATTCTAAACTTCTATTTCCTCACATACGGAGTGAGAGTGAAAATAAGCTCCCTCCTCTTCTGGGCAAAAAGAGCTCCCCTTTTCTATCCCAACAAGCCACAGCAGCCATCAAAGAAGTTCTTCTTTCTCAACTTGAATATACTTCCTGTTTTTGCTTCTGCCTCCAAGAAAAGCACCACCGCACTCAAGAAAGTCTCTAACAGCATCTGCTGATTTACTACAAACTCCACCAGATCAAGCATGAACGTAAGTCACTGAACCACTGGCACCAGACTGACTCGGTTATAGTCCACGTGGGCATAAATGACCCTAGATATACCTCCCTGGACTACATGAATAAAGACATGATGAAACTCTCGGACTATGCATCCCAAGCCATTATAATCCTAGCACTGAGAAGCATTCTAACCTCTCCAAGGATGATAGCACAATATGAACAGAAAACAGACTTTAAACAACTGGCTCAGTTTTAGGTATCTTTTGAAGGGGGTACGATACTTGTCACCCTGGGTGGATATGGTTGATAGGCTACAATGCTTTGCCAGGGATTGTCTGCATCTGTCCCCTCTAGGCTTTCAAATAATGGCTAAAATTTTGTCCACCGCCACAGTGCCTTTTTTAGGCCTTGCCAACCTGACAAACCATCTGACATAGCTAAACCAACCCAGGATAACATAAAGGTAATACTGCTCAACTCCATGAGTCTGAACAAAAACTCCACTTCCTGCAAGCTCTCCTCACAAAAAGGACAACTCCTATGCAGACCTGTTTCAAAGCCTTAGCCTTGTATACCATCTCCTACAGGTTGCTGAGAGGTGATCAATACCTGGCTTACAAAGCATTCTCTGATGTAGCCTTAATGGATCTATTGCACACATGCAAAACAAATGGAATAGGAAACACCTGATCATGGGACCTAAACCTCATATGCGACATATACAAGACATGTTGCAGGGACAGGTATGTGTCTCAGAGTCTACCTTATCTCTGGAATAGGCTTCCCATCTGTGTGAAACAGAGTTCCTCTCTGCACTTATTCAAATACAACCCCTGGTCTAGCATGTGTGTGTGTCTATTAGACATGACGCTTGCAGATGCTGCCCAGGTTATCTGTACCTCCCTCCACACACAAGCCTAAAGGAGCAAAGCCTGTACCAATACACCTGGGAAGCTTGGCTAGGCTTAAAAAGGCCCTTTAGGGTTATTAGCCTAGTATTCTCCTAAAATCCTATGACCCTATAATCCTATGAAACTGGAACTGAAGCTTGAATGAAAGCTAGACATAGCAGCCAAATGGACTTTGACTGCAGAGTAACTAGTATCAATATCAAAAAGGCAGCCTAGAAATCGAAGAATAGAAAGAACAGGAGCAGGGTATGGGTCCAATCTTTGACTGACTACCTATAAGGAGAATTATTTCCATTTCCTTTTATATAGTTTGCTAGAGGATTGCTTCAGAGAAGCAGTTAGAATTTGAACTACTGTGGGAGACAATGGCTGGATTACTGATCATCAGCGTAATTGGAAAAAAGCAAGTGGTTAGCCTGAAGGTGGTGATGTCCAAATGAGCTTTGCCAGATGAGTAAGATAGAAAGTCCAGTTGTGAACCAAGTGACCATGGGGATTGCATCACATTAGCGGGTCAAAAGGGGCTACTGAGGATGACTTTTGTCTTGCACATGGATACTTTAAGAATTCTGCTACTAATAGAGATGGGTGTACAGAAGTCCAGGTGGAAGATGGAAAGGTAGCTGATGCAAAAGTTATGTGAAGATACAAACAAATTGCAGCAAAGCTAACCCCAACAGCTGAATATCTTTTTTGCCACTGCATAACTGAGGGATATCTCAAGGGACTTCCAAGATGGTTACACACTGATCAACAAGCTGATTAGCACTCTCAGAGTGTGAAAAGTGAAACTGAAGGGTAAGAAAAGTCACTAAAAGCCATTAGTTTTGGTAAAATTCATTTACTGGCAAGTAATCAAGCTGTATGGTTTACCAACAAAGAAGAAATCTGGAGAATAGATGTCAACCATAGAAGGCAAAGAAAATCTGAGAGGGAAGAATCTTCATCTCCAGAAATTTGATGAGAGTGTCAGCCTTCTGTTGATGAAACATTCCTGGGATTGTCCTCCCTTTGTAATGCCTCACCTACCCTAGGCAAAAGGTGTGGTTGGTAACTGTGGCTGATGGCATGGGAAGAACTAAGACTGTCCCTTCCTGTACAAGGGTGGACTGAATCTACCACATCAAGGTGGTTTCAGCAAATCAGGGATAGTTTTATGGAAGGGTGTAGCAGGTAACTGGACAGACCACTGAACACTGAGTGACCACAGAAGAACTCTTGTATAGTACCTATCGATGGATGAAAGCATCTTGGACTGTAGTTTGAGGGAGATCAGCTTTTGCTCTGAAAGCTTTGTTATTCTTCCGTGGTATCGAGGTGGCAACCTGAGAAGGTCAAGGACAGACAGGGTTCCAGATATGACTTTTCTAAGTTTATGGAGATACCAGAGGACTGATACAAACAAAGTAAGTTATCTCTTTCAAGAGTCAGCGATTCCTTTGTGTTTGCAGCTAGGAACTAGTCACAGATATACAGGAACACCTGGAACCCTTGCAGGCCAAGATGTGCTGTGGCCACTGACACGCATTTGGTAAACACCTGGGGGGGAAAAACCAAAGGTCAATGATCAGAACTGGTAATGACTAGCTCCCAGCTGGAAGTGGAGGAACTTTCTGGATTGCTTTGCACTTTTCCTGAAGGTCTACCAAGCACATCTGACTCCCCCTCCTGTAGTTGTGGAAGGACAGACTGCAGCATGACCATATGGAATTTCATCACATGAAGATTTAGCCCACTGACATTGGGAATAAGCCTGAATTCCTTTGTTTTCTTTGGCACTACAATGAATCTTAAGTAGACTTCAGATCTTCTCTGGTCTGATGGGATCTCTTGGAAGGCTCTTTTCTGAAGAAGGTGAGAGATCAGTCTAGCTGTTGCCCTTTCCTGGCAGGGTGGAACATATGGAATGGCAGCATAAATTCAGTGGGGCTGGAAATGAAACGCAATACATAGCCTCTGGATATAATGTTCCTTACTCATTTGTCTTCTGTGATGGCAGACCAAACTTCTGGGTGAAGAGAAGTATGTCTTCTGACCGACTCCAGAGGAGAGCAGTCAGAAAACATTTCAAGAGTGCTGAAGGGTTTACCCTGAAATGGGACCTCTAAAAACTTGTGGATCCCCTCTACCTCTGTGGGAAAGTCCATTAAAAGACCCCCCCCGGCTACAAGGGGCCTTATGAACCACAGTCCTTTGGCTGCTCGTCGGGTTTAGGAAGTAGGTTGTATGAGGGGTTTAAAAGTGGAGGCAGATGGCAGATCTCATCTTCCCATGTTGCACACTCTTTGTCAAAGTCTCTTTCACTTTTGGGTTGAAAAGGGATGATCTGTTGTACATGCATTCAGAAGGGATGCTTTAAAATTGTCTGCAAAATCACATTACCAAAGCCAGGCATACAGGCACAAGCTGCCCTAGCTGCCCCATCAACAGAACTGGGGAGCAGCCTCACTGACAGATTAAAGATGGAGAACATAATAGAGACATGGGCTTCTATCTGCTTCCTTGTGTCTGATGTTGGGGGTCTGCAGAGGGATTACAGCACCCATTTGCTCATATTCCACTGGAACTATATCATGTACATAAAACAATGCAACTTTCTCTGGGAACAAGCTCCTGAGGTGTAAGCCCACTTCCCAAAACAGTGCATCTTCCTAGAATCCCTATTAGTAGGACGGACCACAGAACTCTCCTCGGACAGCTCATTCTTGGTGGCCACTAAAACTACAATGGATTCAATTAGAGGGCAGTCTTAGGGAGGACTCAAAATTGTATCAGGTCTGTAGGATATTGACTCCTCTACGACAGGTTCTTTCCACACCTCTTCACTACCAAGTCACTGAGATAGCCAGTGGAAGGAACCATGCAGAAAGTAGTGGCAACAGCTCAGAAGGCTTCAAAAAATAACAATTCCTTATCCAAGAGGGGGGGGGGTGTCAACAGGCCAGTTCTCTCCTCTTCTGCATAATCTCCACAATTCCTTTGAAGGTGCAGTCTTAGGTTCATAGGTGGTTACTGGGCGATTGACCCAAAGGTCTTTATAAGCCCAGCCATGTGTACCCAATATAATAATAGAGAAACCCAATATAAAGGATCTTGCCTAAACTTGAGATGTTAGTTAGCAACAGCTAATTGAGATGTTAGTTAGCAACAGCTACCCATATCTAGGAAGGTTATAAGTGAAATGCCCAACAGGAATTTATGGTTTCCCTATCCAGTCATCCAGGCTACGCTTAAACAGGGTCACAGAGGGGCTTTGTTTGATGTGAACTGGTAGCTTATTCCAGAGGAGTGGCAACCTCCGAGAGACATGTCTTTCTCCAGCAAGTCCTATTTATGTCACAGGCCAGGTTATGGTCCCTGGAGTGGCTGACCCTTGTCCCATTTAACTCATGGTTGTGCAGCATTTCCAGTCTATTTGGATCTGAGATTGCTCTGTAGGCCAGGCACAAGTCTCCTCTAAGTAGTCTGTACACCACTGAGTGACTTCAGTTCCTCAATGTAAGACGTGCTGGAGACCCTGAATTTTCTTGGTAAGAAATCACGGAGGTCTCTCAAGTTGCTGCAAGTGCCTGGTAAGGCACATAAAGGAAGCATTGCACTCAGTTACTGGCCTTATGAGATTTCAGTACAGGGGTGTCATGACCTCTTTCACTCGAGGCAATGCATTGCTAATTTGGTGTGCAATGTAGAATACATTCCTTACCATAGTACACACATGGCAGTCAAAGCTTAGGCTACAGTCAACTTGCGTTCTCAAGTCTCACTACAGAATTGTTACTTATGGTGATGGTCTGCAAGGATAAGGATATCATTTTTACTGAAAGGGATGATAATGCACTGTTTTGCATTTAGTTTGAGTCCAAGGCTTTGACACCAATCATTGGTTTGTGTAAGTCCCTCTTGAAGTACACTGACATCGTTTGAAAATTCAATGACTACACCTAATTTGCAGTCAACAGCAAACTAAGAGACATCCCCTCTGTTTTGGCATGAACTTCTGAGAAGTACATTCCAAACAACAGGGGATCTAGCACTGACCCCAGTGGTGACAGGTCTGCTGATTGATAAGTCCTCAACTTTGACGGAGTGTAATCTGTCGGTGAGTCAGTTGGCAACCCACCTGATGGCATAAGGGTTGATATTCAACTGGGAGAGTTTATCAATGATGCTCAAAGTTGGGATTCTGTCGAAGGCCTTAGTTAAGCCAAGGTAGGCTGTATGCACAGGTTTTCCTTCGTCTATGGCTCAGGTGATGTTTTCAAAGAAGTCCTCCTATTTAACAGGCATGGCCTGCTTTTGACAAAACCAAACATTGTCAGATCAATGGTCTGAAGATCACCTATATCCTTACAGACAGGGCTGGTTAGGCTTATGTGTTTGTAGTTCCCAGGGTCTGTTGCTGTACCCCCTTTATGAAGGGGGATGATGGTTGCTGTTTTCCATTCAGCAGGGACAACAATCAGTACTCAGGTAGTGGCTGAAGAGACCTAATGGAGTTGGTAACTCACGTTTTAAACCATTTAAAATGCAACCTGTGATGCTATCCAGTCCCATACAGGCTGTGTTTTTGACCTTGGAGAGAGCATTAATGACTTGATCTTTGAAGATGCAAGGTGGGGGGAGATGTGGAGGGAATGCTTTGTGGAATGTTTGGAGGGGACGGGGAGGGTTGACATTTTCACAAAACCTGTCAGCTAACAGATTAGCTATTTTCACAGGCTCAGTTTGTGTGATGCCACCCACAGCTAGTTCAGCAAACGTCTAAGTCCTACCTTTTCGGTTATGGATACAGCTGAAGAATGACTTATGATTCTCCTTAGCTATGGTTGCTAAATTTTTCTTTCTGGGGTTGCCCTTAGAGAGGAATTTACAAGATGTCTTATTTGTTTGTTCAAACAGCGGAGGGTGTTCTTCCACTGCTGGGACCACTGTTTTTTTATTCTTTAGACAGCAACTTCCTGCTCTTGTTGTATAACTTATTAATGTTAGATGTCCACCAGGAAGGCTAGTTTTTTCTTGAGGATCTTGTTTTGATCCTATCAGGTACAGCTGTGTCAATACATTTGTACAAGTGTTTGTACAGGGCATTTGTGCATATCTTAGTATAGCTGCCAATGCCATCTATGGGACCAGGAGCATGGAAATGATTTATGCCATCCCTTAGGAGGGCATAATTAGCATTAGTGAAATTTTTTTTGCCTGATTTCACCTAAGAGCAGTTCAGGTATTATAGCTACTTCAAATGTGACTGATTTGTGATCAGATTTAACCAGTGAAGGTCTTATACTTGTAGTGGTGCAATGGCCACCCATGTCGCTGAGGACCAGGTCGAGAATATTTGAGCCCTTTGTGCTGTTGAATACTATTTGTTCCAGGGCATTAACATTAACAAAATCCAGGAATCTTTCTGCAAGCATGTTGGTACTCATACAAGTTTTCCAGTCAATGGGGGGGACAGTTAAAATCACCATGACTAGAGTGTTTGGTTGTAATTTGACTGATTCAAGCAGGTCCAAATAAACAGTGCGAGTATCTTGGTTCATTGAAGGGAGCCTATAGCTAATGATGACTTGAAATGGGGGGGACTTGCCCACAATTAGTTGAACTTAGAGCAACTCCATGGAGTTTTCTGTCTAACCAATCTAGAGGTGTATTTATCTTTGATACTTCTCCACCTTTGGTTCTCAAACGTTCAATTTGCAGTCTGAAAGTGTGGAAGGCATTTTGGCCTTGCAAGGCTAGGGTACTCTCTGTGGCCTGAACCAAGTTTCTGTGATTGCACAGATGTCAACATCCTCCAGGGAGAGGAGCACTTCCAGAGAATGCAGTTTCTGATTTAAACTCCTAGCGTTTAGCAACATTTTATTTTTTATTTTACTTTTGCTAACCTGGGGTGTCTGACTGAGCAGAAAAGGCCCTTTTTCAGCAGAGACCCGGGGAAAAAAGCTCTACACAGAAAACTTAGATACATTTAGATATTTAGACATGATCAGTATACACGTTTGTACAGTGGTATGCAGCACATTAACAGTTACAGTGGAGAGAACAAACAAGAAAATATTAATTTAAAAATAAAGGGAATTAATGGATTTGTTGTGTACAGTTGAAATTTGGAACATAGGTAGAATACATACATAGTACACAGGTACAGTACATACACTGTACCTTAGCCAGTGTTTGTGAGTAAGATTGAAAACTATTATCAAGTACTCTAGGTTTAGTATGTGTACCTTATCCGCTTTTACTAGCCTGGGGACCAGTCATGGCACTGCCAACTTTGCTCGAGGTGTTGCCTAATGAGGTTTTTAAAGGAGGCTTTGGATGATGTGTTTTGTATGCTACTGGGGACATAGTTCTGTTTTTAGCCACTGAACTACTATATATAGTGAGTCTCCAAAGCTATTGTAGCTGTTGGTGACTTCTAGTAGTAGTTTGCTTGATGATCTAAAAGGCCTTTTGGCTGAGTGATGCTGTACAAGGCTTTTGAGGACAGGACACTTACTGGGGAGGTAATAGATAGAATGACAGAAGCAGAGCTGATTGCAGGTTAGGAGGTTGGGCAATTCAAGCCAGTGGAGCTGTCTCAAAGCAGTACAGTAATGAGTTCTATATGAGCAATTTGCTGCAAAGCAGGCAATTCTGTTATAGCAGGCTTCCATTTTGCTTAGTTCAGTTTTCTTGAGATTAGTCAGAATGGGAGATGCATAGAGTGGGTGGACAGAAGTTGGGAGCGAGCAATGGCTGATTTTGTGTTGCTAGTAAGAAATGGTTTGATACGGTAGAGCGATCCCAGTTTGACATGTACTTTTTTAATAGTTAAGTTGAGATGACTCTTAAATTTTAGGTGTGAGTCTAAAGTTATTCACAATAGCTTAACCTGTGCCACTGGAGTGACTGGAGTCGCATTTGTGGAGTAGATAGTGAATGGACTGTTATCAGTGTTTTTGTCAGAACTGGTTATAAATCATAAGCGGAGTTTTCTTTGGACTGAAGATAAGTTGTGCTTTGGTAAGGTAGTTTTCAACGTCAAGACAATGCTAGTTGAGTTGTTTGCAAGAAGGTGGGGATGTTTTGTGCAGCACAGATTAAGGTAGTATCATCTGCATACTGAATGAAAAATGCATGCTGTGTGGAGGTATGGAGGTCATTTGTAAAGATTGTGAATAGCAATGGTCCCAAGACAGAACCCTGTGGGACTCCTACAGTTATGGGCAGCTGAGGAGAGAGAGAATATTTCCATTTCACAGCTTGGTACCGGTCAGTTAAGTAGCTTTGGAACCAGGTAAGAGTGGAATTTGGTAGGTGATATTGGTTTAGTTTGTTTAGCAGGATTTGGTGTGAGACTGTATCAAATGCTTTGGACATATCTAAAACAAGAGTTGATACCTGCAGGCCTTCGTTTTTGAGACAAGTTTACTGTGTCTGTGAAGCAGAGGAGGACTGTAGTGGTACTATGCGCAGGTCTGAAACCATGCTGAGTAGGTGACAGGATGTTGCTGTCTAGAAGATATTTTAGCACCTGGGTATGGATGCATTTTTCTAGGGTTTTAGCCAGGGGGGAGAGTAAAGCAATGGGTCTTTAGTTATTAAGTTCAGTGGAGGTCCTGCCTTTATGCATGGGTGTAACATAAGATATTTTCCAGAGTTTGGGTACATAGTTTTCAACAACTGATCTGTTTATGAGAGTGGAGACTGGGATAGCAATAGCATCTGCTGAGTTTCAAGAAATAGCTGGGGAGTAGGTCGGCTGCTGTTGATGAGGTTCTTAGTTTGGAGAGCATGCTTTTGATTGAAGTGGTGGAAACTGTTTTGAGGGTAAAGCTTGTATTAGTGTTATTTGTGTTGGGGGGATAGTGAGGTTGGAACTGTCCTGTGATACTGAGGGTAGAATGGATTACACAAAGTGGGAGATGAATTGTGTTTCGATGGGAACTTTAGTGTCAGTGGGTGGTTGGTTTGGGGGTAGCCTTTTGGGTGGATTTTAGTAGCTGGTTTAATTTTTCCAAAATTTTTTGGGGTTGTGTTGGTATTTAGTTTGTTATGTGTAGTAGGATTTTTTGTCCAGTCTAATGCATTTATTTGCACGGTTGCGCAGTTCTTGGTACTCAGTTAGGCTTTGTGTTTCTTTGGTTTTTTGATAGTAAAGCCAGGCAGTGTCACTGGACTTGAGGGTTTGTTTGGTTTCTTTACTGAGCCTGGGGTTTTGTAGAGGTTTTAACCTTGATTTTGCACAATGGAGGAACAGTGTCTAGGTGTTGTAGACATGTTTTGCTGAAATATGCTACAGCCTGGTCAAGTGGGAGGGTTTTTAGGGGGGTCCAGTCACAGTTACAGAGTAAAGCATTGAGGACCTCAGGAGAGATATTTTTTGTGTTTCTAGTGGATTTATAGTTAGTGGTTTTGCATATGCTTGTTCTGCTACGTATAAGGTATAGGTAACATAACCTTTAATTTATTTGTGAGTGATATTTTCACTTGAGAAATTTTGTTCAGAGACCTTGCCTTAAAAAAGGCACTATGGGGAGGCAAGTGCCTTAGCCAGTAACCAAAAGCCTAGAGGTGACAGGTGAAGACCATCTCTGGCAAAACAGTGCGGTCCATCAACCATGTCATCCCAGGATGATAGGAACCAGATCCCCCTTAGACTGACACAAGAAACTAAGTCAATTGTTGAAGTTAATAATTTTTTGTTTATATTGTGGTATCATCCTATGTGAGGGTAGAATACTGTTCAAAACTAGGGACATATCTGCCTGGGACACATATAATATAGAGCTCTCTACATATAGTCCACTTGGGTACATCTCAAGTCATTCACACCAACATGAACTATGATGGAGTCATAACAGTATTTGTTGTTAAGAGACTTGAGTGCATGTGTGATCTGATGGATCCTGACAGACAGCTGACCGTAACCTTCTCCTTGTCCAGCCTGGTAAGTGGGACATCTGTGTGTCTCGCAATGGTTAAAAAAGTTGTCTAGACGTGCTTTGCCTCAGGTGCTTATTTGGTGAAACACTGGTGCTTGTATGCTTTTATGAGGTGCTGCATTAGGTGTAGCATGTTTGTGTTTGGAAGGTCTCTGGTGTTTAGGTAGGTTTCTGGTGAGCATCTCAGTGTATGATGGTTTATGTGTTGAGTGCATGGTTTGCATAGGAGATGTAGTATGTGAGCTGACAACCTGTGCAGTGTTACTGTTCTGTGCATGAGAGAGCAAGGATTCCAGATTCTTACTGTAGATGCATCTCTCACAAATTGTACTTGGGTGATTTAGGAGTAGAGGGTTGTCAGTGTACATGAAGCAGTTGCTACACTGTCTCAGGATACCCATATCAATCAAGCTGGTAGGGAAATGGAGGAAAACTGACTATTTATAACACTAGGTTAAAAGTACAGTTTTGTATCTACCATAAATGTAGATGTTCGAAGATCCACATTGCTGCAGTCCTAACACTTGGGTAGTCCGCTGTCCCTCGGTCGGCCCGAATATCAGAGTATAAGGCTGACGTCGGTCAAGGCGCATTTGACTGACATCAGAACGTCAGGGTACAAATGCGCATGACCGACGTCATATCCTCAGTCTTTTCTTGCCCCAGATGTCAGAAGACCCTAAAAAGAAAGGTCAAAACCCATAGACAACAACTAAACAACCAACCAGCCTAACACCAAAAATATGTACAATATATATAATATATACACAATATACCTCAGATGGATAACCCAACCCACACAACCACCTCAAACTACAGAGGGGAAGGAGGGAGGGTAAATTGGACTGCAGCAATGTGGATCTTCGAACATCTACATTTATGGTAGGTACAAAACTGTACTATGTTCTTCATCTCACATTGCTGCAGTCCTAACACTTGGGTAGAATCCCAAAGCAGAGGTAAGGGAGGATGGCTAAACTATAATGAAGCAGGAGCTGCCAAAATGCCCTGCAACACAGCAGTGGCAAAACCAGCCCTGGATTTAGAGTACAATGGAAGGTGGTAATGCCTAGAGAAGGTATGCACTGAACTCCAAGTGGCTGCCTCCAAAATATCCTTAGTTGCCACCCCCTCAAAAAGCTGTTGAAGTGGCAGTAGCCCTAGTGGAATGAGGCCTAATCCCAGCTGGAATCTCTTTGCCATGATGGGAATAACAGAAAGCAATGCAAAATCCAATCCACTTAGAAATAGTTTGTTTTGACACGGGCTTGCCCTGAGAGCACAAAGCAAAAGAAACTAATAACTGCTGAGATTGTCTGAACCCTTTAGTTCTGTCCAAATAATATCGCAACTGCCTGTGTACATCTAAAGTGTGCAAAATCTTTTCCCCTTTATTTTGGGGATTTGCATAAAAAGTAGGCAAATGAATAGTTTGGTTTAAAGCCACACTAGAAACCACTTTAGGCATAAAGGAAGGATTAGTACGTAAAGATACCCTATCCTTATGGAAAATTAAGAAAGGCTCAACTGCCATAAGGGCCTGCAATTCAGAAACCCTTCTTGCAGAGGTAATGGCCAACAAAAAAGCAGTCTTCCATGACAAATATTTCAACTCAGCAGTCGCTGCAGGCTCAAAAGGTTGTAGAGTGAGTTTCTCCAACACAAAATTGAGATCCCAAGCAGGAGTAGGAGCCCTTCGGGGGTCTTATATTCTTTGCCCCTCTAAGAAATTGCTTGAACAAAGGATGAGAAAACAATGGTGGGTCACAGTCGTAGTGAGCTGAAATTGCTGCAGCATGAATCTTAATAGAAGAGAAGGACAAACCTTTGTCTAACAACTCAGTAAGATATTGAAGAGCCACACTTAAATCAGGCTCAGAAACATCCAAATCCTTAGCTGCACTCCAAAACAAAAATCTCTTCCATTTATCTGCGTACACTTTCCTTGTACTAGGCCTTCTAGCTTCCAAAATCACATTCAAAACTTGTTGTGGAAGTTGAGACCCTCTATGGTTTAAAACAGAATATGCCAGGCTGTTAGGTGAAGAGAGTGAAGTTTGACATTGAGCAAATGACTGTCCTCCTGGGACAACAGATGTGGAATCAAAGGCAAAGGCCATGGAGGCTTCCGTACTAGACTTCTCAGTAATGGGTACCAGTGCTGTCGAGGCCAATCTGGAGCTATCAAAATCATCCTTGGCTTGTCCTGTCTGACCTTCAGAAGTACCTTTGGGAGGAGAGGTAGAGGTGGAAAGGCATACACATGAAGATTTTTCCAACTGAAAGAAAGAGCATCCACTTTCCAAGCTGTGGGATGAAACCTCTTTGTGCAAAACTTTGGCAGCTGGTGGTTTAGTGGAGAAGCGAACAGATCTATGTCTGGAGTTCCCCAGGACACTGTCAATTTCTGAAATACATGAAGATCCAGTTTCCACTCGTGGGGATCCATGATTTGTCTGCTTAACACATCTGCTAAGGAGTTCTGTGCTCACGGCAGAAACCTTGCCTGAAGACTTAGTTGTAAACTGAGAGCAGTCTCCCACAAAATCATTGCTTGCCTGCATAGAGGATAAGAATGTGTTCCCCCTTGCTTGTTGATGTACCACATGACAGTTGTGTTGTCTGTTAGAATCAACACCTGCCCTGGAAGAAGTAAATCCTTGAAAGCTGTTAATGCAAACTGGACTGCTAACATCTCCTTCAAGTTGATATGTAGATGCTGTAGTCTGACAGGCCACTTGTCTTGTATCCACTTTCCGTTTAGATGAGCTCCCCAAGCTTTGTCCGAGGCATCTGTCGTTAAAATTTGACTCGCCTCTGGCCGGGTCACAGAGAGTCCCTTGTTTAGGTGACATTCCTGAGCCCACCACAAAAATTCTTTTTGAATGCAAGGTATTATTGGAATGACAGTGTCCAGATCCTGGCAGTGCTGTGTCCATACATTTTTGAGATACCATTGCAACTTCCTCGTATGCAGTTTGGCATTGGGAAGCACCAGAATACAAGATGCCATGAACCCTAAGGCTTGAAGGACTGTCCTTGCAGTCAGCCCGGACTGAAGAGATAGATGATGGAAGTAAAGGGAAAGATTCTTTTGTTTGTCCGGGGTTAGAAAGGCCATCTGGGATGCTGTATTCAGTCTTACACCCAGAAAGCACATGTCTTGAGAGGGTACTAGACTGGACTTTATTTCGTTCACAGAATACCCCAGGCATCTTAGCACTGCTATCACATATTCCAAATGACGAAGAAGCTCGTCCCTTCCTTGAGCCAGAATCAGGCAATCGTCCAAATAAGGATAGATTTGTATTCCTTTCAGCCTGAAGAAAGCTATCACTGGAGCCAGAACTTTCGTAAATACTCTGGGCAGTAGATAAGCCAAAGGGCAATGCAGAGAACTGATAGTGAGAAGTCCCAGTCCGAAAACGCAGATACTTCCTGCAACTTAGCCTGACAGGAACATGAAGGTAAGCCTCCTTGAGATCCAAAGTTACCATCCAGTAATCCTTGCCCAGCAGAGGTAAAAGCTGTTGTAACGTCAACATTTTGAACTTGGGAATGTCCAGTTAAGTGTTGAGGATAGATAAATCCAAAATTGGTCTCCACGTGTTCCCCTTTTTTGGTACAAGGAACAGGCGAGAATAAAATCCTAGGCCCCTTTCTGGCATAGGAACTGGCTGTATGGCCCCTATTTGGAGTAACAGAGAAATTTGCTTGTGAGCCTCTATTCTTTGTTGAGGAGGAATGTCTGGCATGCCTTTGAAAGGAGGCAAGGTATGGAAATAAAACCTGTAACCGTGATGTATGATATCCAATACCCATCTGTCTTGGGTAATCAAACTCCAATTTTCTTTGAAAAGTGCCAACCTTCCTCCCAAAGGTGCTGCCAAGCGAGAAGGTTCTGGCAGCTGAAAAGGTAGGTCATTGGGTCTGTTTACGAAAGGACTGACCCCTGCCCTCACCCGAAGACTGTGCAGGAGAACTCCCTGTTCTAGGCCTGAAAGAGCCCTGACCTCTGCCCCTGCCACGTCTAAATCTACCCCTAGACTGGGAATCATAAGAAGGATACGTCCACCCCTTAGTAGGCCAATTTCTACTAAACTTTGGAGGCTGAACCTGCAAAAAAATCTTTAACAGTCTGCATAGACTTAGCCTTGTCTTCCATTTTCTTTAAAACTGCCTCAACAGGAGAACCAAACAAGACATCAGATTGCAAAGGGCATCCAAAATCCTAGTTTTAACATGGTCAGATAAATTTTGATCCCTCAGCCAGGCATGCCTGCGAAGAACTGACCCAGTGGCAGCCACCCTAGACGAGGCCTGTACAGCATCAAAACCACATTGCAAAGAATGCTTACCCACCTGTTCAGAAACATGCACTAAATCTTGTAACTCTTTACAATCAATACCTTCCGCCAGAGCATCAACCTTAGATTTAAACTGTGAAAGGAGATAATTTTGATATTTCAACATGTGAAACTGGCAATTCAAAGCTCTCATGGCTTGAGTGGAAGAAGTATAAACTTTCTTTCCCCATCTATCCAAGGCCCTGGCCTCTTTATCTGCAGGAACCGGATTCTTGACAACAGAAGCCTTAACACCCTTAGGCCCCTGGCTAACAGTTTCTGGGTCTGCCCTAGGACTCTTAAATAGATACTTATGAGTTTCAGGCACCCTGTAATACCTATCTGGTTTAACAGGAGCAGGAGGCAAAGAATCAGGATTAAGAGAAGCCTCTGCAAACACATCTTCCACCACATTCAGAACAGGAGGTATAGCCAAAGGCCTATGCTGGGGTAAAAACAAAAATTCCCTAAGCCTTTTCCTGGAATCAGAGAAGTCCTGACCTTCCCATTTAAAATGCTCTCTCATGGAGTGAAGGGTCTCTGAAAAAGAAAAATCCTCAGGAGGAGAAGCAGAAGGAGTAGAATCATCCACATCAGAATCAGAATAATGAGAATACTCCTGCAAGTCTTCAGCCGAAGACTCAGACACATCCGAAGCCTGCTCATAATTCCCCAACACTGGTTCCATCCTAGGCCTCTTATCAGGAGGGGGCATAGAGCCTCTAATTAAAGTAATTAAATCTTCTGCCATTTTAAGCATGTGCTTCTTGGGCACAGAACCTGAAGAACTAGGAGTGACACCCACAGAAGCTAAACTAGACCTGCCTCTAGGAGAAGCCTTGGAAGCAGAAAGAGAGGGCCTAAACCCCTTAGGAAGGGAGGGGAGTACAGTTATCTGAGAAGCCCCTACAGCCTGACCTGCCTCCAGGGAGGCCATATCCTGTAAAATCAAAGTTTCTCCCTGGGACTCCAGAGAGGCCTCCGTCGGAACCACCGGTTCCACTGACGCCTCTAAAGAACCGGCGTCCGGTTCGGACGACTCCTCTAACCTAGGTTTAACTGCCTTGTCCTTGCGCTTCTTTGAGGAAGCGGCCGGAGCATCCGACGGCATATTGTAATTGCACCGCTTCCCAAAGACCAACCTGGCACAATCCAACCTTCGCTTTATAGTGCGTTTATTGAACCTAGCACAAAAGCGACACCCAACAACGTCGTGCTCAGGTCCCAAACAAGGTATACACAAATTATGGTAATCCCTATGCGGTATCTGTTTCCCACAAGAAATACAGTTATTCACTTTTTCTGACATCCGTAAACCACTGAGGCAAGAAAAACCAAAATATTCCCCAACGGGTACTTAACCAACTCTGACTTCGGTCTGAAACTCCGAATTCGAAAAATTTCAGAACGCCGAACGGCACTTGCAACACTGCTTCTGCATCGGACCATGCGGCAAAAAAGACTGAGGATATGACGTCGGTCATGCGCATTTGTACCCTGACGTTCTGATGTCAGTCAAATGCGCCTTGACCGACGTCAGC